>NC_061510.1:92706047-92740949 GCF_022539505.1 Lolium rigidum | reverse complement strand
AGTACCGCTACGCCATCCCCCCCTTTCAACCTCCGGGCACAGAAGAAGGCGAGGTTTTGTCCCTTGGGGATTGCACCTCATGGCTTATGAAATGGCCGAAGAACCAGATTCGTCTGGGGGGGGGTCTTCCGAGTTGTAAGAGAAGCACCGGCGCCACCTCCCCTATCATCCGGCCCAAGATCGCCAACGCCGACGACACCCTTAAGGAAACGGCGGTCGCCGCCCCCACTACCCTGAAGGAACCGACGGTCGCCGCCGCCACCCGGAAGGAACCGACGATCGCCGTCACCACCAGACGCCACAAACAGTTGTTGGGAGCGCTACCGCAACGACCGCCTACTAGACGCACGGTACGCCAAGCGGCGGCATCGCAACCGCCACCACCTAAGGTCCAGGACATGGCGCCACTTGATGGCAATGATGTAGATGATGATGATGACATCGATGCCTACATCAACACTGGCGCCTGCAGCCAAGATATGTACATGCCTCCTATGGATGAACAAGCCTTCCGCACACACGGCGATCAACTTAGTCGTCCCCCTACGAGTCACGAAGCGGCGCCTCGGTCTTCACGGGTCTTTCTCAAGACACTCCTCCGGAGGCCGGCAATCCAGCTCAAGTCAAGCCTCGCTACCGTTTTCAGCCCTAACACGCTGCGTAAGACGATCATCGGGGATCCACCCAAATCAACCCCAGCAACCTCGAAGCACCACCAGGCACCCGAAGCACCACCATCAGCACCACAAGCACCCCCAGTAGGTCAAGTGAAGAAGGGAAGGAAGAGAGGAGCCAAGAAGGGCGCATCTTCGAGCCAGCCTGCTCCTAAGAGGATCCGGGCCGACGACATGGTACCACCTACACCGGATGGCTTGCCCCGGTGTCATGAAGCTGGTAAACCTATACTGCCTCCGGACATGGAACACCTCGCAAGTGGACAAATGCTCCCTTTGCAGCACTCTATTCATTATCAAGAGAGCGTCCTTCTTAAAGAAAAGGATCCAAATTACCCGGTGTTCTCGGTCAAGGTGCCGTCCAACCAGAACTTCGTCAATGAAGACCCCGCGGATATCTTCTTCATAGCGTTCGAGGACGTCTTCAATCTATTTCACTCGAAACGGCTCGACTATAACTTGGTCCGCCTATACGCGATTAATCTTCAGATGAAGATCAACAGAGAGAGACCCCGCCACATCGCGGTAGCGGATCCCTACTACATGCGTGATAGCCAGCTCCAGGACGGCTCAAGGACACGGACCAAGGCGGTGCGGTACCTCCAGAACTTCATGCTCATGCACAAAGAGAGCAACACCATTCTTCTGCCTGTCTTTCCCGAGTAAGTACACATCCGCTCACGGCCGTCGTAACTTATGCTTTCTTATATATTTCTTCCATTGCCGATCATTTCCAACATTCCATTTCAATTGCATGTGTTGAGCAGGGACAAATACTGCACACTCATCATCCTAGATCCAAAGTGGTCACTAGCCCGAGTATTTCGACTCGTCGAGTACGACGACGAAGAAAGACTACACGAGAATAAGGGGTGTTCTCGATGAGGCTATCCTTGGCTACTCCAAAAGTGGAGGCACCTTCGACAAGAATGGGCAATATATCAGGCCGGACACTAAAAAGATCGGGTTCAAGCACGTGATCAACTTCCCTTGTATCAAGCAGCCAGCTGGCAGCATTAAGGAGGCCTTCTATGTCCTCCATCACCTTAAAGGGTTTGTCGAGGATGCGAGAGATGATGTCTCCGCCACCTAGTAAGCGAGACCCCATTAAAATGTCGAGGGAAATCAGTGATGATGATCTTAGAGAAGACTTCCATCGCATCCAAGTAAAGCTCTCGGAAATTATCTTACAAGATGTATCCAACGGATCGGGGCTCTTACACGTAGCCAGAGCGTTGCCTAAGAGGGATATCGAAGAACGCCTACATAAGCAGGGTGATGGAAGGACGTGGACGACGAAGGACTTGTACAAGCCGTTCCCGGAGCCGCTCAAGAAGACGTCTCGTTGACCGAGGCCAGTGTGCCTAGCATTACTTTGAATCGATAGACAATTTGCACCGTGTTGTAAACTAAACTTGCTTAATTTGCTCGAAACGGTGGTCGTCGTTGTTGGACTTCAGTTACTATTGTAGTCGTTATCGTTGAACCATATTACTTATGTGATACCGATGCTATATTTCTTTTAGGTTTATTATTATTTCCTTGCTTTAATTCTTGTGAATATGTATGCATGTGAACCCTCTAACTCTTTCCATTGCGTTATATACTAATATGCCTTGTGTCCATAGAGATGACGTACTACGTCGTGTTCGAGGGGAGGGTTCCCGGAGTGTACGAGGAGTGGGAGGAGTGCAAGAAACAGGTGCACAAGTTCAGCGGCAACTGCTACAAAGGGTACCCGACTAGACACGAGGCGGTTGCCAAGTGGAGGGCGCACCAAGCTAACAAGAGCAAGATGAAGACCTTCCTTGTGCTCTCGCTCTTGCTCACCATCGTCGCGGCGGTACTCTATTTCATCCTAGTGTAGGCGGCGGCCGGTGTCACTTCGTTTGTATCTAGAGATGATGAGAACTTTCTTAATTTGCATGGATTATGAGTTGTATGGAGCTATATGTATAACTCGATCGGGCTCTAAGTAATGTGATGATGATGTGATGATTATATATGTCCATATTATATCTGTCTATATTATATCAGTATATAACCTGTATACGGTGTATAAAACCAGTATAAAACCTGTATAATACACCAGGGAGCACAAAATCGAGTATACCTGTACATAGTTCTGTGGCGCACCAAAAAATAATTCTGTGGCGCACCTGTTTCTGTGGCGCAGCTACACCACATGCGCCACAGAACTACTTATTTCTGTGGCGCACCTGGCCCGGTGCGCCACAGAAACCTTATTTCTGTGGCGCACGACCAGGTGCGCCACAGAAAGCTTATTTTTGTGGCGACGTTTCTGTGGCGCACCACCCGTGCGCCACAGAATCACATTTTCGTGCGCCACTGATGAAGCTTTTCCTACTAGTGGTGTACTGACTGAGCACTGACCGCTCCTCCTGTCCTCCATGTCCTTCGAGGCCCGGAGTGTCACCACGTTCGGCTGCCGCACCCGCCCAAGCTTCTCGGCGCCCTTTTAGACGTCGCCGGCCACGCGCTTGTTCTTTCACGTCAGCCCGCCGTCACCGCTGCCGCCAGGAGGGCAGGAGGGCCAGCACCACGGCTCTGGCCACCGCTTCGTTGTGTGCTGCTGCCGGGCGGAGGTACAGGCGCGAACGCGTCCATGGCGGCAAGAACAACAGGTCCGGCATCGGCTAGTCCTCAATACCTCTAAATAACTACCTGGTCTTAAACTGAGGGAGTATTAGGATTTCGGATTTTGGGAACTGGATTCATAGAAACGTGATTTGATCATTGCGATTTGTTTTTGTGGTTATTTTTCAATTGATGCCTATATAAGCAAAAGGTCACAATGTCAAGTAAGTTCTTTGATGCATTGATCGCGTTCCTGAAAAAGCATAGAAAGCCAGGAAGCAAATTTGGTGCACATGAGCACCAGTGCTCTCAGTTTTCAAAATATTTAAAAACTGTATTTTTACGTTCCAAAAAATCATCAAATTTATTCCATGAATACATACACATGTTCTGAATATTTATGCAAAGTTTTGGTAGAAATTGCATTGTATTTTGAGCTACAGGAAAAAAACAAATTTGTGGCTACGTATAGATGTATATATTTGTCAGAAATTTGTCTTTTTTGTATAGCTTAAAATATAACATATTTTTCTCTAAAATTTCTACCGTACCTTCAAAATGTTTATATGTGTGTGGGTATTTAATTTCATATTTTTTGAAATCCAAAAAATATGATTTTTAACAATCAGGAGCACTGGTGTTCATGTGTCAAATACACTTTTCGTAGAAAGCCATTCCTTCTTAAATTAACTTTATAAATATTGTACATTTAGTATGCTAATATCATTTTTCATTTTTTTCTTTTCTATGCAATTGAGATTTATGTCATAGTTTTTTCCTCGCCAATCATAATACTTCAGTGCCCAACTCTTATGGTGAAATAATTAACAAGGGAAACACTTTATTTTGGTAAGCAATTTTGTTGTTGAATGTTAAAAATTGTGAAGTCGTGTAACTTATATGCATTGCGTTGCTTGCTATACACATGCCTATTACATGTTAACCTGGACACCGGGACATTTTTGTCCAGGGTCTGCCCCTGCTCCTCCGGAGGTGCCTAGTGAAGCCTTTGCACAAAGCTTCGCCCATTTCATAAGCGGTGCGTCCCGAGCATCGCAACTCGACGAAGATGGGCATGATGACCGCCGAGCTCGCTCCCAGCCTCCTATCCCGACTGCACCATCGCGGGACTCCATTTCCCATGGAGTGACCAGCTAGCGAGATATCTCCGGAGTTGTTGAAGAAGGCCGCCGAAGAAGCCGTCACTGCCGATGTCGCCGAGATTCTAAACCTCATGTCTCTCCAGATGAAGGAGATGTGATTTCCCTTTGAATGTTCTTCCTATTCTCCTGTACGACTCTATTTCCAGTTACCCTATCCTGCATTTCACTACTAGAAAAAATGTTACCCGTGGCGCGCTATGCGTGTCCCACGACTAGCACACACCGATGTTACATGTGGCATCTCACGGTATGATTGCTGCACTCCCATGGAGCTCTCACAGCGCTTTGGATTTTGGGCCGTCCGATCGAGCTGACGTGGCGCGATCTCGGCCGTCGTTCCGTTCAGGGCGTTGAGGCCCTCCCACAGACCCACTTTTTATCCACGGGTCCTGTGAAGCCCGCTCGGCCCAGACTCTCCCGTCGCGCGTCCCTCTAGCCAGCCGCCGCTCGCAATCCCCAATCCCATCGCGGTCGATTCGCCTCCTCCCTCCACCTTCTTCCTCACGCGCTCAGCCCTCCACCTCCGGCTCTGTCTCCGAGCTTCGTATCCTCCACCCCCATGTCCTTCTCCTCTACCACGTTGAAGATCCTTGCTGGCGGGAGGTGCACGGACCACCACCGCCGCACCGCCGAGCTCCGCCATGGAGTTCCATGGCCCGCCGCTGATGGAGACGGGCGGCGAGGTGGCCTTCACCGATCTCCTCAACGCCGGCGACATCTAGGCGGAGGGGATACGAGCAGCGCGTGGATCTGGGCAACCTCCAAGGATAGCGAGGCAGAGAGGGAAGGGTGAGGAACTTACAACCCTTGGCTCTCTGATTCTGAAATTTGCCCAAATAGATTACGCTTTCTTAAGTTTCTGGTTTGTAGGTCTACATTTTATGTTCTCTTGGCGTGTGTTTTTGGCTTTGGATCTTTTCCTGATCAGTTCTAACCATTTTTAATTAGGGTTCAGATGAGGAGCTCCGAAATGGCCCCACAACAGCAGAGTTGAAGCATTAAGGTAGCTATTATGGCCCATCCACCGCCAGAGCTCCTCTTCAGCTGCAGATACGGTGATATCTGGTACCTGATTGTACAAGAGCAGCTTGGCCATAGTAATGCTTCCTTGTTCACCATATTAATATTGATGCAATTGACACATTACTTCAATAGGTCTACAACAAATACAGGCTCTTTTCTGTATCACAAGAGAAGCTTATCCGTATTCCGGAAACGTCGGTTCTACTTTCTTATGTGACCTCCATCTCTCCAGCTATGGAGCTAATTTAATAGGCCTCAATTAAATAACGAGGGAAGGTGATTTCAAACAGTACCCCACTGTAAGAGTTTCATTGGATCAGAGTTTATTTCAGTATAACCATGGATATGAGATTATTTTCTGTATTTGTTATTTGCAGTGACTTTCCCTATGTTATTCTTGAATGTGGCTACAGAGGAGCTGAAGATGCGATATGTCATGTCGCTGCAAGATAGCTGTTTCGTCTTCAGATTTTCTGTCAGTGTAATTATTGGGTATGACGGGCTAGCAACTAAATCTCTCGTATGAAAGGGAATCGACACCCATAAACCCGCAGGTATGATTTCGTAGTCTTGGCCAACAATCATAACATTTGGATTGATTCCCTATACGAAAGGGCTTTTGTGAGGTTAGGCAGAGAACACAACGATTATGGACTGCTTTTATTTTCATTCAGGTTTGGACTGTTTCTCTAACTGCGACACTCGCCCGCCTCCATCTCCGGCCGCCCATGCACACAACCAGATCGACAATTCATCCAAGCAAGTGATTCCATAAATTTCAAATCTAGGATGAGGTCAGTATTGCTGCTCTTTTCATCTTAATTCCATGTTAACCCTTCTCTCCATCCCTGGTTCTCTCACAACGTGTTATTTATTGATGGTTTCTTTAGGCATATAATAATGCTCAGTATTCAGGCATATGAAACTGCATCTTACGCATGTGAGCCATTCAAAGCTGATACAAGGTGATACTATGGTGATGGAGGATTTCATTTGTTAGGTTTCAGCCTTGCTTTGTTTGGTAATTTAGCTTTTATTTACGAATGCAGTATGCATGGTATGCTGCAGGTGAGCCACGCAAAACTGGAATGTCTCTTTCGTTTGCTTGATACATTCACTAAACTGGTGATAAGCTTTCCTCATACAAGTGGTAATGTAAGGTAAACCTGATTTAGATACATCACTTCGAGGTATTTTTTCTTAAATAACATGAGACAACAACCTTAGAATTTAGTCTAGACATTACTTTTGATTCACTTCCAATATTTTTGGATTATTTTCTTTCACAAATGGAAGTGCGTGCCAATTCCTTTTAATTAATACATATTGTCTCTACATGGTAGAACGGTATTTATTTTTGGAATATATACTTGTTCTTCGTGCTCTTGATTCCAGCAAATTTTTCCTTCCTTTTAGTTTGTTTTGCGCATCTTTCCTTATAGGTTTGTACTTTGTCTCGGAAGTTGTCTGGTTTAAGTTACCATCAAAAGTTATTATCAATCCTCCATTTCCCCTTAATCATGTATGATTATAGCCTTTCGCATGTGGCACTGAAGATGATGGTTTATAAACCTTATGGATCGACAATTATATGTAATTGTGTTTCTGTAAGCCGGGCTTCTAAATGATCCGGCGCAAACAATAATTTTTTTTTCAACCGGATGTTTGGTTTATTGTACATTTATAATATTTTCTCATTCTTTTTTTTTCTTAGAAAAGGTTCTCAGTTTTTATAAACTATGGATCAACAGATTATTTATGTGTTTCGTACATCGGGCTTCTAGATGATCTTCCCTAGAGAATAATTTTTGTTCCAGCTTGATGTTTAGTTAATTGTGCATTTATAATAGTTTTTCATCCTTTTTAGTAAATGTTCTCAATATTTCGGCTGAATGTTTGGTGTTGGCCTGTGGGGATGAAAGCAGTTGGGACAGGGTTGAGAACTAGGAGGAACTTGTTTTTTAGTATTTCTCAGATATGTCCATATCTCGGCCATTTCTTCTTAAATGTATGTTGGTCCTTCTACATTAAAATCACTATTCACTATTATTATCGACACCACCACCTATGAGATATGTCGGTTTGCAGGAGCTTCCTCTTCATTCACCTAGGTGGCGACAAAGTTCATTTCCAATGATTTATGTAGCGTATTGTTATACGTTTGGTATTTATCTGAGAAGTTACGGTTTCAAATTTTTACTTGGGTTTTCATGCCTCAAAATTAAGTTTAGAGAAGGAATTTGACACCATTGTATACTATTTAGTTGATACCTACGAGAAAAGGAATTTGGCACCTTTGGTATGCAACATGTAATGAATTTACATGTTTACTGTTTAGTTGAAAGCTTAGTATTATCAATCCTAATAGAATACACTTAGTCCTATTTCTTCTAATTATACTTATGATATTCTGGATCCATGGGAACACAAATTTTGATGGGCAATGTACAAATCTTTTTGCACACCACATGTTTCCCTGTTCTCCTCCACTTCTTTCTCTGTTCAGCTTCAAGTTTAGTTGATCTTTCAAGTACATATGTATCTCTGAAAAAATGATCTAGATTCTATTAGATATACATGCTCCTAATAATTATATATTGATTTGCCGGAGGCATCCATTTGACTGAGCCATGTTGGTATCCTGGTACATTGAGTTTGATACCTTCACTCCTGCAGCCAAGAGAGGGCTGCCAGTCGCAAGGATTATGAGACACATGCTCCCGCAGGCGATTCTTGCTTGTGCGATTGACGATGAATCGATAATACTATAATGAGCAATCACCATGTAGTCGATTTTACAGACGATGGCAACAAGGTGAATGAACAGGTTGGGTTTTAGTGCCCATCTTAGTAGAAAATTTGCTTACAATTCTATGGAGAACTTTAATGTTTGTACCATTTACCGGAGGAGTGCAGGTTACTTGCCATACTCGGAGGATGGGCGGAAATTTTTAAGGTGATCTTTTGGTTGGTGCAGATGGCAAGGTAGTGTTACTTGCCTTGTCAAAATAGGAGCAAAGTTGAATTTTTTGAGGTTTTTTTAGGATCCTGAATTGAGATTTTCTTAAACTGATAAGTGAGGAAGTTGCTTTTTGAGCAAGCACAAGTATCTTATTCAGAATATATTTGCTACACTGGAATTGCATAGTTTGTGCCTCCTGATATTGACACAATGAGGGTATGTAGCTAGGACCAACAATGAGTATTATTGTTTCATTTGTTACAAAATATACTAATGCGCTCATCTTCTTCTGTTGAAGGTACCATGTGTTCCTTGATCACAAACAATATTTCGTCCCCTCAGATGTTGGTGGTGGTAAAATGCAGTGGTACACATCTCAAAAGGAACCAGCTGGTGGTACTGATTCTGAAAATGATGAGTGCCCAGGATGAAGATTTCAATCGATTAAATGAAAGAAGGTATAGCTTGAAGTGAGCACAGCAGGTTGATGATGCAGCATGGAGCAAGCAACACTTGTTGGTTATGATTACTTTTTTGACGATATAGCATCAGAGACCTCGGTTCTCGATAATCTATGAAAAAGCAAGAAGGTATATGGTATCTTGCAAGCAAACTTTGATCTGTTCATCATATTTTGTCACACACACCTTGTTAGACTCCGATTTTATACTAAAAGAAGTTCAGTGTCCAGAGAAAGAGCAGTTGGTTGTTATTAGTTTTAGCCTGCAGATTAGTAAGCATATTGTAGCTGAGAAAAATTATAACTAGAAAATGTTGTCTTTGTATTTCTGCTCAAAAGATAGTATATGGCACACCAGTTGCCAACTACATCATCTGCAGATTTCGTGCATGGTGATGCTTAACTGGCATCCTTCAGAGCTCCTTCGGGTTGATTCAAGTTAATGACTGAACACACTTGTATTCTAGAGGTCCCTTTACCTTGTCCATTTTGCTGGCCTTACATTCAATACTCGGATTCTGTAGAGCAATTCCAGCCAACAGTGAATTTATATATTGGTGCTTAGAACTTGGTTGTTCCATGCAGACATTAAAAGTAACGAGTAGTATCTGTCTAGATGTCCCGAAGGAGCTGCGCAGTTCTCCATCGACCATTCCAAACCGTAAGAAGCATCAATTGTGCTCCATTGTATTTAGATTAGATGAAGAATGTTTTCTTAACATTTTTCTGAAAATCTCAATGCTGAAACACATTTCATGCAATACTGGAACAGGTTGATTATCTGTTTATACGGTCCATGGTACCACCAACTGCCAGCAACGTACATCTACTGCAGATTTTGGAGATTGATTTATGGTGATGTTTCACTTCTTCCAGAGCTTCAGTTCTTGCTTAGCAGGTTCACCTATCGAGCAACTCAAGCTAATGAATTGAGAATTCAGATTCGTGAGTCCCTTTGCCTTGTTCATTTTTCTTACATTTCATTAATTCATTACTTGGTTTCCGCGAGAATAATTACAGCTGACGGTGAATTTGGACGTTGGCATTCAGAAGCTGGGTTGTTCCATCCAAACTATGACAATGACGAAAGCTAGCATCTAACTCGAAGGAGAGCTGCCCAGTTTTGCATTATCAACCATTTCAATGGTAAGTAAGCCAAGTGGTGATTTACATGTTTAAAGAAGTTATGTTACATGCGGTGAGTGTGGCATGTTAGATGACTCGGGTTTTTGGTACTGATTTGTTTCATGCATTTGGTGGCATCATCATGCAGGTGTTCCCCTGCCTCTCGACCACGAGGAGGAAGTTAGTATGATTCAAAAGGAATACATGCAGGCTGCAGGCGTCCGGGCGAGCCACTGCCACCTCCTCCACCATGCCTTTCCAACCTTGGCCACCGCTCCTCGCTCCGGCGCCTTGCCGCCTTCTCCTCTCCATGGGTGGGCAGCATCCATTCACAAGCACGAGAATCTTTTCAAGCTGCGTCGGTAGAAAAAACACCTGACCGAGCAGCAGAATGGAGAGTTCAATCAGATATTATATCATCGATGGAATGAAATGCCAAGGGCAATTTACTCAGAAACGAGCATCAGAATGGAGAGTTATGCACTTGCAACTTCGAAAACAAGTTGCCCCGCAGTCCAATTTTCTTCAACTTCGAAGATCTCGCTCGATAGTTAACTAGGAAAGATCAAGTTCCCACGAACTACACCTGCAAAATAATTCAGATTGTGATATGAGCTATCTTTAGGAATATATGTATTGTCAGCACAGGAAACTCAGCAAACCTACGAACTATCATTTGCTTTAAAATAAAGTAACGTGATACAAATAAATTCTTAATTGTACACATGACCATCATTTTACCACCTAGACGATAGGCTGGAAGTGGAGAAGTTTACCCCTATGGGATGTCATGAGGTTGCAGCACTAATGAAAGGTACCGTTGTTAATAGCATGTTCGATTCTTTTTTATGGCTTTTGCAACACAAGGTGTTATCACCGATGTCCGGTCGACTAATATGTGCAATTTCATGTTGGTTTCGGTAATTACCTTTGCACTGCTGCCTATGTTGTTCTCTAAGCTTATTATAAAGCAATTTACAAAATGTTTGTCAATGTGAAAGCAGGGGCGCACACCAAGAGGTGATCTAAATTTACCACTATGTTTGTAACTTCGTTTGCTTTATCATAATTTAATTATACAGATAATTCGTTTGTAAAACCTACGAATTGTATTATTATATTACCAAAAAAATCGTTGTTATATAAATAAACATTGGCACAAACCTCACAAGAGGTGATTCTAAATTTACTGCTTCTGTTTGTAACTTCGTCTGCTTTATCATAATTTAATTATACATACAATTCATTTGTAAAACCTACGAATTATATTATTATGTTAACAATTTTTTTAATCATTGTTATATAAATAAACATTGACAAAAACCTTACGGGGTCGTGCGCCAAGGCGCACATTTAAATCTAGTAACATTTGATGCGCCATGGGTACTGTACATAGCCGGGGTGCACCACACGGTGCGCCACGGGTAACTCACGGTGGTGCGCCAGAGAGAATAGAGAGATGCTGCAGAGGATAGGCGAAACACGGAGGAGGAAGAGGTCGATGACCGCTTGGGAGAAGAGAGGGAGGAAAAGAGATAGCGGCGCCTCGAGAACAGACTAAATGGGAAGATAGGGAACTAGGTTTTCCAGCCAAGCTTATAAGGAGGAGTTGTAGCTCGCCGTGCGCCCCAACATACCCGTGGCGCACCACTACAAACGGTGCACCACGAGGGTAAGTTTTTCTCTTTTCTAAAAAAAAATCAGCGAAATATAAACTTCCGAAAACTCTATTTTCCTTTTTTAAATTTGACGATTCTAGAAAATTGGTAAACGATCGTAGGTAGGCCGTTGAAATCAGATGTAACTTTTTTTTTCTGTAGATGTTTTTTCATGTAGAAAACTTTTTCATTCGATGATGTATGTAAATTTAAAGCCGTTTTACCGAAACATAGAGCTTTTTTTGAAAATTTTATCGAAATTCATGGTTTTTTTTACCATGTATCGAAATTCATGGTTATTTATCTTCCTAACAATTAGATTAATTAACTTAACTACATCTTAAAGGATTTTAGAATTTGATGTTTCTATTACTTCTTTTATTTTTTTCAAAACTGAAAAGCTAAGTGCAGCCATCCCTACCAGCACAGCCTAGGAATATCCACCCATGGCGCACCACTTTAATGGCGTTCCACGAGTAATTAAGCATAGGTGACGCACCACCTTTTGAGTGTGCCGCCACGTGTAAGCAAATTAAGCTGTTTTTTTAGTAGTGTTTACTAGTTTAAACCGTTAGGCAGATTTGCTCTATGGAAGTCTATTTTTGCATCTTCCATACTCTCCGTTTTCGTGCTGATCTTTGCGTCATGACATGCTCGTGATTTCGTGGCGCCATTGCGTCGGTGTAAGGCCTTGTGCCCCCCCTAATCGTCCAACCTCCCACTAAGGACCATGTCCAGCTGGGGCGAGAAGCCGAGAAGCGACCGCAAATCCTTTCCCAGCGTTGTGAGAATGGCCTGGCCTGGGCGAAGCTCATATGAGCGTCATGGTCGGGGGATATGTGGTACGCCGAGCTCTACTCGAGGCGTAGGGAGTGCTGCTACCCAGGGTACCCACGGGCTAGTAGCGACAATCATGAGCTCCAAAGAACCGCCCTACTCCTCCGACGAGTTGTCTATGAAGGTGTCGAAGACGAACTCGATCGACTTTCTGAAGTCCATCTGCAGCCAACAAACGATGGATCAATGGCTTGTCTACTTGGGGCAAAAGGCCAAAATGGTCTCGATTTGTGTACCTCACAACTGTGGCGAATAAAGCCCAATTTGCTAGGGTGGGGCAGGCTTAAATTGGGTTGGCCTTTTTTCACTTTTCCTTTTTTTCTATAGATGATATATAGGTTGGGCCAAATCTTAGGGTGGGGCGTGCCCACCCTTCCACCCTGCTGGCTCCGCCATTGCCTCACAATATGCCGAACATAACAGGTCCTAGGCGTTGATGCCAGTGGGCGGGTCCGAGCAGACGGGCGGCAAACAAGGCCCGGGAATGGTGCCGGCAAGTGCACTCTAGGATGCTGGCACCAGTCACGGCCTCCGGCGTGCTGCATCTAAACATATGGTGCCAACAATGGCGTGGGGCTAGGTCAGACAACGACGTCACTCTAGGGTTGCAAGGGAAAGGAGGGATGCGATTTGGTGGCTACTGTGTTCGGTGTCCCTGGTGGGTGGGTCCCTCCGTCCCTGGGTTACTTGATGGGGACACGTGCGGAAGCGTCCTGTGTCCGCGCCGATGCATTGTTAGCCCAAATTTAGGCTGAGGATGAGTTGATGCTGATAGGCCGATCACTTTTCGTATGGCTGCTAGTTTAGGGTGTTACCATTTTCTGTCCGCACGAACTAAATCTGACATGATTGGTCCTGATGCGTTGAGCTGTTGGAGATGCCCTTACCACTTGCGAAAACTAGGGTGCTTGACATGGACGCATGTTTTATTTTTTGGGTTGGTCCGCCAGATGATCCAACCCCGTTCCCATGCTCTCTTCCCTCGCTCTCGCCTCAACACTACCACCGTCCACATGTAGATCGTCCCTAGAGAACACCGCACTAGCGGAGGGATCCAAGAAAGAAGGATCTAAATCCAGCACTATCATTTTCATCTCTCGGCTCCCGTGCGAGGGCGGGGGGGTCCTTGCATCTGGTGGCTCGGTGGCCCTCCTCCCTCCCACCTTCCGCTCGGCCTCACCGACTCTTGTGTGTGGCTGTTGGTTGGGTGTTGCTCTTCGCGACCATGTTAGGGACTACAGAAGCTAAGGCAACGTCCCTCCTTCCTCCTACCTTCCGCTCGGCTTCACCGACGCTTGGGTGGCTGCTTGCGAGGTGATGCTCGTCGCGACCATGTCAGGGACCACGGAAGCCAGGGCGGCAGCCTGGATGGCGAAGACGGCGTTGGCCTAGCCGCGGGTGGCGGGTGTTGGTTTTGCATCCCGGGCCCTGGGTCTTGTGGGTGGTGAGGGGTTGGCGGGCGCGGGCGTGGTGCGGAGGCCGCCCAGTTGGGCCTCTGGCATCCGATCTGAAGATGGTTGCTCCTCCATGTGTTGTCCATCTCCCTTCCCGGCTAGGGATCTCGTCCTGGAGGTTGGTGTGTGTGGTCGGAAGAGGGGCTCTGGCCTGGGGAAGCGCTAGGCCGACGGTGGCGGTCAAGACATCGAAGACGCTGACATCGTCGTTCTCCTTCTTGAAGGCGACATCGAGGTTTATTCCCTTCCTCCCTGACATACCTATCTTGGGTGAAAACCCAAAGCCTGGGTTTGGGTGGCTACAGCGCTCTTGCGTCGTTCCTTCGTTGGAGGCACCGCCTTGGGATAGCGGGGTTGTTAGACGAGCTTGGCGGTGCTTGGTAGGTAGCTTGTAGCGGTTTCACCATATCTTCTCTGTCTTCTCCGGGCAGCTTGGTCTTGTGTGTTGTGGTTGATTCTGCGGGCGGAGGTAAATTCTGTGTGTGCCGTCGTGGCGAGGTGAGTATTGTAAGTATTCATTTCCAGCAGCAGGCTTCAAATGTCCATGCGCTCTCAGGGAGAGCTCTCTACCTAATGACAGGTGCGGCGCCTCAGATTTTTTGGGGCGAGAAACTAGGGTGCTTTCTTCAGAGGTGGAAACGAATTGTGTTGTTGCTTGGCTTGGCCTCCGAAGGTTAATGATGGTGCGAGTACCTCAATGCCGCTCTTCTTTACCAACTTGGCTTCTTCGGTCCAACTGCAGGGCGGAAGAATGGACTCTAGCTGTTTCCTTTTTTCGTGCTTGGTGTTTTCCGTTTTCTATTGGTAGCTGGTTTTCGGTACTTTGTATTATGGGAAAATTTGCCATAGGACACCGTTGTTTTTTGGCTTTTGCTGAAACACACCGCTCGATTGCGTCTTTGCCAGGTACCATTATAATTCTGTGGCACATTTGCCAGAACACATCATCTGGCTAAAAAGAGAAAGCTTTGCACTTTGTTTTCAAAATCAGTCATCACAAGCAAAAGTACAAAACTTTCCGTTTTAGGCTGGTGGTGTGTTCTGGCAAATGTGTCACAAAATTGTAATGGTACCTGGCAAATACATAATCGGACGGTGTGTTTCAGCAAATGCCAGAAAATAACGGTGTCCTGTAGCAAATTTTCCCTTGTATTAAGTATCAGCAATGGTGTTATTAATTTAAGGCAGGTTTACAGATTTGTGTTTAAATTTTGACCTCTCGCTCGCCACCCCGCGGTCGCAGCTGACCTGATCGATCCAGCGGCAAGCAGCCAACGCGGCTGGCCGGGCTCCGCGCGAGAGCTGGCCTCCACCTCACGTGACCATTAATGCGAACAGCAGACATTCAACGCCTTCGGGGCGATAAACAACGCCCGGGAAACCGTGACGCCCAGGCTCCGGTCGGCGCTCCGTCGCTCCATCCCCTGCGCCCAGGGCGCGCAGATGCAGATGCGCGCGCGGAGAGGCTTGGAATCTCTTGAGCTGCGTGACCCAAAAGTACTTTCCACTGGTTTATTTTTAAAGCACAACGGGAGGAGAGGTGGCCGGGAGGAAGAAGATGGCCGCGCTTCAATGCCATTTATTTCACTTCACATCATGGCATTTTCAATGGGCCGATCGCATTTTAGATGCCTAAATTGTTCTCGTGCGTCTGTTTGCGCGGCCCGTGGACGTTATACGGGTCGGGATGACCGTTTGCATCAGGATATCCCAGCGGTGCGGATTCATTTTTTTTAGCACTGACACAGTTAAGATCGTTAATGGCGGTTTAACGTCCCGTTGAGGCCTGCCGCCGGCGATTACCAGTTCCCGCGCGACGACGGTGGTTCCCGCGCGTGCCAAACAGATTGCCGTGTTTCGCCGGCTTTTCACGCGCGGGGAAGCGACCTGCGCGCGAACGCAGTTTTCCGCCCCGCCGTGGCTATATATGGTGGACACCGGCGGGGGTGACGGGCACACCTCAACCTAAACCCTAGCATCCATCCATGGCCGAGCATAACTTAGATGGGATCAAGTTATTCAGATGTACCGCCAAGTCCACCCGGAGAGAAGGAGTAGCTAGCTACCGACGCCTTTCGGGCCGAGCAGCTGGCCCGGGAGGCGGCAGGGTGCACTAGAGCGTTAGCGCATGTTGGCGGGAAGGGTGGAAATTGCCGACGCGGGGGCGGAACTCCGGGACGATCGAGCTCGCCGAGGCCAGGGCGGAGCTCGCGAATGCGCGGGCGGAGATGGCAGGGCTAGCGCCGCCCTTGCGGCGGCTCCTCCGTTGTTGGCGGCCCCACCCGCGGACGTCGTCATCCACGACATCGCCGACGATGACGAGGACGTACCCAGCCGCTTCGAGTGCGCCGGCGACCAGACTGCTCTGCTCACGTCGTTCGAGAGCCTACCTTGGGACGCCCAGTGCCGTCAGGCTTGGGCGGCAGAGGAGGAAGCTCACAGCTATGCGATCGCCATGCCTCGGGTGTACATGTGCTCCGACCTGGATTCGGTCACGCGGAGGGGACCGGATCCCGCGCGGGTCGAACGGGAGAACCGGGAGCTGGCGGCCACCATCGCCGCCAGGGACGATGCGGTGGCGGCGAGGCTAGGGATAGGGCCCGCTACCACGCCCACATGGCGACGGCGGAGGACGCGGTGGCCGAGGCAGCGACGGCGGAGGCGGCGGCGAAGAGAGTCCAGTGGGACCCCTCTCTGGCCAAGGCCCTCGAACGTCGTAGGTGGCAGGACGAGATGTCCGATCATCGGCGTGCGCAGCACAAGGAGGGCGTCAAGCGCTCGCGCTTCGACGACAACACCGGCCTCTCCGGCGGCCAGTAGTAGGTTGCGCGACTGCGAGTAACGCCGGCTGTGGTAGGCCACGCGACGGCGAGTAGGTACGATCGTTGTAGATTTAGGTTAGCTCGACTAACCATCTATGTAAAGATGATCCTTTTGGCCAATCAATACTAATGAATGAATATTTTGCTTACCTAGTCACTGCCTAGCGGGTCTGGATGTAACCAACGCGGTCATTTTACGTGGGACCGTGCAGCGTTCGTGGAAACGCAATCCTACCGCATATTTGGGTCACGTTTACATTGCTGCAGATGTCCTTTTCACTATGCGTCACCCGCTCGCTAGAGCAGGATCTAGACGATTTTTTTGTCCATACGAACGCAAAGGGTAGCTCATCATCTGTTTGCATCGTGCCCATTGAAGATACTAGATTTAAATGTGCGCCTTGGCGCACGACCCCGTAAGGTTTTTGTCAATGTTTATTTATATAACAATGATTAAAAAAATTGTTAACATAATAATATAATTCGTAGGTTTTACAAATGAATTGTATGTATAATTAAATTATGATAAAGCGGACGAAGTTACAAACGAGAGCAGTAAATTTAGAATCACCTCTTGTGAGGTTTGTGCCAATGTTTATTTATATAACAACGATTTTTTTGGTAATATAATAATACAATTCGTAGGTTTTACAAACGAATTATCTGTATAATTAAATTATGATAAAGCAAACGAAGTTACAAACATAGTGGTAAATTTAGATCACCTCTTGGTGTGCGCCCCCTGCTTTCACATTGACAAACATTTTGTAAATTGCTTTATAATAAGCTTAGAGAACAACATAGGCAGCAGTGCAAAGGTAATTACCGAAACCAACATGAAATTGCACATATTAGTCGACCGGACATCGGTGATAACACCTTGTGTTGCAAAAGCCATAAAAAAGAATCGAACATGCTATTAACAACGGTACCTTTCATTAGTGCTGCAACCTCATGACATCCCATAGGGGTAAACTTCTCCACTTCCAGCCTATCGTCTAGGTGGTAAAATGATGGTCATGTGTACAATTAAGAATTTATTTGTATCACGTTACTTTATTTTAAAGCAAATGATAGTTCGTAGGTTTGCTGAGTTTCCTGTGCTGACAATACATATATTCCTAAAGATAGCTCATATCACAATCTGAATTATTTTGCAGGTGTAGTTCGTGGGAACTTGATCTTTCCTAGTTAACTATCAGGCGAGATCTTCAGAAGTTGAAGAAAATTGGACTGCGGGGCAACTTGTTTTCGAAGTTGCAAGTGCATAACTCTCCATTCTGATGCTCGTTTCGAGTAAATTGCCCTTGGCATTTCATTCCATCGATGATATAATATCTGATTGAACTCTCCATTCTCGCTGCTCGGTCAGGTGTTTTTTCTACCGACGCAGCTTGAAAAGATTCCTGTGCTTGTGAATGGATGCTGCCCACCCATGGAGAGGAGAAGGCGGCAAGGCGCCAGAGCAGGAGCGGTGGCCAAGGTTGGAAAGGCATGGTGGAGGAGGTGGCAGGGCTCGCCCTGGACGCCTGCAGTCTGCATGTATTCCTTTTGAATCATACTAACTTCCTCCTCGGGGTCGAGAGGCAGGGGAACACCTGCATGATGATGCCACCAAATGCATGAAACAAATCAGTACCAAAAACCTGAGTCATCTAACATGCCACACTCACTCGCATGTAACATAACTTCTTTAAACATGTAAATCACCACTTGGCTTACTTACCATTGAAATGGTTGATAATGCAAAACTGGGCAGCTCTCCTTCGAGTTAGATGCTAGCTTTCGTCATTGTCATAGTTTGGATGGAACAACCCGAGTTCTGAATGCCAACGTCCAAATTCACTGTCAGCTGTAATTATTCTGCGGAAACCAAGTAATGAATTAATGAAATGTAAGAAAAATGAACAAGGCAAAGGGACTCACGAATCTGAATTCTCAATTCATTAGCTTGAGTTGCTCGATAGGTGAACCTGCTAAGCAAGAACTGAAGCTCTGGAAGAAGTGAAACATCACCATAAATCAATCTCCAAAATCTGCAGTAGATGTACGTTGCTGGCAGTTGGTGGTACCATGGACCGTATAAACAGATAATCAACCTGTTCCAGTATTGCATGAAATGTGTTTCAGCATTGAGATTTTCAGAAAAATGTTAAGAAAACATTCTTCATCTAATCTAAATACAATGGAGCACAATTGATGCTTCTTACGGTTTGGAATGGTCGATGGAGAACTGCGCAGCTCCTTCGGGACATCTAGACAGATACTACTGTTACTTTTAATGTCCGCATGGAACAACCAAGTTCTAAGCACCAATATATAAATTCACCGTTGGCTGGAATTGCTCTACGGAATCCGAGTATTGAATGTAAGGCCAGCAAAATGGACAAGGTAAAGGGACCTCTAGAATACAAGTGTGTTCGAGTCATTAACTTGAATCAACCCGAAGGAGCTCGAAGGATGCCGTTAAGCATCACCATGCACGAAATCTGCAGATGATGTAGTTGGCAAGCTGGTGTGCCATATACTATCTTTTGAGCAGAAATACAAAGACAACATTTTCTAGTTATAATTTTTCTCAGCTACAATATGCTTACTAATCTGCAGGCTAAAACTAATAACAACCAACTGCTCTTTCTCTGGACACCGAACTTCTTTTAGTATAAAATCGGAGTCTAACAAGGTGTGTGTGACAAAATATGATGAACAGTCAAAGTTTGCTTGCAAGATACCATATACCTTCTTGCTTTTTCATAGATTATCGAGAACCGAGGTCTACGATGCTATATCGTCAAAAAAGTAATCATAACCAACAAGTGTTGCTTGCTCCATGCTGCATCATCAACCTGCTGTGCTCACTTCAAGCTATACCTTCTTTCATTTAATCGATTGAAATCTTCATCCTGGGCACTCATCATTTTCGGAATCAGTACCACCAGTTGGTTCCTTTTGAGATGTGTACCACTGCATTTTACCACCACCAACATCCGAGGGGACGAAATATTGTTTGTGATCAAGGAACACATGGTACCTTCAACGAGAAGAAGATGAGCGCATTAGTATATTTTGTAACAAATGAAACAATAATACTCATTGTTGGTCCTAGCTACATACCCTACTCGTGTCAATATCGGGAGGCACAAACTATGCAATTCCGAGTGTAGCAAATATATTCCGAATAAGATACTTGTGCTTGCTCAAAAAGCAACTTCCTCACTTATCAGTTTAAGAAAATCTCAATTCAGGATCCTAAAAAAACCTCAAAAAATTCAACTTTGCTCCTATTTTGACAAGGCAAGTAACACTACCTTGCCATCTGCACCAACCAAAAGATCACCTTAAAAATTTCCGCCCATCCTCCAGTATGGCAGTAACTCTGCACTCCTCCGGTAAATGGTACAAACATTAAAGTTCTCCATAGAATTGTAAGCAAATTTTCTACTAAGATGGGCACTAAAACCCAACCTGTTCATTCACCTTGTTGCCATCGTCTGTAAAATCGACTACATGGTGATTGCTCATTATAGTATTATCGATTCATCGTCAATCGCACAAGCAAGAATCGCCTGCGGGAGCATGTGTCTCATAATCCTTGCGACTGGCAGCCCTCTCTTGGCTGCAGGAGTGAAGGTATCAAACTCAATGTACCAGGATACCAACATGGCTCAGTCAAATGGATGCCTCTGGCAAATCAATATATAATTATTAGGAGCATGTATATCTAATAGAATCTAGATCATTTTTTCAGAGATACATATGTACTTGAAAGATCAACTAAACTTGAAGCTGAACAGAGAAAGAAGTGGAGGAGAACAGGGAAACATGTGGTGTGCAAAAAGATTTGTACATTGCCCATCAAAATTTGTGTTCCCATGGATCCGGAATATCATAAGTATAATTAGAAGAAATAGGACTAAGTGTATTCTATTAGGATTGATAATACTAAGCTTTCAACTAAACAGTAAACATGTAAATTCATTACATGTTGCATACCAAAGGTGCCAAATTCCTTTTCTCGTAGGTATCAACTAAATAGTATACAATGGTGTCAAATTCCTTCTCTAAACTTAATTTTGAGGCATGAAAACCCAAGTAAAAATTTGAAACCGTAACTTCTCAGATAAATACCAAACGTATAACAATACGCTACATAAATCATTGGAAATGAACTTTGTCGCCACCTAGGTGAATGAAGAGGAAGCTCCTGCAAACCGACATATCTCATAGGTGGTGGTGTCAGTAATAATAGTGAATAGTGATTTTAATGTAGAAGGACCAACATACATTTAAGAAGAAATGGCCGAGATATGGACATATCTGAGAAATACTAAAAAACAAGTTCCTCCTAGTTCTCAACCCTGTCCCAACTGCTTTCATCCCCACAGGCCAACACCAAACATTCAGCCGAAATATTGAGAACATTTACTAAAAAGGATGAAAAACTATTATAAATGCACAATTAACTAAACATCAAGCTGGAACAAAAATTATTCTCTAGGGAAGATCATCTAGAAGCCCGATGTACAGAAACACATAAATAACTGTTGATCCATAGTTTATAAAAACTGAGAACCTTTTCTAAGAAAAAAAAAGAATGAGAAAATATTATAAATGTACAATAAACCAAACATCCGGTTGAAAAAAAAATTATTGTTTGCGCCAGATCATTTAGAAGCCCTGGCTTACAGAAACACAATTACATATAATTGTCGATCCATAAGGTTTATAAACCATCATCTTCAGTGCCACATGCGAAAGGCTATAATCATACATGATTAAGGGGAAATGGAGGATTGATAATAACTTTTGATGGTAACTTAAACCAGACAACTTCCGAGACAAAGTACAAACCTATAAGGAAAGATGCGCAAAACAAACTAAAAGGAAGGAAAAATTTGCTGGAATCAAGAGCACGAAGAACAGTATATATTCCAAAAATAAATACCGTTCTACCATGTAGAGACAATATGTATTAATTAAAAGGAATTGGCACGCACTTCCATTTGTGAAAGAAAATAATCCAAAAATATTGGAAGTGAATCAAAAGTAATGTCTAGACTAAATTCTAAGGTTGTTGTCTCATGTTATTTAAGAAAAAATACCTCAGAAGTGATGTATCTAAATCAGGTTTACCTTACATTACCACTTGTATGAGGAAAGCTTATCACCAGTTTAGTGAATGTATCAGCAAACGAAAGAGACATTCCAGTTTTGCGTGGCTCACCTGCAGCATACCATGCATACTGCATTCGTAAATAAAAGCTAAATTACCAAACAAAGCAAGGCTGAAACCTAACAAATGAAATCCTCCATCACCATAGTATCACCTTGTATCAGCTTTGAATGGCTCACATGCGTAAGATGCAGTTTCATATGCCTGAATACTGAGCATTATTATATGCCTAAAGAAACCATCAATAAATAACACGTTGTGAGAGAACCAGGGATGGAGAGAAGGGTTAACATGGAATTAAGATGAAAAGAGCAGCAATACTGACCTCATCCTAGATTTGAAATTTATGGAATCACTTGCTTGGATGAATTGTCGACTGGTTGTGTGCATGGGCGACTGGAGATGGAGGCGGGCGAGTGTCGCAGTTAGAGAAACAGTCCAAACCTGAATGAAAATAAAAGCAGTCCATAATCGTTGTGTTCTCTGCCTAACCTCACAAAAGCCCTTTCGTATAGGGAATCAATCCAAATGTTATGATTGTTGGCCAAGACTACGAAATCATACCTGCGGGTTTATGGGTGTCAGATTCCCTTTCATACAGAGATTTAGTTGCTAGCCTGTCATACCCAATAATTACACTGACAGAAAATCTGAAGACGAAACAGCTATCTTGCAGCGACATGACATATCGCATCTTCAGCTCCTCTGTAGCCACATTCAAGAATAACATAGGGAAAGTCACTGCAAATAACAAATACAGAAAATAATCTCATATCCATGGTTATACTGAAATAAACTCTGATCCAATGAAACTCTTACAGTGGGGTACTGTTTGAAATCACCTTCCCTCGTTATTTAATTGAGGCCTATTAAATTAGCTCCATAGCTGGAGAGATGGAGGTCACATAAGAAAGTAGAACCGACGTTTCCGGAATACGGATAAGCTTCTCTTGTGATACAGAAAAGAGCCTGTATTTGTTGTAGACCTATTGAAGTAATGTGTCAATTGCATCAATATTAATATGGTGAACAAGGAAGCATTACTATGGCCAAGCTGCTCTTGTACAATCAGGTACCAGATATCACCGTATCTGCAGCTGAAGAGGAGCTACGGCGGTGGATGGGCCATAATAGCTACCTTAATGCTTCAACTCTGCTGTTGTGGGGCCATTTCGGAGCTCCTCATCTGAACCCTAATTAAAAATGGTTAGAACTGATCAGGAAAAGATCCAAAGCCAAAAACACACGCCAAGAGAACATAAAATGTAGACCTACAAACCAGAAACTTAAGAAAGCGTAATCTATTTGGGCAAATTTCAGAATCAGAGAGCCAAGGGTTGTAAGTTCCTCACCCTTCCCTCTCTGCCTCGCTATCCTTGGAGGTTGCCCAGATCCACGCGCTGCTCGTATCCCCTCCGCCTAGATGTCGCTGGCGTTGAGGAGATCGGTGAAGGCCACCTCGCCGCCGTCTCCATCAGCGGCGGGCCATGGAACTCCATGGCGGAGCTCGGCGGTGCGGCGGTGGTGGTCCGTGCACCTCCCGCCAGCAAGGATCTTCAACGTGGTAGAGGAGAAGGACATGGGGGTGGAGGATACGAAGCTCGAGAGACAGGCCGGAGGTGGAGGCTGAGCGCGTGAGGAAGAAGGTGGGGGGGAGGAGGCGAATCGACCGCGATGGGATTGGGGATTGCGAGCGGCGGCTGGCTAGAGGGACGCGCGACGGGAGAGTCTGGGCCGAGCGGGCTTCACAGGACCCGTGGATAAAAAGTGGGTCTGTGGGAGGGCCTCAACGCCCTGAACGGAACGACGGCCGAGATCGCGCCACGTCAGCTCGATCGGACGGCCCAAAATCCAAAGCGCTGTGAGAGCTCCATGGGAGTGCAGCAATCATACCGTGAGATCCTTAAAACTAAGCTGATCCAGCAGCAGCATTTATCTATGACTCGGTGGTTGTCGTGACTGCAGCTGGAATACTACCGTTCGCTGCCTTCACTTGGTAGACGTATGTTTTTGCCTTTCCCCATCAAGCCACCAGAACGTAGATGTTTGACGCATGGGGTAGATTCGTGTCGAGTATAGGTGGGAAAAAACAACTAGGTCCGGTTTGGTAGCCTACAGGTCCTTTGGCTAGCATCATGCTAGCAAAAAATGGGTGATTTGTTGCCCGGAAGACCTTTCGTGTTGTGATCCAACTAGTTCTTAAAGCATTCATGGGATAGGTTCGGAAGCAATGCCTGAATCAGCCGTATCCAGCCAGCTTGTTCCGTTGTCGTCGAATTTTGCACGCGGGTGTGAAATGGTTGCACATGTAGTGAAGCACGGAAGACACCGTGTTTTCTCGGCCCTCTCTCCCCATTCCAGTCACCGGTTCACTCCACTCTCTCTCTCTCTCTCTCTCTCTCTCTCTCTCTCTCTCTCCATTCAACTCCCCCAATGACACATGCCAACGTCCCATCAACCACCGCCCATGGCCTCCTCGCTTCCTTCGCTTCCTTTGGCCCCAGCGCTGACGGATCCCGAGCAGGCCCTACGGTCAACCGGCCAAACCCTGTGCAGCTGCGCATCGTCCGGGAGTACGAGGCAGACGGCCGCGATGCGGCGGCGTAGATCGATCCCGGTTGAGTACTGGTGTTGAATCGGTTGTCTCCGGTCGCTTCCGAGGTCCGTCGGGATGGGCGTGGCCGCACCACAAGCCACCGGGATTCGATCGGTGGATCCCGCGATGTGGGTTTTTCAGCCCCGCAACCTAGGGTTTGCTTCAGCTAGGGCGGCGACAATGGTGGCAGGTGCAAAAGGCTCCAGCCGGGAGATGGAGTCTCCGACGAGGTTCGCCTCTACTCCGATGCACGCGCTGATGCCATGGGGCCAGCCCCGTCCGGCTTCTCCCAATGTTGCGTCGCCGCCCTCCGGCCGACTCCGTACTCGCCGGCAACCGTCTGCTCCATCAGCACCCCGTCCCCCGATCGCTGCTCCGGCTCCACCTCCGCCTCCTCCTGAATTTGGTGTGTGACCTCGTGGACCACATGCCGGCGCCGCAGCGCGGCCTCCTCCTCTGACGGGCCCGCTTGATCTCCATCCCATTGTCGGATTGATGTCAATGTAGATCGGATTGATATCAATGTGGGTTGGATGTTAGTCAGAAAGCATTGCATGTTAGTCATAATCATGTCAATGATGAGTAGGATGAATGGCATGATGAGTAGGATGAATGTAGATCCGACTCATGTCATTGGCAATGTGCGCCGACATGGCAATGCCATTGGAATGGTGATGTTGAGCTTGTCATTGGCATGGTGATGTTGAGCTTGTGCATCAGCATTGTGATGTTGAACTTGTGCATCGACATGGAAATGACAAGCATGCCATTGGATCTCACCATGCCAACTACAGCTCACTCTTGTCATTTGCATTGCATCTGCAAAACTGACTCTTCCTGGAAACATTCCCGGACGGGCCCATAGGGGAGGCACAGAACATTGCCGTCTGGGTGCAGCTTCGGGACGCCAGTGAAGGGTTCATGGAAGACCACCGGGAGGTCACCGAGCCTACGGTTCACGTCGGGCGTCCTGCTAACCCGGGGCACGGTCCCAGGCATCGGCTGCCTGCGTTCTTCATGCAGCTAGAGAGCCACAAACTTTGTGCCCTCGTCGCGTGCCGTCCGCCATGGAGCAGCTCCTGATCAAGAAGTACAAGCTCAAAAACAATGGCCTGCCACTGAAGGTGACCTTGTACATGGGCGAGCGCGGCGAGCACAAGGTGCAGATCTAGTGAAAGGCTGAACGCATCGGCTTCATCAAGTCTTGGAGAGAGTTCGCTGGTAAGATTGAGCTTGAGGTCGACGTCACGCTCGTCGTCACCCCTGTCTATGACGGCTTCCAGGTCGACGTGTACAAGAAGGCGAGTTCCTTTTCGAGCATCTAGAGCCGCAAGAAGCATCGCCAGGGCCCTTATGTTGATCCTCGCTGTTAAGCTTGTCTTCTTGTTCTCTCTATCTGCTTTGTGAAGTTGTTGTTGTTGTTGTGCTGGCCTCAGGAGGTTGTTGAACACTTGCTTTCGTGCATACCTACGTAACTGTAATGTTGGCCTCTACGGGCTGCTGAACATTGCTTTTGGATCTAAGTAGACGTCCACCATCAGGTTTAAGTAGGCGTCTTACCACTTCGACGATAGGTTTAGGTACTGCTTGGACGTTATGAAATATCCGCAATAAACTGACTATTGAAGGAAAGTGCATAGGCAATCCGGCTGATGCCTTCTTCCAAATGTGTTTACACTTGCAGCTGTGGAGGTTTCAGGTCAGACTGAAGGACATGCCGATATTGGATGAGGTGCTGGGCGAGGTTAGGTGACTACATGCGTCACTACGGACTGAAGACGGAGCTACCACTTCTTGATTTGAGCCTCTTCAGTGTGCGTGAGTTGAGTTGTAGCTCTCCCCTAGCTCTTGGTGGTTGGGGTGACCATGGATGATTTGTAATGAATTATCTTTTTTCATTCTATGTGGTGTGAGTTGTTTCCAAACTATGTGGGTGCCGATCATGGATTTATATATAAAGCCGGGCCAGATGATGTGGGCATTACCCTTCGGGTAACTAATGTTGCACTACCTCTTGTGGCTTAGTTAGGGGCCCATGAAGGCACTCGAAGGCCAGGTGGGCTGCTACGTCGGTTCCAAGGAAGAATTCTTGAAGAACAAGACAAGGAGACGAAGAATATAAGGAAAGTTTAGAACTAGGGCTCTTTGTAACCTAGTCGTACCCGGACAAATCTCTCGAGACTAGGCTCCCAATATAAGGGCCATGAGAGGGGCTGCCAAGGACACACGCAATCTTAGTAATCATAGCCATCGCAAGTCTAGAGCTAGGTTCCTGCAGAACTTAGTCTCTCGACGAGATCATAGCCGAAACCTTCGGCACCCAATTGTAACCCGATATTTTCATAATCAAGATCAGACAGGCAGGACGTAAGAAGTCGTTTGGTATCCATCATTTGGGCCTGGAATCCTGGAATTCATTTTGGAATTCCGTAGGTGGGCTGTTTGGTTGCCACAGAATTGGGCTGTCATTTCATTTAGGAAATCCAGCAAAATGACACCATGGGTAAACACGATTCCAAGCTGAAACCTATCATTTGCGTTTCTCTATGGAAGCCATTTACAAATTCAATATTGAATTCTGCTATCATTTGCAATTCCTGTGACAACCAAACAAGTGTCCATTTCTGAAATTACAATGTAAATGAAATGAATACATGTATTCATTTCGAAATGCTACAAACGAAATGAAAGCCTGGCTTCCAAACGACCTCTAAGGGTTTTACCTCATCGAGGGCCCCGAACATGGGTAAATAGCTCTCCCCGCTTGTTTGATAACCGATGTCTCGTGTCAGCCTACAGGATTCCATCTACCCTAAGACCCTTACGGAGGGCATTGCCAAGGAGTACCCTCGACATCAGAGGCCTTAAGTTTTAAGAGAAATTAGCCAAGTATGGTGTCGCTCGACTAGAAAATGAGCTCATCTTGGTCCAACACTGATTCATGTTGAGTAAACCTAAGGTTGTTGATCGACTACCGGCTAAAGACTCACGAGCGGACGAGATCAACTCATCTTTTAGCTTGACTTAAGATGCGGCTGCATATAAATGAGGCGAGTATGAGTGTCTAGTATAGCTCGATTGAAAACTAAGCTGATTTTGAGATAACACTGACTGGTTCAATAAAGCTCGATAGCTCAAAAAATACGGAATTTATATAGTGTGGATGTAAGATTTTCTGGAGACCCTACAGGGCAGCGGGCACGCCACCACTGCATGGCTCATCGGTTTTAGAGTCGCCAATGTCATCATTTTCAACGTCGATGGTCCGTCCTTTTATGTATTGCCACCCTTCTTCTTTGAATCCTCGAGTTTTCTCAAAAGGGCAGAACTAGTTTGCCACTTCTTGATATCATTAATCAATATTTAACCCTAGCTCAATGTAAAAGCCTTAATTGTAGTCATTGGCCGACTTGAAGTGCTCCAAAGCGTGCATAACCTGCACATGTGGACAATAATTAATGACAAATTCTACACTTGGCCACATATGGACAACATATGTGGAGTGTACATAGAGAAAAGACTTAGCGGTTTTACCATGTCAACTGCCGAGAACCCGCTAATTGCTTTTCTCTTCACCGTCTCGAACGATCCTTGGAACTTTGTACACTTGGCATGGATGATCGAAGCCCCATCTTTTGAAATGGAGAGATCTTTTCGATCACTATAAAAGGCGGTTTTGGGGGAACTTCCTATACTCATGGAAGTACTTACCCACCCATCGCCAATATACAAATTCCTTTTTCTCGGCACTGCAAAGTGGATCTTCGAAAATCTCTAGCCAAGCACGACATAGCAACATGTCCTCCTTGTTAGTGTAGTTCGCAGTCCTTTGGCTCACCTTCTTGTCGTCAGCAACTGTCGCGACAAGTGACACGGCTAGTGTTGCGACTGTGGCTTGGGTGATACCCTCGCCCAGGAGAAGCCATCGTTCCAAAAAAAAATGGTTGATTGTCAATGGAGTAGCCCTCTTGCCGAGTCTCCTCATATTGAATCTCATCTCGAATGTACAAGCCATCATCCTTATAGCCACCATTATTGATCATGTCATGCATGATGCCCTCGCCATTATTCTCTATGAATACCTACACACAAATTAGCCATGACAAGCCGTAGACACAACCAACTTTCAAAGGGAAAGCCTAGCGGTGCCAATGGAAAAGAAATGATGTCTTGCTAGCCGATGGAAGTTTTCCAGTCATTAACGAGTTGGCTGGTGTTGGCATATTGGCGTCACTAATGCATTGTTGCTTCTTCGTCGATGTCGATGTCGGTATTGTGTCTCCAGCCGCATGAGCGTGGTTGAGGTTAATTCCTTGCCCCGACATCTCCGACGATGTCAACCAAGGATCTCCGAGCCAGGAGCTGACAACACTATCATGGGATGGCGTATGCAGGCCTAGTGTCCTAGGTTGAAGAAGAGGCCGGCCGCTCAACGTCGATGTGACCGAGCTGGTCAACCACGCGCTAGCCACAATATGGCCGACAACTAGAGTGATAACCACACATTTTCTAAATGCCATGTTCAGCGCCCCCATCTTCATCATCATGAATGCATGTTGGGCGGCTTTCTTTGCCAGCATGTTGCCGTTGGCCTTGGCCCGCACAATGAGGATGTGGTCGTTCTCTTTCTGTCGCTGGTCTTCGAGCTTGGCGGTAGTTGCCCGAGCTCTGGCGTCCTCTCCGACCGGCGCGCTCCACCGACTCGACATGACACTCGTCCAACATTAGATCCTTGGCAAGCTTCTTTGTCCTTGTCAGCTTCTTGGTGGCCGCGCCGGCAACAAACGGCGCATTAGGTGTGGCGGCAAGATCCATCGCTTCCTCTTCCTTTCCCGTTGGCCAAATTTTGGTAGAGGGGTTTTTGGAGGGAACTGTCTGGTTTAGGGGAGGACGTGGGAGGATGCCCGAACTGTCCGGCCTGACGCATCCGCGTCCCAAATTTGGTGGATGGATGGGTACGTGCAAGTCGGTCCGCTTGGGTCGCACCGCGCGCACGCTCCTCATGTCCACGCGGACCATTTCAAACAGCCCTGAACCGGATGGATCGCGCCACTGGAGATGGCCCTCTAGTCCTCTAGCGGTCCGACACATTTCGAACAAAAAAAGTGTCTATTTCGGCCCGTTTGGGTCAGGTCGCGGACAATAAAATGCCGTTTGATCTGTTTGGATCATTGGTTGCCCCAGCAGCCCGACACATTTTAGTCCGTTCTTACTTGTACGTGTACTAAATAATAAAAATCTTGCAATAAAATAATGTTAAGTTCTTTGTTACACTCAAATGAACAACAACGTTCAAATACAAATATAATTCATAAATAAAGAGCTAAAATTCAAATGAAAGTCCACTTCTCATGCCCTGTTGATACGTCCCAAACGTATCTATAATTTCTTATGTTCCATGCAACTTTTATGATGATACTCACATGTTTTATACACATTATATGTCATATTTATGCATTTTCCGGCACTAACCTATTGACGAGATGCCGAAGAGTCAGTTGCTGTTTTCTGTTGTTTTTGGTTTCAGAAATCCTAGTAAGGAAATATTCTCGGAATTGGACGAAATCAACGCCCAGGGGCTTATTTTTCCACGAAGCTTCCAGAAGACCGAGGGAGATACGAAGTGGGGCCACGGGGCGCCGCCACACTAGGGCGGCGCGGCCTAGAGGGGGCCCGCGCGGCCCTAGCGTGTGGGGCCCCCGTGACGCCCCCTGACCTGCCCTTCCGCCTACTTAAAGCCTTCGTCGCGAAACCCCCGGTACGAAGAGCCACGATACGGAAAACCTTACTGAGACGCCGCCGCCAATCCCATCTCGGGGGATTCAGCAGATCGCCTCCGGCACCCTGCCGGAGAGGGGAATCATCTCCCGGAGGTCTCTTCATCGCCATGATCGCATCCGGATCGATGTGTGAGTAGTCCACCCCTGGACTATGGGTCCATAGCAGTAGCTAGATGGTTGTCTTCTTCTCATTGTGCTATCATGTTAGATCTTGTGAGCTGCCTATCATGATCAATATCATCTATTTGTAATGCTACATGTTGTGTTTGTTGGGATCCGATGAATATTGAATACTATGTCAAGTTGATTATCAATCTATCATATATGTTGTTTGTATTCTTGCGTGCTCTCCGTTGCTAGTAGAGGCTCTGGCCAAGTTGATACTTGTGACTCCAAGAGGGAGTATTTATGCTCGATAGTGGGTTCATGCCTCCATTGAATCTGGGGGAGTGACAACAACCTCTAAGGTTTTGGATGTGCTGTTGCCACTAGGGATAAAACATCGATGCTTTGTCTAAGGATATTTGTGTTGATTACATTACGCACCATACTTAATGCAATTGTCTGTTGTTTGCAACTTAATACTGGAAGGGGTTTGGATGATAACTCTGAAAGTGGACTTTTTAGGCATAGATGCATGCTGGATAGCGGTCTATGTACTTTGTCGTAATGCCCTGATTAAATCTCATAGTACTCATCATGATATATGTATGTGCATTGTTATGCTTTCTTTATTTGTCAATTGCCCAACTGTAATTTGTTCACCCAACATCTATTTATCTTACGGGAGAGACACCACTAGTGAACTGTGGACCCCGGTCCAATTCTTTACATCTGAAATACAATCTACTGCAATTGTTCTTTACTGTTCTACGCAAACAATCATCATCATCCACACTATACATCTAATCCTTTGTTTACAGCAAGCCGGTGAGATTGACAACCTCACTGTTACGTTGGGGCAAAGTACTTTGATTGTGTTGTGCAGGTTCCACGTTGGCGTCGGAATCCCTGGTGTTGCGCCGCACTACACTCCGCCACCAATAACCTTCACGTGTTCCTTGACTCCTACTGGTTCGATAACCTTGATTTCTTACTGAGGGAAAACTTGCTGCTGTGCGCATCACACCTTCCTCTTGGGGTTCCCAACGGACGTGTGTATTACACGCAATCAAGCTCTTTTTCTGGCGCCGTTGCCGGGGAGATCAAGACACGCTGCAAGGGGAGTCTTCCACATCCAATCTCTTTACTTTGTTTTTGTCTTGCTTTACTTTATTTACTGCTTTGTTTGCTCTTATATCAAAAACACAAAAAAATTAGTTGCTAGTTTTACTTTATTTACTGTCTTGTTCTCTATATCAAAAACACACAAAAAAATAGTTACTTGCATTTACTTTATTTATCTTTTGTTTATTTCAACATGTTTCCTCCTAAGTACACTCTAAAAGACATACCGGTAGGACGAGGGTCTATCATTGGGAAAGATAATATAGAAGATTTTTTCACTCATGTTAGTATAGCTGAAGATTTTGAAGATAGACACTTGGTAGAACTTGCTCCTACTTATGAAATTGCTGTTGCTTCTTTAGTACACATGTTGGAAACTAAATTTGTTAATCTCAATCCTATAATTCAACATATGTTTCTTACACTCTGTGATATGGAGGAAGGAGAAAAGAAAGATTTTATCTTAGAAACCCTTCTTAAAGAATTTGGTGGTGTAGCAAGAGAGGCTAGAAAAGTCTTTATTAAATATAAGATGCTTGGCTCTTATACCAACTTTGCTAGTACCCTTGAAAAAATGGAAAAAGATAGATTAAAATACACTAATAAAGTTAATTGTGAAGGGGAGATTAAGACAATAATACCTTGTAAGCTCCTAGGAATGCATGAAGCTCTAGAAAATAACTACGGTTGGCCTGTTCCTGAAAATTTGTTTGATGAAAATAGCAAGCCTAAGAGTAATGAAAAAGGAGCCTCTGAAACTTACATAGATAAGATACAATGCATAGTTGAGAGAACTCCAAACCCCTCTGTTGATGCTTCATCTCATAATAACACTTGATTCACACTTTCTGTGCCTAGCTGAAAGGCGTTAAAGAAAAGCGCTTATGGGAGACAACCCATTATTTTACTTCTGCACTTTTATTTTATATTTGAGTCTTGGAAGTTGTTACTACTGTAGCAACCTCTCCTTATCTTTATTTTATTGCATTGTTGTGCCAAGTAAAGTCTTTGATAGTAAAGTCAATACTAGATTTGGATTACTGCGCAGGAACAGATTTCTTGCTGTCACGAAATTGAGCCGCCCCTGCTGTAGAAAATTTAAAAAAATCTGCCAATTTACGTGCGTGATCCTCAGATATGTACGCAACTTTCATTCAATTTTGGAATTTTCATCTGAGCAAGTCTGGTGCCTCAAAAAAATTCGTCTTTACAGACTGTTCTGTTTTGACAGATTCTGCCTTTTATTTCGCATTGCCTGTTTTGCTATGTTTGATGGATTTCTTTGCTCCATTAACTTTCAGTAGCTTTGTGCAATGTCCAGAAGTGTTAAGAATGATTATGTCACCTCTGAATATATGAATTATGCACTGACCCTCTAATGAGATTGTTTTGAGTTCGGTGTGGAGGAAGTTTTCAAGGGTCAAGAGAGGAGGATGATACAATATGATCAAGAAGAGTGAAAAGTCTAAGCTTGGGGATGCCCCCGTGGTTCATCCCTGCATATTTTAAGAAGACTCAAGAATCTAAGCTTGGGGATGCCCAAGGCATCCCTTCTTCATCGACAACTTATCAGGTCACCTCTAGTGAAACTATATTTTTATTCCGTCACATCTTATGTGCTTTACTTGGAGCGTCTGTTTGTTTTTGTTTTGTTTTTGTTTGAATAAAGTCGGATCCTAGCATTCTTTGTTTGGGAGAGAGACACGCTCCGCTGTTTCGTATGAACACATGTGTTCTTAGCTTTATTCTTAATGTTCATTGCGAAGGTTGAACTACTTCATTCGTTGTTATATGGTTGGAAACAGAAAATGCTGCATGTGGTAAATGGTATAATGTCTTGAATAATGTGATACTTAGCAATTGTTGTGCTCATTTAGATCATGTTTAAGCTCTTGCATCATGTACTTTGTACCCATTAATGAATAACTACGCAGAGCTTGTTAAAATTTGGTTTGCATGATTAGTTTCTCTAGAGTCTAGATATTTTCTGGTTAAGGTGTTTGAACAACAAGGAGACAATGTAAAATCTTATAATACTTACAATATGTTCATATGTGAGCTTTGCTGCACCTTTTATACTTGAGTTTGCTTCAAACAACCTTGCTAGCCTAGCCTTGTATTGAGAGGAATTCTTCTCGTGCATCCAAATCCTTGAGCCAAAAACTATGCCATTTGTGTCCACCATACCTACCTACTACATGGTATTTCTCTGCCATTCCAAAGTACATTACTTGAGTGCTACCTTTAAAATTCTATTATTTGTCTTTGCAATATATAGCTCATGGGAAAAATAGCCTTAAAAACTATTGTGGTGAAGAATATGTACTTATGTGTCTTATTTCTTAATAAGTTGCTTGTTGAGCGGTAACCATGTTTCTGGGGACGCCATCAACTTTTTTACACGTTTGTTGAATATCATGTGAGTTGCTATGCATGTTCGTCTTTGATGTCTACGGGAGCTTCTATTCTTGTAGACAGTGTTGGGCCTCCAAGAGCAGAGGTTTGTAGAACAGCAGCAAGTTTCTCTTAAGTGGATCACCCAAGGTTTATCGAACTCAGGGAGGAAGAGGTCAAAGATATCCCTCTCATGCAACCCCGCAACCACAAAGCAAGAAGTCTCTTGTGTCCCCAACACACCTAATAGGTGCACTAGTTCGGCGAAGAGATAGTGAAATACAGGTGGTATGAATATATATGAGCAGTAGTAACGGCGCCGGAAAAGTGCTTGCTGGTGTGTGGTTGATGGTGGTAATATTGCAGGAAGTACGGATGCGATGAGAACGAGTAAACAAGCGGCGATAGCGATATTTAGGAACAAGGCCTAGGGATCATACTTTCACTAGTGGACACTCTCAACATTGATCACATAACGGAATAAATAGATAGATGCTAGACTCTACACTCTCTTGTTGGATGATGAACACCACTAATCGTGTAGGATTACACGAACCCTCAATGCCGGAGTTAACAAGCTCCACAATATTCGATGTTCATATTTAAATAACCTTAGAGTGCATAACAGATCAACATAACCAAACCAAGTACTAACATAGCATGCACACTTGTCACCTTCACACTACGAAAGGAGGAATAGATCACATCAATACCATCATAGCAATAGTTAACTTCATAATCTACAAGAGATCACAATCATAGCCTACGCCAAGTACTACATGATGCACACACTGTCACCATTACACCGTGCAGGAGGAACAAACTACTTTAATAACATCACTAGAGTAGCACACAGATAAATCGTGATACAAAACTCATATGAATCTCAATCATGTAAGGCAGCTCATGAGATCATTGTATTGAAGTACATAGGAGAGAGATTAACCACATAGCTA
>NC_061510.1:92645566-92705947 GCF_022539505.1 Lolium rigidum | reverse complement strand
GCAGCACATGGATTGACCGTAGAAAGTGCCAGAGAACAAGCGGCCGACTTAGGTATCACTCTTCGTGCACTCGTTAGGCCTTGATGAGGCGCCAATGAAGGACGTAGTATTTACATATGTGAAGAATGGCCCTCTCATCGAGCCTCGCGCGAGAAGAGGATCTACCTCGACAAATGAAAGGTCTCGCTAAATTGGTACAAGGGTTACATAAAACATAAAGACGCCAAAGACTATATCTATGCGGAAGTTAAATATGTGCATCACTTCAAACGTTACCGGGTACAAATTCCTCCGAGTGAATTGTTCCAGACTGTTCAATCTGCGCGACCTCGACAAATCTATCATCGCTTGCTACGTTCGTAAGTGATTTATTAATTTCTACCCCATCTCGTTCATTGCCTGCACTATATATATATATATATTGTCCTAACTATCTTATTGTGTACGCTATATATTATGCAGAATGAAGAAGCGGGAAATGCGAATAAGGAACATCCATGATGTTGGGTTCATTGACCCACACATCGTTAATTCATATGTGTTAGAACACCACCCCGCCGACGTGGAGGAAGACTCCGTGGCGGTTTATTAGAAAACAGCAAGAGAAAAGTGATATTCTATTTCCTTACCATTTTGGGTGAGTGTTTCTGTCTTGAGCACATTCTCTTTTGTTTACTCCATGCATGGTATGTGGCTAATCGATGAGTTATGCATGATCGTGCATGTATCGTGTCCGCAAGTTCCACTGGATTCTTATGGTAATTAAAGTTCGGACCTCCTCGGCTCTCGTCCACGACTCTCCGAATATGGATCCGGCGCTTTGGGGCGACATGAGAAAAATGATGCAAAAGTAATTATTTTCATTCATTTGCGCTCTATATCGATCGGCCTATTTCGTTCATCATTTCCTAATATCAAGTAACTAATTAATAACTCTCTTGTTTATTTAATTTTCTTTGCCTCGTAGGGTTTGGAGACGGTTCGTAGATACCAAGGTCGGTGAATTCAAAAAAGAGCTACATTTTAAAATGGCGAGTGCGGACGACCGGGGATACTCAGCCACCGGGGACCAATCTATGTGGATACTATGTTTGTGAGAGGATCCGGAGATACCGCAATGAGCGGGACCGGACGTGTGAGAACAACATCCCGAGGAATAACCTCCGGAAGACGCTTAGTCCGAAGCTCGCTTCCGACCACTTCAAGAGGAACTAGCTGGATGGTTGGCGAGGGAAGTCATCGATCCTAGAGGAGAACACTATTACGATGACGTAGAACTTTATATGCACCAGAATTTGTAACTAACTTGTTCAAAATTGTATATGGTCATCCGATATTGAATATATATTGTTTATGGTCATCCGATATTGAATATATATTGTATATTCCTCTTGAATTCTTTTTGGTTCTAATTTCAAATTTGTTTGAAATTGTACATTCATATGCATGTATGTATACAAGTACCGTAGAATATGTGAAACTCCTTCGTAATTAAAAACCAAAAGAAATAAAATAATACAAATTAAAAAGAAACCAGATTTAGGGGGAGGGGGGCTAAACCCTAAACCTCGCGGAGGCCTTTAGTCGCGGTTGGCAGAAGAACCGCGACTAAAGGGCCTCCGCCCTGGCGCTCGCCTGCGGCCCACGTGGACGGGCCTTTAGTCGCGGTTTGTAAGGAACCGCGACTAAAGGGGGGGGCCTTTAGTCGCGCTTCTTTGGTCGCGGTTGCGCCACCGCGACTAATGGCAGTTGCCAACCGCGACCAAAGCCACTTTTTCCACCAGTGTGAGGTCATTATGGGAATCGGCCATGCCAAAGAAACAGTGCCAAATCCACAGGTCCTATGTTGCAATTGCCTAAAAAATGACAGTGCATTCCTTCGCATGCCCACTATACTGACTCATCAAGGAGATCAGCAGTCACTCCGTACACAGGCGTACACACAGCTGCAATACACTTCTAATAAGAGGTGAAGCCTATCTTACTAGTGGCAATGGGCCTGCATCTAAAGTAAGGGTCGTAATCTCTAACGCCACGAAGAATAATCAAGAACAAGTCTCTTGACATCAGATACCGCCGCCGGAACAAGGCTTCTGTGAAGACTGGCTTGGTCGGGTGGAAGTAGTCCATAGAAGTAGTCCGCACACTGTGTTGGCCTTGCGAGGCCTTGTCGAGGCTCTGTGCACCGGCCTCTACGTCTCAATATGCTCGTGGATGAGGGTGGTTGCGGCAACCATGAGCCCCCAAGAGGCGTCTGATTCATCTTCCAACAAGCTATCGAGGATGCCCTTGACGAAGAAGTCGATTGACTGCTTGAGGTCCATCGGCGACGCAACAATTACAGGTGGCATGCCATCTTCAAAGAAACGACCGATAATGTGATCCAGGATTTGTTACTGCGAAATAAGCCGAACATGTCGTGGGCGCCGTGACCAGTGGCCTGTTTCGAGTGAGTTGGCGGCGGGGCATGGCTATGGCGAGTCCTCCAATGGCACTCCACGCCGCCACCAAAAAGTTTCTTCCTATGAGGTGCGGGTGAAACAAAAAGGTACGGGCAATGGTTAGCGATGGAGCCAACGACGGCCTAGCTCTAGGGTTGCAAAGTGGAGGGGAGGGACGCGAATGGGCGAAGTGGGTTTGCTGCCCCTGGCAGGCGAGCCCAAGGTTGACTAGAATAGGACGCGCCCGAACTCGCTTGTTGTCCATGCCAATGCATTTTCTCCACAAATTTAGACCGAAAATATGTCGCCTCGAACATGACCGATCCAACATAACTAAAACAGATACTTTTGGTCCATTTACATGGGACCGCTAAAGATGCGACGTCCTTAAGCTACCAGTCGGATCCTGCTCTATATCTCGGCTGCGACGGACACGGCCGGTCAAATCTCGACCGATCGGCGGCTTCACTAAAAGCCTAGCAAAAGTACTAACAGGTACTACTGCACTACTGTCTGGCCTCTACAGGCGTGTGTACGTGCGTCGGACCGTTGGTAATGGTACACATACGCTGCTCAAACATCACGTCAGGGCAGTACAGTACACTATACACTCATAAGTCCTAACCATACAAGTTTTTTACCTCCACATCACCACACCAATGTCTTCTCACCAGAAAGATGATTTCTATACCGACCTCCCTGTATACAAACAGGCGTGATGCATCTGTACGTAGTGTAAGTACGTGCGTGGCTAATTAACAGCAGAACCACCGCGCACTCCGATGCATGCGTACGCATGCATGTCAGTCCATTTTGACCTTGCACTAAACTAAGCGTGCAATTAATAGATGACTTGGATGTTCTGGATCTCTTCATGCGCTCGTGAAAGATAGGGGCCGGATCGGAGCGATCGATGCAGATAAAATACTCTTGGGGTGGAGAACATCAGGGCACCTTTTCCGGCGTCTTGTGCGTTAAGCTTGCACTAACGCACATCTCTCGCCGAGTCAAGACTGCGAGTGATGTGCTTGCTGCCAAGAGGAAGATGCCAAACCTGTCCATGAATCCCACAAACACGCTTCCGTTTGGACAACGGAATTGATGCACTTGAAACAAGGATCATCAATAGTCGCGTTACTATACTATACTCAAAATCCCAAGAACTAGCGAGCAGCGACTATGTAGATCTGGCGAACCCAGCTAAAGATCGGTTCCATTTAGTTTAAATTTGAATTAAAATCACGATAGAAGTTATGAAATGGAGGAAGTAACGACTGTTCTTTCTAAAGATCGGTTCCATTTAGTTTAAATTTGAATTAAAATCACGATAGAAGTTATGAAATGGAGGAAGTAACGACTGTTCTTTCTAAAGATCGGTTCCATGTAGTCTAAATTTGAATTAAAATCACGATAGAAGTTATGAAATGGATGAAGTAACGACTGTTCTTTCTAAATCACTATCTTCGTTAGGGATTATAAGGCTCCATCAATATTTGAGCTTAACCTTAACTACAAATTATATGTTACATGAATTTTTCCATTGGATCCATATTTGAAAGACTTCTCCAACACTATGATTTTTATTACCAATAAATTATATTTTATTAGTTAATTTTGTAGTTAAAGTTAGTCTCAACTTTGATGCATCATGAGATAGTGTCACTGAAAATTTGGAGATTCTTTTTTTTTATTTGCAACTGGCCATGCGGTGTGGAGGTCAAATTCCTCGGTCACACCGTTGTAGCGACTAGCTAGTGTTTTTGTAGTGTCCTGGCCCTGGTCCCCGGCTGGATCGTGCACGACAACGAGTTCTGCAGAGGCATGAGGGTTCGTATCTTCGTCTCCATGCAACATGCATGGAAGAAGAAGAAGGCCACCTTGAGCGTTCATTGCCTTACTCTTATCTGAACGATTCGTATTTATAGTGATCAAAGAATGAACATACATTCATCAAATAAGAAGAAACGAGAAGCCTCGAGAAAAAAAAGGAAGAACAAACGATTACATGAATGTTTTTACTTGAAGGATCAAGCATGACAAAACTACAAATCAGCGAGAAGGGCGTACTATACTATCTATTCTGTACTCGGCACCCTTCACATTCGACTTCCTTTCTCCTCCTAGCCCAGGCCCAGGTCGATCAATCGATTAACCAAGAGAAGAAACATCAATTGACCGACGACTTGCTGCGGAGGAGAAAAGAAGGAGAATCAGAAGCTTACAGAGTCTCGATCTCGGCACCGTGGTCGATCCCTTGCCTGTTGCCTGTTACCTGCGTGCTCTTCTTCCTCCCCAACACGATCGTACAGTATCACTCACCCAAGGGATCAACAGCTTCGGTACGCAGCTCTTCGCATACATGTCGCCCGCGCCAGCCACGGTCCTGGAATCGGCTTCATCTGTTGTGCAAAGGGTTTGCACCTGTGGGCACTTCCCTCTTGCCGTCCTTCAGCCCCAACGGCGAGGGGGCCGCAGCCATGGGCAGCGGCGCCATGGCCGTGAACACCGACGTGCGAGCTGCGTCGACAACCAAGGGGAAGGTGGATCCCAGGAACGAGGAGTGTACGAGGACGGCGATGAGGAGCCACGACGCCAGCAGCCCACCCGCCGCCGGCCTCTCTCGCCGCCGAGAGCAATAAACCATGGCTGCACTGCCTCCCGGTTCAATTACCGCAGAGTACACCGGTGGTCCAGAGGCTCGAAACCTCTCGCCGGCCGAGGTAGAAGCGGTGCGGGAGAGGGCACGGTGGCGGAGGAAGCTGCGGAGAGATTGCGGGTACGTGCATATGAACGGAGAGGAGGGGCCTTGGAAAGTGTCGGGACTCGGGATATAGGAGAGAAGGAGGCGTCTCGGTCTGTGCTAGCTAGCTTTGGACTTGAGCTCTGTTGGCTAGCTTGGACTTCAGTTGATTTGAGGAGTTGAGTGTGTGAACTGGGTGACGGTGTGCTCGGTCGGCGCGAGTATAAAAAGTGGTGAAGCGAAGCGACTTCTGAGTTCTGACAGGAGATCTAACACGGTAATTCAGTGATGAATCTAACGATATTAATTTAGTGTTAAAAATGTTGCTAAATTTTCTATAAAGTTGATCCAAGTTAAGAAGTTAATGAAGTTTGACTTAAGACAAAGCTAAATGTACACTTATTTGTGGATAGTACATAGGAAGTTACAAAATATTTCAGCAAACTCTATGAGGCTAGTCATAGTGCTAGTATCATAGCTAGTATCATGCATCCTAGCCCCACCAAAAATGCTGATGTGGCAGGTAATTATGGATGAGAGAGGAGATTAGAGTATCATAGGTAGATACTGTATCATAGCGCACATCACGAGAAAAGTTAGTATCAAATAAATCTTGTACACATATTTGTATTGGGATTCTACAAATCAATTAATATAGCAAAATATGATACTAGTCTATGATACTATGCATTATGGATCTAGTATCATAGAAAAATATCATATACATGATACTACTATATGATACTATCCACTATGGTCAGCCTGACCTCCTTAATACATCTAGAAGAAAGTTCTTCCGAACAATAAAAGGAACAAGTCAGTTTCACTTATAAGAGGAGCTGCCATCAGCTGACCTTCTTACCTCCCTGTCACCCAAACAGTATTTATAATTTATGTTTGCAATGTTGCTGCAACATTTCTTCTCACGGTGTGTCACAACATTTCGAAAAGACCAACAAAGCAAAACAATTTGTGTATATAATAACATATACCGACAGGTTGCAGCAAATCATCGAGAAAAATCGCCACACTTATGTGACATGGAGGGAAACACTTGTAGCAAACACATGAAAAAGCGTTGCAGCGTGAACACAATATTTGAAGCAGATGTCCTGAGTCACGGCAGATGGTCACCCAAGTGATAACAACAAACACCTACGAGTTTGCAGCATGTCAGACTATCATAAGCATTATTCAAAAAGGCAAATCACCAGCTTCATTTTGGAGCACCAAATTCATCGATCTAGGCTTATCGATGGTGACACCAGCTTACTAGAGCCCGTCAGCGACATATAGCGGGATCCGAATCCGTTTCCCATAGTCTTAGAGCCCTTCCTGGAGCTCAACGCCGTGGAATGCTTATGTAATAAGATGTAGGTGAGGATCTATGGTACAGTCACTTCTCCCATCCAGATCCGGGAAAGCAGAGAAGTGGGTGTCGGAGAAGAAGCAGATAAGGAGTCACAAAAGAGGAGTACGGTGGAGGCGGGAGGGGTTGGGGATCGAACATTGAAGGTGTGTAAGAAAAAAAAAGCAGAGCACATGTGCAGTGTCTTGCTATGGGCAATACACGCGAGTGAGAAATGTGCAATAAGCAGGTCGATTTCCTCGACCTACCAATATATCATAGTCATTTTCCAGATTTCAAGGGCCTATTGGGAGTATATGAATAGTAAGCATATGAATTAGAAAAAAAATACAGTAGTAGAAAGGTAAGGATATCGCAAGCCCTCTAAAATTAATAATCAGTTGTATAAGGACCTAAGAAAAATCCTTTGATCCTACACAAAAGTGGAATAAAAGATGTTGAAGTGCATGTTAACATTGATGCATACAAATCACTCTCCATAAAATGTGGTAGCCCAGAGTGTCTATTTGGATATGTTTTTTGAGAATTGAGGCCAAGAACTGATATCTAGAGCGGGTTGCATATGAAAAGCTTGTTCTGTTGAAAATAATTCCGTAGGAAAATTTCGTTATAGAGCTTGTTTGGTTTGTAGGATTTGAAACTATTTATTTCTCTCTGGTTATTGTATGTAGTTTCATAGATTTTTTCCTTAGCTCCAATCTCATGGAATTTTTTCCTGCCATTCAATGAAACTATGACATACACATAATCCTACCGAAAAATCTATGTTTTCTCATAGAATGGAGCCAAATATGTAATTAGTACCAAAGCTGAAGGGGCTTTAACATATATTCCATCGGAATTTTGTTGTCTCAATTTATAAAATTTCTAAATTTTTCATGATAAATTAAATTCCAGTATGTTTGTTATTTTGATTAATACTATGCTTCCAATAAAGTGGTTGAGGTGCAATGCACAAACAAATCTATATTTCCTATAAAGTGTGCAGGTAATTTTAAAATATTGGCCCGGTGAATAAATCAACAAATCCAACGGTGGGGAGGAGTCCCATATAAGCACTACGGGCCATTATCGACTCATTGTAATGCATCGTATTTTCCACGTTGCATTTCTAGATGGTTCCTCTTCATGTTAGAAACTAAAGTTGTACCAATGAAGAAAATAACGATGCCTATTTAACTTGCATAGTATTTATTCGAGTATTCATACATCACACCAACTATTTCTTTCTTTCATGTTTGTTAGAACACATAATAGATTTACAAAAATGATGTTATAGAAGCTTATACGAACCATCATTTTTTGATAATGGCTGATAATGTATTTTCATGTTACATCACAATAAAAACATTCTTTAGGGAGGGTAATTTATTTTAAAGAAGGAGTATATACATGTTTTATTTCAGAATAAATATACAAGGTGGATATCCACATATTTTTTGAATATTATATTTTGTTTTGAAAAGAGAATCAGGGAACATATATAATTTAAGATTAATATGATATATACTATCTCGAGTTACAAGTTTCTACGGTTTATATATTGACATGAGACAACATGATGATTATTCTTGGAATTATTCCATGTCTTTGGTATAAGTTCGAGGCTCGTTTGTTAGCTATTCAGATCTTAGTTATATATTGTGTGTGCAAGTCCATGTAATAACTCCATCTATGAAAAAAAAAAAAGATGAAACCTGTGGGCCGAAAATCACACGTGTTTCTTTTCCTAGCCATGTTTACATCATTCTATTTTTGCTAGTTGATATCATGTCTAAAGTCTATTTTTAAGGAATGAGTGATGGTGCTCAATATCTCAAGGGGTTTCGTCCATGATGATTTACTTTGTATTGCTTTCGGTTGTATCGCTCCAAGATTCGACATCGATGCGTTAATAGCTAGCGATAAGCTAATCGGGGTAGCCACCTGGACACCTTTAACTAACCTTCGTCGTCGCCACCATATTCATATATACCAACAACAAACCGCAATTGATTCCTAGAGCCCCAACTGATCAAGCGTCTTTGAACTGCATAGCAAACTTCGAGCACCACTGGATTTTAGTTAGCAGTCAACATCGATTCTTCAATGACTTTGCTTAAGCCAAGTTCCTTCTGGAAGCCCCTTGCCCTAGCATAAGTAGTAGGTGTTGACACATTATGATAGCATATTTTACGATCGTATTAACATGTTGCTATATAGTTGATCAAATTTTAACAATTTTGACTTTGACCAAAAACTATCGGATCAGCGACCAGAAGCTTGGGTGTTGTCCATTGGTTCAATTGGACCAACAGTTTTTTTATCACAACAAGGTCCTAAACGTCACACAATGACCATCTGGTGACCATTGTGGAGGGTCGCAAGTTAACATATTTTTTATAGTGCTGACATGAATAATTAAAGTAGGAATTTAATAAACATGTTAGCACAGAGGTAAGTTTATTGCATACTTAAATTTTACATTAATTGATAATCAGTTGGATAAATAGAGAGAGTAAAAAAGTAGAACAGTGATCTGAACCTGATGGATTAACTTTAGTGCTGTCAGCTGCCAGCTTCCTAGAGGCCTCTTTACGGTTAATAACAGTCAAAATGCTCGGGAAAAACAATGGCGGTGAATTTGAGTAGCAGAGAGAAGTTTCTGCTGCCGGCGGGTCGCGCGGAAAGGTCACGTGACACACCAAGGTCTTGCCGAATCTTCCAAGCAGCAGGTTCTAATTCACCTTAACTAATTCCCCACTTGTCTGATTGGCTCACTGGTTCAAGTCAAACACGACAGGAAGTCTACACACTCTCTGGCCTACACCGCGATGTTCTTGTATTCACTCGACTTCATGTCACTCAACGTTTTCTAGTGTCCCATAGAAACAAGAACGTTTTCTAACAGCGCCGTTGGATACGTGCGCGATCTTGAACGGAGGTTTCAGTACAATTGTATGGCCAAGTGAGGGTATGAAATCCGAAAGAGAGTGAAATGAAGGGGAAGATTCAGCATAAGCGCGTACCAGATTTTTTATTTCACCCTGTTTTTTCACATGGTCCAGATATATACGTTGCTCGAGTGTTTGTTTTTTAGTGTTGCTCAAGTATTTCTTCTTTTATGTCTGGGGGGGGAAGCTTTAAGGGCCCAATGGCCAATGCGTCCGTCCTCGGCGGCCATCAAACATTCGAACACCCGGCCCGCGTGTTCGGGCTGATAAGGCATCACGAAGATGGATGGGTTCGTTGGTTCGGCCTAGCTAGCTGAGTGAGGAGTCCAGCAGTAAATGGACTAGAAGTTATGTTATGTATGGGCTTGCTCCGGTAAGATTATGGACGTTTGGTGGGTCTCGCATTTACATATTTCCACTTCCATCGTTCTAATCTAGTTTGTTCTAACTTTTAAATTCCTTATTAAGTTTGGTTTCGCCAAATCCATAGACTAAGTCACATGAAAAACCTATATCTTCAATTAATTTGGAATGGAGAAAACACCACTTTTCCTTGAAAAAAATAATGTACACCTTTTTCTGTTTTTGTAACCTCAATCTTTATTATTATATAATAATGGCTACATCATCATTAACTAGTATCGGTAGCAGGAAATGAGTCAGCTTGCATGCAAAGGCCAATGAAGTACTAAATAGTTCTAAAATTCGAAATAAAGCTAATCTTAGAGAACATACTATATATAACTTGTTAGGGTCTCCCAAAAACAATTACATCATATCAAAAAAAAAACAATTACATATCAAAACAAAGTGAACAAATTACAATAACTCCGACCATGAATCTTGACTTCTTCGACCGAAGCATATTGGAGAGGATTGTGACTAGGTAGAGAAAAAAATAGGGTGAACATATTTCTAGAAGCACCCTACATACAAAATGTCCATGGGAAGCTTCAATATCAAACTCCCGCGGTTTCCCACAGGAGCACTCTCGTCGTGCATCCTCGCTCACCATCGAATTGAACTTTGTTTCCAACTCCCATTAGTAAATTTGAAGACGGCAAAGATAATTATATGCTCTGACACTCCTTAATTCTGGAATGACCACAAAATCCAAACCAAAACGAACTAGGGAAGGGGAAAGAGGGAGATTGAACTTCTCTACAACATGCAGTGGGAGAGGCCGGCAAGATGATGTTTGTCAGCTTATGCGACTACGACACATATAGTAGGATGGTGGAACAACAAGATCAATTTGGTCGTGGAGCTGGATATAGTTGAAACAACTGTGAGCTTCCTTCACTCCTTCTGGTGCCTTACGCCGAGTTTTTTTTGGGAGGAGGATACCGGAAAAACTTTTTAATTCATTCGATGGGCTTAATGCACCAAAAGGAACCCTATGCATCTTTCATTTCCTACTTTGACCATTTGTTTATCCACTTATCCCAATTAGGTAATGAAGCAATTAGATAAATCACTCTACAAGAAATTACTGGAAGAAGATTTTCCTTATTTTGCATCATGTAATTATTAATACATACACTATTGAGGGGTTAATTTGCGACATCTGATCTTAGGGAGAACGAGGCAGATATGGGCACCCCTAGCCATTGGATCGACTTGTTATTGTGCATTGTATTTTTCCACATTGTATTTCTAGATGCTTCTCAATCATCACTGGCGGAGCTACAACATGGTAAAAAGTAAAATTGTCCCAATGACGGCAATACGCTAGCCTATTTATCTTGCACATTATTACTTCATTGTTAAGTACCTACACTCATACATTTCAACAATTGTTCATTTATTTCATGTTTGTTAGAACATTTATACATTTGCAAAAATAATCTTATAGCGGATGATACGGACCATCATACTATCATAATGATTGATAATGTATTCTCATGTTACATCACAATAGGAAATTTCTTGAGGGTTCATACATAATGTATTTCAACGTATGAGTGTTATTTCGGCGAAAACAAACAAAAAGGTGCATGTCCATATGAATTTTGAATATTATCTTATGTTTTCTTTTTGAAATAAGCATCTTAAGAAACATCAAATTCAAGATTTGTAAGTTGAAATTTCAAGTTGCGGTACCGACTAACTAAACAATCATTACTAGTGGCTATGGGCACTCGAGTTTGACTTATAGTCATGCAATGGTTACACAAAAATACCATATCACTAAACTACTAATACTAGTATGTAATACAAACTAATTAGACATGGGTACAAGGGAGTGGGAAGTGTTGTTGAAGTCGGCAGAAAAACTTGCATGAGACAGGCTTGCCACTTCTTGGAGCTTGTTGTAGTGTGTGGAGTAGCGGAGAGAACAGTAGCAGAAGCAGTACCCGACAAACGAGGCGGGGAAGGACCAATGGAGCAACATGCCAATCTTCAAAGGAGAGATGAACTGCTCTACTATAGCTAGAGGAGTTGCGAAGTATGAGGAAGTGATGGTTATATGTAAAAAAATGTATCCATTACATTGAAATTTTAATAAATATTTCCCTTGTTAATTACTACCTTTTATTTGTTAATTGCACTACTTTTTTAGTAAGCTATTTAACACTTGAAGCCAGAAACCCCATTCATGTGTTTTTATGTTTCGGTAACCTTCCTCACACAAAACAAATTGGAGAAATTTTGTGTGTTCCTATTTTTCCAAGACGAAGGGGCCAAGCACCGGAACTACGTGACAGGACAAGCCGGTGGTGGACCTTAGGGAGCACTAGTGCAACCTATCCCCTAGCAACGACGCAAGGCCCACAAGCCATAGGCCCACGAGATCGCTCGTTTGCACCGGCCTTTGGCTAAGGACTCCGTCTTGACTAAAACACATATTTTTATATCCAATTTTTTTATTTTCACAGACGGAACTGCAGCGAGACATTATAGAAATAGATGCTACACAAAACACCACTAGAGGAAAGCTGGAGGGGGGCCTGATATGTCAAGTTGATTATTGATCTATCATATATGTGTTGTTTATGTTCTTGCATGCTCTCCGTTGCTAGTAGAGGCTCTGGCCAAGTTGATACTTGTGACTCCAAGAGGGAGTATTTATGCTCGATAGTGGGTTCATGCCTCCATTGAATGCGGGACGGTGACGAAATTTCTAAGGTTGTGGATGTCTTGTTGCCACTAGGGATAAAACATCAATGCTTTGTCTAAGGATATTTGTGATGATTACATTACGCACCATACTTAATGCAATTGTCTGTTGTTTGCAACTTAATACTGGAAGGGGTGCGGATGCTAACCCGAAGGTGGACTTTTTAGGCATAGATGCATGCTGGATAGCGGTCTATGTACTTTGTCGTAATGCCCTAATTAAATCTCATATTAGTCACCATGATATGTATGTGCATTGTTATGTCCTCTCTATTTGTCAATTTCCCAACTGTAATTTGTTCACCCAACATGTTATTTCTTATCGGAGAGACACCACTAGTGAACTGTGGAACCCGGTCCATTCTTTTACATCTGAAATACAATCTACTGCAAACTCTGTTCTCTGTTGTTCTTCGCAAACAAACATCATTATCCACACCATACGTTTAATCCTTTGTTTACAGCAAGCCGGTGAGATTGACAACCTCACTGTTAAGTTGGGGCAAAGTATTTTGATTGTGTTGTGCAGGTTCCATGTTGGCGCCGAAATCCCTGGTGTTGCGCCGCACTACACTCCTCCGCCAACAACCTTCACGTGGCCTTCATCTCCTACTGGTTCGATAACCTTGGTTTCTTACTGAGGGAAAACTTGCTGCTGTACGCATCACACCTTCCTCTTGGGGTTCCCAACAGACGTGTGTCTTACGCGCCATCAAGCAATTTTTCTGGCGCCGTTTCCGGGGAGATCAAGACACGCTGCAAGGGGAGTCTCCCACATCTAATCTCTTTACTTTGTTTTTGTCTTGCTTTACTTTACTTTATTTACTGCTTTGTTTGCTTTGTCTATATCAAAAATACAAAAAAATAGTTACTTGCTTTACTTTATTTACTGTCTTGTTTGCGTTCTTTATATTGAAAACACAAAAAAATTAGTTACTTGCATTTACTTTATTTAGTTTGCTTTATTTAATACTGCTAAAATAAATACTCCTGAGAACACTAAGTTGTGTGATTTCACTAGCACCAATAATAATGATTTTATATGCACTCCCATTGCTCCACCTGCTACTACAGCAGAATTTTATGAAATTAAACCTGCTTTAGGTGTTAGTTTTGATGATGCTGCTGCCCATCTTAATAATTTTGTTGAACTTAGTGAAATGCAAAAGTACAAGGATGTAGAAGGTGACATTATAAAACTGAAATTGTTTCCTTTCTCCTTAAGAGGAAGAGCTAAAGATTGGTTGCTATCTTTGCCTAAAATTAGTATTGATTCATGGACTAAATGTAAAGATGCTTTCATTGGTAGATATTATCCTCCCGCTAAAATTATATCTTTGAGAAGTAGCATAATGAATTTTAAGCAATTGGATAATGAACATGTTGCTCAAGCATGGGAAAGAAATCTTTGGTAAAGAATTTCCCTACCCATGGACTAACTACTTGGATGATCATCCAGACCTTCTATGCAGGACTGAATTTTTCTTCGCGGAACCTATTGGATTCAGCTGCTGGAGGTACTTTTATGTCCATCACCTTAGGCGCCGCAACAAAGCTTCTTGATAATATGATGATCAATTACTCTGAATGGCACACTGAAAGGGCTCCGCAAGGTAAGAAGGTAAATTCTGTTGAAGAAACCTCCTTCTTGAGTGATAAGATTGATGTTATTATGTCTATGCTTGTTAATGGTAGATCTAATGTTGATCCTAATAATGTTCCTTTAGCTTCATTGGTTGCTCAAGAAGAACATGTTGATGTGAACTTCATTAAAAATAATAATTTCAACAACAATGCTTATAGGAATAATTCTGGTAACAACTATAGGCCATATTCTTCTAATAATGGTAATGGTTATGGTAATTCTTACAACAATAATAGGAGTGTACCCCCTGGTCTTGAAGCCATGCTTAAAGAATTTATTAGTACACAAACTGCTTTTAACAAATCTGTTGAGGAAAAGCTTGGTAAAATTGAAGTTCTTGCTTCTAAGGTTGATAGTCTTGCTGCTGATGTTGATCTTTTAAAATTAAAAGTTATGCCTAAATAAGATAAATATATTAAGTCATTTGCTACAGCAAACTCTATACAAGTTTGAATTAATGAAAATATTAGATTGATGGCTGAATTGCATGCTAGGTGGGAAAGAGAAGAAAAACTAGCTAAAGAGAATAATGTAGCTAAAGTTTGGACTATTACCACCACTACTAATGTTGATGCTTCACATGTTGCGAAACATCCTACTATCAATGGTAAAATAATTGGTGTTGGCAATGTTTCTACTCCTAATGCAAAGCGTGCAAAACTGCCTGAAACTGTTAAAACTGCTGAAACTGTTTGTGATAAAACTGGTGAAATTTTTCAAAATATTGGGGACAATGATCCCATTGCTTTAGATCATAATGGTTTAGATTTTGATAATTGTCATATCTCTGAAGTTATTAAGTTCTTACAAAAACTTGCTAGAAGTCCTAATGCTAGTGCTATAAATTTGGCCTTTACAAAACATATTACAAATGCTCTCATAAAAGCTAGAGAAGATAAATTAAAACTCGAAACTTCTATTCCTAGGAAGTTGGAAGATGGTTGGGAGCCCATCATTAAAATGAGGGTCAATGATTTTGATTGTAATGCTATATGTGATCTTGGTGCAAGTATTTCTGTTATGCCTAAGAAACTCTATGATATGCTTGACTTGCCACCATTGAAAAATTGCTATTTGGATGTTAATCTCGCTGATAATTCTATGAAGAAACCTTTGGGGAGGATTGATAATGTCCACATTACGGTTAACAATAACCTTGTCCCCGTTGATTTTGTTATCTTGGATATTGAATGCAATGCATCTTGTCCCATTATTTTGGGAAGACCTTTTCTTCGAACTGTTGGTGCTATTATTGATATGAAGGAAGATAATATCAAGTATCAACCCCCTCTCAAGAAAGGTATGGAACACTTCCCTGGAAAGAGAATAAAATTACCTTTTGATTCTATAATTAGAACAAATTATGATGTTGATGCTTCATCTCTTGATAATACTTGATTCACACTTTCTGCGCCTAGCTGAAAGGCGTTAAAGAAAAGCGCTTATGGGAGACCACCCATTATTTTACTTCTGCACTTTTGTTTTATATTTGAGTCTTGGAAGTTGTTACTACTGTAGAAACCTCTCCTTATCTTTATTTTATTGCATTGTTGTGCCAAGTAAAGTCTTTGATAGTAAGGTTAATACTAGATTTGGATTACTCGCATGAAACAGATTTCTTGCTGTCACGAATTTGAGTAGACCTCTCTGTAGGTAACTCAGAAAAATCTGCCAATTTTCGTGTGTGATCCTCAGATATGTACGCAACTTTCATTCAATTTGAGCTTTTTCATATGAGCAAGTTAATTGACCCTGAAAAATTCGTATTTACGGACTGTTCTGTTTTGACAGATTCTGCATTTTATTTCGCATTGCCTCTTTTGCTATAATGAATGGATTTCTTTGTTCCATTAACTTTCAGTAGCTTTGTGCAATGTCCAGAAGTGTTAAGAATGATTATGTCACCTCTGAATATGTGAATTTTTGGTTCTGCACTAACCCTCTAATGAGTTTGTTTTGAGTTTGGTGTGGAGGAAGTTTTCAAGGGTCAAGAGAGGAGGATGATACAATATGATCAAGAAGAGTGAAAAGTCTAAGCTTGGGGATGCCCCGTGGTTCATCCCTGCATATTTCAAGAAGACTCAAGCATCTAAGCTTGGGGATGCCCAAGGCATCCCCTTCTTCATCGACAACTTATCAGGTCACCTCTAGTGAAACTATATTTTTATTCCGTCACATCTTATGTGCTTTACTCGGAGCGTCTGTATGTTTTTGTTTTTGTTTTTGTTTGAATAAAATCGGATCCTAGCATTCCTTGTGTGGGAGAAAGACACGCTCCGCTGTTTCATATGAACGCTGGTGTTCTTAGCTTTACTTTTAATGTTCATGGCGAAGGTTGAAACTGCTTCGTCAATTGTTATATGGTTGGAAACAGAAAATGCTTCATGTGGTAATTGGTATATTGTCTTGAATAATTTGATACTTGGCAATTGTTGTGCTCAAATAGATCATGTTTAAGCTCTTGCATCATGTACTTTGCACCTATTAATGAAGAACTACCATAGAGCTTGTTGAAATTTGGTTTGCATGATTGGTCTCTCTAAAGTCTAGATATTTTCAGGTGAAGTGTTTGAACAACAAGGAGACAGTGTAGAGTCTTATAATGCTTGCAATATGTTCTTATGTAAGTTTTGCTGTACTCGGTTCATACTTGTGTTTGCTTCAAACAACATTGCTAGCCAAAGCCTTGTACCGAGAGGGAATACTTCTCGTGCATCCAAATCCTTGAGCCAAAAACTATGCCATTTGTGTCCACCATACCTACCTACTATGTGGTATTTCTCTGCCATTCCAAAGTAAATTACTTGAGTGCTACCTTTAAAATTTCATTCCTTGTCTTTGCAATACATAGCTCATGGGAAAATAGCCTTAAAAACTATTGTGGTATTGAATATGTTACTTATGTATCTTATTTCTTATAAGTTGCTTGTTGAGCGGTAACCATGTTTCAGGGACGCCATCAACTATTACACATTTGTTGAATATCATGTGAGTTGCTATGCATGTTCGTCTTGTCCGAAGTAAGGGTGATTTATCATGATCAAATGGTTTGAGTATGCATATTGTTAGAGAAGAACATTGGGCCGCTAACTAAAGCCATGAATCATGGTGGAAGTTTCAGTTTGGACATTAATCCTCAATCTCTTATGAGAATATTATCTGTTGTTGAATACTTAAGCATTAAAGAGGAGTCCATTATCTGTTGTATATGTTGTCCCGGTATGGATGTCCTTAGTTGAGATCTATCAAAAACGAGAAATCAAATGCGATCTATTGATGACCCACAAGTATAGGGGGTGTATCGCAGTATCTTCGATAAGTAAGAATGTCGATCCCAACGAGGAGCAGAAGGTGTTGACAAGCAGTTTCGATGAAGGATTCATTGTAAATGCTCACAGACAAGTATTCAGGGGGTTTTGATGTAACAAATGAATAAAGTACGAGTAAATAAGTGCGAGAGTAACAATTGCAGCGAGTGGCCCAATCCTTTTTAGCACAAAGGACAAGCCGGTTTGTTTACTTATAATGACCAAACGTTCTCGAGGACACACGGGATTTTAGTCTAGTGCTTTCGCTACATACGGCTAATTAATCTTCATTGTTTTGATAAGTGTTGTGTGGGTGAACCTATGCTAATGTACCGCCCTTCCTAGGACTAATACATACTTGTGATTATACCCCTTGCAAGCATCCGCAACTACAAGATAGTAATTAAGATAAATCTAACCACAGCCTTAAACTCTGAGATCCTGCGATCCCTCCTGCATCGATATACCAACGGGGGCTCGGGTTTCGTCACTCCGGCAACCCCGCAATTGGCAAACGAGTACAAGATGCATTCCCTAGGCCCATAAAGGTGAAGTGTCGTGTAGTCGACGTTCACACGACACCACTAGAAGAATAACACCACAACTTAAATATCATAACATTGAATATTACTCAACCATACTTCACTACTAACATTTAGACTTCACCCATGTCGTCAAGAACTAAACGAACTACTCACTAGACATCATATGGAACATGATCAGAGGTGATATGATAATGAATAACAATCTGAACATAAACCTTGGTTCAACGGTTTCACTCAATAGCATCAATAACAAGTAGAAATCAACACCGGGAGAGTTTCCCCTATCAAACAATCAAGATCGAACCCAAATTGTTACAGCGGTGACGAGGTGCAGCGGTGGAGACGGCGGTGATGATGATGAAGATGATGGTGATGGTGATGGAGATGATGTCCATCTCGATGACGGTGACGATGGCGTCGATTTCCCCCTCTGGGAGGGAATTTCCCCGGCAAATCTCAGCCTGCTGGAGAGCTCTTTTCTCTCTGGTGTTCTCCGCCCCGCAGAGGCGGCTGTGGCTCTTCTCGACGTACCCCTCTAGCTTAGGTTTTCGGGATGAAGGAGTACGCGAAGAAAAGGAGGCGAGAGGGGCTGTGGGCCCCCTCCTCACAGGGCGGCGCGGCCAGGGCAGGGCCCGCGTCGGCCTGTGAGGGGGGCCCATGGCGGCCCTCCTCGGCTCCCCTTCGGCTCCCTTCGTCATCTGGAAAAATAGGAATTTTCGTGTAATTCCCGTCAATTGTTGATCTTCCGAAATATTGCGTTCTGACGATGCTTTTTCCAGCAGAATCCTGGCTCCGGTGCGTGATCCTCCAATAATCATGAAACATGCAAACTAGATGAAATAACATAAGTATTATCTTCAAATATGAAATATATCAATGAATAACAGCAAATTATGATATAAAATAGTGATGCAAATTGGACGTATCAACTCCCCCCAAGCTTAGACCTCGCTTGTCCCCAAGCGGAACTGAACTCGGTAAACAGGACCACATGTTTATGGAGTGAAGAGTCGATAAATCAAATACGGACAAGAAGCATCATATTCATTCACACAAGACATTCTAGTAAACAACTTCCTCATATAACTCAACTTGAAACAAGTATAAGGTGATCACAAATAAAGGTGCATAAGAAATCATAATTGGTGATGGCAAACTTTGTTCTTGGTCAGAGAACAGTTAACAGATTATACTTATCTATTGAGCAGCGCTCTCATATTAAAGCTTATGTGGCTCATCTTGCATACTCAATCATAATGATCATTGATAACTTGCAAGGCTATATTCATTCAGGTAAAACTTGTACTAAACAAGGAAGAGTAAAAGACATGATGAAGCAAATCACAATATAATAATTTGATTACAACAACTCAAATGCTTGCTTGAGATGGAGGGAAATAGGTTTACTGACTCAACATAAAGTAAAAGACAGGCCCTTCGCAGAGGAAGCAGGGATTAAATCATGTGCTAGAGCTTTTTCAGTTTTGAAATCATATAAAGAGAATAAAAGTAAAGTTTTGAGAGGTGTTTGTTGTTGTCAACGATCGGTAGCGGGTACTCTAACCCCCTTGCCAAACAGACCTCCAAAGAGCGGCTCCCATGAAGGACGTTATCTCTACCAGCAAGGTAGGTCATCCCTCTTATCTTTTGTTTACACATGTACTTTAGTTTATTTAGGGATGACACTCCCCCCAACCTTTGCTTACACAAGCCATGGCTAACCGAATCCTCGGGTGCCTTCCAACAATCTCATACCATGGAGGAGTGTCTATTGCAAAATTAAGTTGCTTATTGATGAATCAGAGCAAAACATGTGAAGAGAATTATTAATGAAAGTTGATTAATTGGGGCTGGGAACCCCGTTGCCAGCTCTTATTGCAAAATTATAAGATAAGTGGATGAAGCCACTAGTCCATTAGTGGAAGCTGCCCAACAAGACTGAAAGATAAAACACCACATACTTCCTCATGAGCTATAAAACATTGACACAAATAAGAAGTAATAAATTTTGAATTGTTTAAAGGTAGCACATGAAGTATTTACTTGGAATGGCAGGAAATACCATGCAGTAGGTAGATATGATGGACACAAATGGCATAGGTTTGGGTTCGGGTTTGGATGCACGAGAAGCATTCCCTCTCGATACGGGTCTTTGGCTAGCAAGGTTAATTAGCAAGCATAAGAGTTGAGGGAAACAAACGAATATACATGTGATAGAAACAATCATGCATCTTTCTTGCAAGCACAAAGAATTTTAACTTCAGAATAATAAGCTATGAGCTAACAAGAAAGGAAGACAATGAAACAACTATATGTATTTCTCTTTTCTACTTAAACCTCAAGGTGTTGTTGCTATTGACCAATGCTAAGTTTGCCAAGACCAAATAGATTTACTCAATGCTCCCAAAGTGGTACCAATACTAAAATCAAGATCAATCATATAATAGAAATTGCAAACTAAAATAAGGTGTGCAATATGTAAATGATAAGACTTCTCATTAATATTTCATAACGATAACTCACACCAAGGGATACATAGACAAACTAAAGGAGAGATACTTCCACACTGCAACCCATCTTATATGATAACTTCCCTACTCATGATATGACACTACTTGATAGTAAAAAGTAAAAGGTAGTGATGATGTGATACCGTGGCACTCCCGCAAGCTTGGAACAAACCAAGGGGATGCCAATACCGATGATGAATTACTCCTTTGGCGATGGTGGTGATGAATTCCTCCCGCGCTTCTTACATATCTCCTTCAGCTTCAGCTTCTCAGCTTGGCAATTCTGCACTAAGACTCGAAGAGGTTCATTGTTATCTGAAGTTGGCGGTGGCGACCTTGTGATGGGCATCGAGTAATATTCCAGCATTCTACGGAGTCGGTAATTCTCCTCCCTGAGTATCTCCACTTCTCTTCTTAGAGCCCGGTATTGACCACAAAACTCATCGGTAGTCCGTAGAGCTTCTTCCAGCACAGGGAAAGAGTCGAGGCCAAGAGCAGGTGGTAAGGGTCCCTGCAAGTTATGAGAGAAAGAACATCGAGCGTCAACAGATCCCACCAAGATTTGCTTACTCCCAACAGCTTGTTGCTCTTGTTTTGACGACACCCTTTTCACTTCTTCCTTCAAAAGCCCTTTTCCCTTGTTGTTGGAGGCCATGGTGCTCCTAGATTGAAAATAGATCCTGGCAGAAACAACTCGAAACAAAACACGTCGAGAAAACGATATACGGACCTCCAGGGGTCCGGGGGATTATATAGCAAAAAATTTCACAACAAACGGAAAGTACCAGGTCGAACCAGAGTCGGAGAGGGGCGACGAGGGGGCCAGGCTGGGGCCCGCGTCGGCCTGTGGGGCACGCCCTGGTGCGTCTCCTCCACTCCGTTTCGATCTCGTAATTTTTCATATTTTCCAAAAACAGCAAAAACATTGTTCGGAAAGTAAATCGCGAACTTTTTATTACCTGTCATCGTTACCTATTCAAAGTCGAGTTCTGGCGGACTGTCAAATTGACCTTTGATGAAAGCCTCCGGTGTTTCCACTTGAATAACATCAACATCGACATTATAAGAATCACCTGAGATATAATGCTTCAGTCTTTGTCCATTCACCACTTGCGTGGCGTTGCCTTGGAGAGAACTAATTTTAATTGCTCCTGAACGATACACCTCCTCAACAACATATGGTCCTTCCCATTTCGAGAGTAATTTCCACGCAAAGAATCCGAGACGAGACCGATACAATAGGACTTTATCCCCAATATTAAACTCTCTTTTGATAATCCTTCTATCATGCCATTTCTTAACTTTCTCTTTAAAGAGTTTAGCATTTTCATAAGCTTCACTTCTCCATTCATCTAGAGAACTTAATTGCAACAACCTCTTATCACAGGCTAGTTTAGGATCTTTGTTTAGTTCTCTAACAGCCCAATAAGCTTTGTGCTCTAGTTCTAAAGGTAAATGACAAGCTTTTCCATAAAACATTTTATAAGGTGACATTCCCATGGGGTTTTTATAAGCAGTTCTATAAGCCCATAGTGCTTCCTTCAATTTACTAGCCCAATTCTTTCTAGTTTTATTAACAGTCTTTTGCAAGATAGATTTAATTTCTCTATTTGATAGTTCTACTTGCCCACTAGTTTGAGGATGATAAGCGGAAGCAATTCTATGATTAATACCATATTTAGCAAGAGTTTTTCTAAAACCACCATGAATAAAATGAGAACCTCCATCTGTCATAATATATCTAGGAACTCCAAATCTAGGAAAAATAATGTCTAAAAGCATTCTTAAAGAGGTCTCACCATCAGCACTTTTTGTAGGTATGGCTTCCACCCATTTAGTAACATAATCAACAGCAACAAGTATATGAGTGTTACCTTCGAAGAGTGAAAAGGTCCCATGAAGTCAAATCCCCAACAATCAAACGGTTCAATAACAAGAGTATAATTCATAGGCATTTCATTGCGTCTGGAGATATTACCAACCCTTTGACATTCATCACAAGATAAAATAAACTTCCTTGCATCTTTGAAGAGAGTTGGCCAATAAAAACCTGATTGTAGAACCTTTTGCGCGGTTCTATCTCCGGCGTGATGTCCTCCATAAGCACTACCATGACATTTACTCAATATCTCTTGTTGTTCATATTCGGGAACACATCTTCGCAGAATACCATCCACTCCTTCTTTATATAAGTGTGGGTCATCCCAAAAATAATGCCTCAAGTCATAAAAGAATTTCCTCCTTTGCTTGAGCTGAAAAGGTTGGAGGCAAGTACTTGGAAACAATAAAGTTAGCATAATCAGCATACCAAGGACTGTCTCGCGAGCTCACCTTTATTACAGCCAATTGTTCATTTGGAAAACTATCATTAACAGGAACAGGATCATAAGCAATATTTTCCAATCTAGACAAATTATCAGCAACAGGATTATCAGCACCTTTCCTATCTACAATATGTAAATCAAATTCTTGCAAAAGAAGTACCCATCTAATAAGCCTTGGCTTAGCATCTTTCTTTGTCATAAGGTATCTAATTGCAGCATGATCGGTATGAATTGTAACTTTTGAATCAACAATATAAGATCTAAACTTATCACAAGCAAAAACTGCAGCTAACAATTCTTTTTCAGTAGTAGCATAATTTCTTTGAGCAGCATCAAGAGTTTTACTAGCATAATGAATAACATTCAATTTCTTATCTATCCGCTGTCCAAGAACAGCGCCTACAACAAAATCACTAGCATCACACATAATTTCAAATGGTAAGTTCCAATCAGGAGGTTCAACTATAGGGGCAGTTGTTAAGGCTTTCTTTAGAGTTTCAAAAGCTTCCTTACAATCATCATCAAAAACAAAAGGTACATCTTTTTGAAGAAGATTAGTAAGCGGCTTTGAAATCTTAGAGAAGTCTTTAATAAATCTCCTATAAAACCCAGCATGACCAAGAACACTACGAATACCTTTAACATCCCTTGGATAGGGCATCTTCTCAATGGCTTCAACTTTAGCTCTATCAACTTCAATACCTCTCTCGTAAATTTTATGTCCCAATACAATTCCTTCATTAACCATAAAGTGGCATTTCTCCCAATTAAGAACAAGGTTAGTTTCTTCACATCTCTGCAAAACTTTATCAAGGTTTCGCAAGCAACTATCAAAAGAATTCCCATAGACAGAAAAATCATCCATGAATACCTCTACAATACTCTCACAAAAGCCATGAAAAATAGCGGACATGCATCTTTGAAAAGTAGCAGGAGCATTACATAAACCAAAAGGCATACGCCTATAAGCATAAGTTCCATAGGGACAAGTGAAAGTGGTTTTCTCTTGATCTTTAGTTTTAACAGACAATTTGTGAGAACCCAGAATAACCATCAAGAAAGCAAAAATGAGTATTTTTAGATAACCTTTCTAACATTTGATCAATAAAAGGCAAAGGGTAATGATCTTTCTTAGTAACCTTATTAACTTTTCGATAATCAATGCACATTCTATAACCTACAACTACTCTTTGAGGTATGAGCTCATCATTATCATTAGGCACAACAGTCATTCCTCCTTTTTTAGGAACACAATGCACAGGACTAACCCATCTACTATCAGCAATAGGATATATAATACCAGCTTCAAGGAGTCTTAATACCTCATTTCTTACCACATCCTTCATCTTAGGAATTAGACGATGCTGAGGTTCAACAACAGGCTTCACATCATCTTCCATATTAATGGCGTGTTGGCAAATAGAGGGAGAAATCCCCTTCAAGTCATCAAGAGTGTAGCCAATAGCACCTCGGTGTTTCTTCAATATCTCCAATAACCTTTCTTCTTCAAACTCTGAAAGCTTAGAACTAATAACAGGATATATTTTCTTATCATCAATATGAGCATATTTAAGATTATCAGGCAATGGTTTTAAATCAAAGACAGGATCTTCCTTTGGTGGTGGTGTTGTACCCAAGTCTTCCACCGGTAAATCATGCTTAAGAATAGGTTGGCGAAGGAAATTTTCATCAAGCTCGTCTCTTTCTTCCCTAAAAACTTCACTCTCACTATTCTCCAAATGTTGCTGCAAAGGATTACTAGGAGCAAGAGCAATAGATGCACACTTGTTCAACTTTAAAATCACTATTAGGCGAATCAATTTTATAAGGAGTTTTGGTAAATTTAGAGAAGTTAAACTCATAAGATTCACCAACAAATTTAGTCAAAATTTTCTCTTTCTTGCAATCTATAATAGCTCCACAAGTATTTAGAAAAGGTCTACCAAAAATGATAGGACAATATTTACTAGCGACGAGAACCAAGTACCAAAAAGTCAGCAGGATATTTAATCTTACCACATAGAACTTCCACATCTCGAATAATACCAATAGCGAGAGATAGTTTCTCTATTAGCCAGCCGAATAACCACATCAATATCTTCAAGTTCACAAGAACCAATTTCGTGCATAATCTCCGTGTAAAGCTCATAAGGAATAGCACTAATACTTGCACCAATATCACATAAACCATAATAACAATGATCACCAATTCTACAAGATAGCATAGGAACACTAGCTTTCCTAGACTTATTAGGATGCGAAACAATATTAGAAGCATCTTCACAGAAAATAATATGACCATCTTCTACATTTTCAGTCACAAGATCTTTAACAATTGCAACAGCGGGTTCAACTTTTATTTGTTCTTCAGGTTCTATAGGTTTCTTTTCACTTTTATGAACCGCACTATTTATAACGAGTACTCCTTCATTTTAGCAGGGAAAGGAGTTTTTTCAATATAAGCTTCAGGAATAACATGATCAACAGTTTCAACTATAACACATTTATTTATAGATGAATCAATTTTATCTTTATACGGTTCATGATACTTATCAAAGTTCTTCTTAGGCAATTCATAATGAGAAGCAAAAGCTTTATAAAGATTTGCAGCAACTTGAGAATCAAGACCATAAGTAGCACTCATATTACGAAATTTATCGGTATCCATAAAAGCTTCAATGCATTTATAATCATAATTTATACCTGATTCTCTATCCTTGTCGTTCTCCCATCCTTCGAGTATTTTCTTGGATCCGATTAAGAAGGTCCCTTTTAAACTCTTCCTTGTTGCGTGTAAATGATCCAGAACAAGAAGTATCCAGCAAGGTCTTGTCTTGAAAAGAAAGTCTTGCATAGAAATTATCAATAATAATATTACCAGGAAGCTCATGAATGGGGCATTTGAGCATTAAAGACTTCAATCTCCCCCACGCTTGGGCAATACTTTCTCCTTCATGAGGCCAAAAATTATATATGCGGTTCCGATCTTTGTGAATCTCACTTGGAGGATAGAACTTAGAATAAAACCGGGGCACAATATCATTCCATTCAAGAGAATCCCCATTATCCAGTAATTTATACCAATGCGCCGCTTTACCAGACAGCGATACAGAGAATAGTTTCTTCCTCACTTCATCCATAGCAATACATGCACACTTAAATAAACCACATAATTCATGTAAGAACAGTAAATGATCTCCAGGGTGGACAGTTCCATCCCCTGTATAACGGTTACCCACTACACGTTCAATAATTTTCATAGGTATTTTGTATGGTATTTCTTCCTTACCTAGCGCCTCATCCACTACCTTTGCAGTAGTAGTAGATTTCCCAAATAAACACTCAAGAGAAGATCTCTCCATAATGAGTTATAGCAGCAGGCAGAAATAAAATCAGCACAAACAGTAGAAATTTCCCTTACCAATTCCACTTACCAATAGCACTTCACTCCCCGGCAACGGCGCCAGAAAATAGTCTTGATGACCCACAAGCATAGGGGATGTATCGCAGTATCTTCGATAAGTAAGAATGTCGATCCCAACGAGGAGCAGAAGGTGTTGACAAGCAGTTTCGATGAAGGATTCACTGTAAATGCTCACAGACAAGTATTCAGGGGGTTTTGATGTAACAGATGAATAAAGTACGAGTAAATAAGTGCGAGAGTAACAATTGCAGCGAGTGGCCCAATCCTTTTTAGCACAAAGGACAAGCCGGTTTGTTTACTTATAATGACCAAACGTTCTCGAGGACACACGAGATTTTAGTGTAGTGCTTTCGCTACATACGGCTAATTAATCTTCATTGTTTTGATATGTGTTGTGTGGGTGAACCTATGCTAATGTACCGCCCTTCCTAGGACTAATACATACATATGATTATACCCCTTGCAAGCATCCGCAACTACAAGATAGTAATTAAGATAAATCTATCCACAGCCTTAAACTCTGAGATCCTGCGATCCCTCCTGCATCGATATACCAACGGGGGCTCAGGTTTCTGTCACTCCGGCAACCCCGCAATTGGCAAACGAGTACAAGATGCATTCCCCTAGGCCCATAAAGGTGAAGTGTCTTGTAGTCGACGTTCACACGACACCACTAGAAGAATAACACCACAACTTAAATATCATAACATTGAATATTACTCAACCATACTTCACTACTAACATTTAGACTTCACCCATGTCCTCAAGAACTAAACGAACTACTCACTAGACATCATATGGAACATGATCAGAGGTGATATGATAATGAATAACAATCTGAACATAAACCTTGGTTCAACGGTTTCACTCAATAGCATCAATAACAAGTAGAAATCAACACCGGAGAGTTTCCCCTATCAAACAATCAAGATCGAACCCAAATTGTTACAGCAGTGACGAGGTGCAGCGGTGGAGACGGCGGTGATGATGATGAAGATGATGGTGATGGTGATGGAGATGATGTCCAGCTCGATGACGGTGACGATGGCGTCGATTTCCCCCTCCGGGAGGGAATTTCCCCGGCAGATCTCAGCCTGCCGGAGAGCTCTTTTCTCTCTGGTGTTCTCCGCCCCGCAGAGGCGGTTGTGGCTCTTCTCGACGTACCCCTCTAGCTTAGGTTTTCGGGATGAAGGAGTACGCGAAGAAAAGGAGGCGAGAGGGGGCTGTGGGCCCCCTCCTCACAGGGCGGCGCGGCCAGGGCAGGGCCCGCGCCGGCCTGTGAGGGGGGCCCATGGCGGCCCTCCTCAGCTCCCCCTTCTGGCTCCCTTCGTCATCTGGAAAAATAGGAATTTTCGTGTAATTCCCGTCAATTGTTGATCTTCCGAAATATTGCGTTCTGACGATGCTTTTTCCAGCAGAATCCTGGCTCTGGTGTGTGATCCTCCAATAATCATGAAACATGCAAAATAGATGAAATAACATAAGTATTATCTCCAAATATGAAATATATCAATGAATAACAACAAATTATGATATAAAATAGTGATGCAAATTGGACGTATCATCTATCTCCTTGGACCTTTGTACAGGCGGCATAGAGGTACCCCTTTGTGACACTTGGTTGAAACATATGTTATGCAATGATAATCCATGTAAATCCAAGCTAATTAGGACAAGGTGTGAGGACTATTGGTATTCTATGCATGAGGCTTGCAACTTATAGGATGTCTTATGCATAACACATATGAATTATTACTACCGTTGACAAAATTGTTTCTATGTTTTCAAAATAAAAGCTCTAGCACAAAAATAGTAATCCATGCTTCCCTCTTTGAAGGGCCTTTCTTTTACTTTATGTTGAGTCAGTTTACCTATTTCCTTCTATCTTAGAAGCAAACACTTGTGTCAACTGTGTGCATTGATTCCTACATACTTGCTTATTTGCATTCATCATATTACTTTGAGTTTACAATTATCCATGAGATATATCCATGAGATAAACATGTTGAAGCCGAAAGCAACTGCTGAAACTTATACCTTCCTTTGTGTTGCTTAAAAACTTTTTACTAAGAATCTATTGCTTTATGAGTTAACTCATGTGCAAGTCTTATAGATTCTTTTCTTGAAAGTACTATTCATGAAAAGTCTTTGCTATATGATTCAGTTGTTTAGTCATTGTCTTTACCATTGCTTCGAATCACTTCATTCATCTCATATGCTTTACAACAGTATTGATCAAGATTATGATAGCATGTCACTTCAGAAATTATCTTTGTTATCGTTTACCTACTCGAGGGCGAGTAGGAACTAAGCTTGGGGATGCTTGATACGTCTCAAACGTATCTATAATTTCTTATGTTCCATGCTAGTTTTATGATAATACTCACATGTTTTATACACACTTTACATCATTTATACGCATTTTCCGGCACTAACCTATTAACGAGATGCCGAAGCGCCAGTTCTGTTTTGTGCTGTTTTTGGTTTCAGAAATCCTACACAGGAAATATTCTCGGAATTGGACGAAACGAACGCCCAGGGTCTTATTTTTCCACGGAGCTTCCAGAAGACCGAAGGAGATACGAAGTGGGGCCACAAGGTGGTGACACCACAAGGCGGCGCGGCCAAGGGGGGCCCGCGCCGCCCTATGGTGTGGGCCCCTCGTGCGCCCCCCGACTCTGCCCTTCCGCCTACTTATACTCTCCGTCACGAAAACCCTATAACCGAGAGCCACGATACGGAAAAAGTTCCAGAGACGCCGCCGCCGCCAATCCCATCTCGGGGGATTCAGGAGATCGCCTCCGGCACCCTGCCGGAGAGGGGAATCATCTCCCGGAGGACTCTACATCACCATGATCGCCTCCGGACTGATGTGTGAGTAGTTCATCCTTGGACTATGGGTCCATAGCAGTAGCTAGATGGTTGTCTTCTCCTCATGTGCTATCATGTTAGATCTTGTGAGCTGCCTATCATGATCAAGATCGTCTATTTGTAATGATACATGTTGTGTTTGTTGGGATCCGATGAATATGGAATACAATGTCAAGTTGATTATTGATCTATCATATATGTGTTGTTTATGTTCTTGCATGCTCTCCGTTGCTAGTAGAGGCTCTGGCCAAGTTGATACTTGTGACTCCAAGAGGGAGTATTTATGCTCGATAGTGGCTTCATGCCTCCATTGAATCTAGGACAGTGACAAAAAGTTCTAAGGTTGTGGATGTGCTGTTGCCACTAGGGATAAAACATCAATGTTTGTCTAAGGATATTTGTGTTGATTACATTACGCACCATACTTAATGCAATTGTCTGTTATTTGCAACTTAATACTGGAAGGGGTGCAGATGCTAACCCGAAGGTGGACTTTTTAGGCATAGATGCATGCTAGATAGCGGTCTATGTACTTTGTCGTAATGCCCTAATTAAATCTCATATTAGTCATCATGATATGTATGTGCATTGTTATTCCCTCTCTATTTGTCAATTGTCCAACTGTAATTTGTTCACCCAACATGCTATTTCTTATTGGAGAGACACCACTAGTGAACTGTGGACCCCGATCCATTCTTTTACATCTGAAATACAATCCATCGCAAACTCCGTTCTCTCGTTGTTCTTCGCAAACAAACATCATTCTCCACACCATACGTTTAATCCTTTGTTTACAGCAAGCCGGTGAGATTGACAACCTCACTGTTAAGTTGGGGCAAAGTATTTCGATTGTGTTGTGCAGGTTCCACGTTGGCGCCGGAATCCCTGTTGTTGCGCCGCACTACACTCCTCCGCCAACAACCTTCACGTGGCCTTCATCTCCTACTGGTTCGATAACCTTGGTTTCTTACTGAGGGAAAACTTGCTGCTGTACGCATCACACCTTCCTCTTGGGGTTCCCAACAGACGTGTGTCTCACGCGCCATCAGGGCCACCTTCGCCATCACCTCAACTCTAATCTCCACTAGGGGTGGGGAAGGGGGAGTAATCCTACCATGGTTTGTGGTAGTAGCTTGATCATGTCTCTCCATTGTATTTCGATATTCATAGATCATATGAGCTGCCATACATGACATCGGTTAAATACATGTATTTGTGACAATGGATCCTTGTTTATCAGATGTTTCATCATTATATGTGATGAGGACATCCCTACCTCACTACCACCTCCATCATTACCAACTGAAGATGAACCTGTTGTGAAGCTCAAGTCCAATGAAGTTCGGATTGGACCTATTACAAGAGCTCGTGCGAAGCTACCTAAACAACAGGTGAACTTGTTCCTAAACGATAATTTGATTGATCAGAACTTTATACTACCTAAGTCCTATTACTTATGTATCATCAGGTATGAAGAGGAAACAAACATCGCACGAGGAGGAGAAGAGCAGCTGAACGTGAAGATGGACGTGGAGCTGGACAAGGAGCTAGACATGAAGATATCTCATGGACGCGCGAGGGAGGAGCGGGAGGCATGCACGAGAGGAGAAGACGAAGTCCAGGCCGGCCCAGCACCCGGTCAGACCGGCCGCCACGCCGGCGCGCCCGGTCCCTGGCCCGGTCCGACCGGGCGGCAGGCCGAATCCACCCCGACGTCAACCGGGCGCCACGCTGATGCCAACCGGAGACGTTACTGCACGACAATTCCAGCGTCCGGTTGGAACCTGGTCCCTGGCCCGGTTTGAACCGGCCAGCCCGGTCCCAGGCCCGGTCGACCGGCCTCCAGACCGGCCGAGTCCGAGTCTGTCTCGACCAGATCTATTCTGGGTCGGTTATTCTTGTATATTTTCGACCAGAAGTCGTCCCGGACGCCTATATAAATGTCCAGAACGCCCCCCTAGCTGCTTTAGACCACGTTTAAGATAAACCCTAGTTCTTAGTTGTTTGCTTTGCAAAACTATTGAATTCCCTACACCATATTGCTTGATATTATGTAGATCTGAAAAGTCTTGTGTGATCTGCTGTTCCATTGGGAATAAGACGGTTGCAACTTACCGCTTCGTGGTCGGCGGCTACGTGCGCAAGTGTGTGGAATTGCGAATATCTTGCATGGTTGAGAGCTTTTGCATTGGCGACAGGGACCAATCGAGAGATCTCGTTGCGTCATACAAGTTATCATCCACTTCATCGAGTTACCTCCGCTGCTATCACCCCGCGATCATCATCACCACCGTTGCTTACTGAGAAGATCGGGCCACCCCATATCAACATGTTATGTCAGATATTGAGATATTCATTCCCAATTTTGTTCTTTTTATAGTTGCATATAGGGTTGTTGCCTACCAAAACCCACCGGCGAGCAGCGACGGGCAACACCGTAGAGCCGGGAGGCTCCCAGGACTGCGGTGGACCCTGGTCCCTCGGGCAACGGCCCGCAATGCCTCTGGCGCACGTCCTGGTGTTTGCGAGGGCGTGCCACCTGACCTATACCTGGTCAGGAAGGTGATGAATTGCTTCGACTAGTTTCCTGCATGGCAAACACGTAAACATTAAATACGAGCCCCGATCGGCTCTTAGGTTGCCCTGTGGATCGGCTCAAAGTGCCGATTGCCCCATGGTTCACGTTAGATTTATAATAACATGGGGATCCTGCTTTATCAATATCAAGCTAAACTAATCTACGATAGTCTAGGGTTTTCACCGTATAACCAGAACATCCTACGCGTAGTTGAGCCTAGCAGATACGTAAGATGATGGAAAACCAGCCCTAAAGAGGCCTAAAAACCAACATGAAGTTGATCCCCGGAACAATCCCTCTAGGGCTTAATAAACCACACCTTACGCACTACCGGATCGTTCAACCCGTTTATAAGGCCTAACCATACGGATATCAAACCAATCCTTGAAGAACAAGGGACAACTATAACGGATTAGATCTACTAAATAAAGAACAAGCAAGATGCTGCCCTTACACCTAAGATAGGTGTAAGGTTAGCTAGATATCGAGGGGCAGCGTAGCTAAACAAGTATATCGTGAAAACATCGACGCTAGCCCCAAAACACCTAAGATAAGGGTGTTGCTCGCCATCAAAAAGGCTTCAGCACGAGCAACACCAACAACGAATAAACTGATACTGCCTAGATCGCAAGATGCGATCTAGGCAGCATGTTGCTTACCCGGGAGAAACCCTCGAAACAAGGGGTGGCGATGCGCCTAGATTGATTTGTTGTGAACATGATCGTCCTCCTTTCTCAATAACCCTAGATACATATTTATAGTCCGTAGACTTTCTAACTTGGGAATAAACCCAACTGTGTACGAGCTAAACTCTATCTCTTAATTCTAACCGACACGTAACCTACTATAATTTACAGATACGCGGGCAATCTAGCCCAAACTTCTTATACAAGGCCGGTTCAGAAATATTTTCCGTACATATTCTCTAAGCCCATTTAATCACGGCCCATCCCCAGACTTGGTTAAAATCTGGTGATAACACATGCCCCCCTGGTTTTGGCAATGATAATTTCAAAACCACTCCGTTTTTTCTTCGTAGGGTCACGTCGTGGCAGAGCAGAACCGTCGCAGTATCCTTCATCATGATGTCTTGCTTTCTCAACTTCTCTGCATGATTTGACAGTTCTTTGGCACCACTTCCTCGGAAACCGCGGTAACATTAACTCTCCACTATATCCCTTTATTTAACCGCGCCGAGCAGTTCGCCTCTTCATCCTCTTGCTCCGTACTAGCCGTCGGCAAAAAACCCCCTTCCTCTGTAGCCATGTCTTCTTCCTCCTCCTCCTCTACCTCATCAGGCCTCTCCTCATTGTCTTCTTCCTCCCGTGAGCCCACACCGGAGTGGGACTCGCTGGCGGCGTATGACCTCCGCGCCCCGGAGAAGTGGGACCTCGAGGACCATGATTCCTCCGTCTGGTCCGAGGACGACAAGTCCTTGAACGACGGAGAAGATGACTTCCAGTTCCTCGTCGACGGGGAGCTGGAGGCGGAGAGCGAGGACGACAGCTTCTCGTGGGATGACTACACCTCCTCCGACGAGGAGGAGGAAGAGGAGGACGACGACTCCTCCGACGAATACCCGCCGGCGAAGCGCTTCCGCGCCGGGTCGGATGACGACGACGACGACGACGAGGAGGAAGAGGCCCCCGTAGAGGGCTACGGGAGCAGCGACGAGGAGCCCACCAGCAGCAGTGCCGGCGGCAGCGACGACGACGTCGACGAGGGCAGCGACGGCCCTTAGATTAGGGACTACTAGTATAGGACTAGTAGTAGTAGTAATCGGCTTTTGTTCTTTCTTCCTCGAGCAATCGGCTCTTCTCTGTAAAAGCCTCTTTTATTAATGAAGAAAATATTTCCAAGCCGATTTTGCTTCCTTATCAATTTTGCCGATTGTCAACGCAAGTCAACGCGCCAAGAGCCGATGGCAGCGCATCGGCCTTTGCCATAAAACGCGAGTAAGGGCCAACTCAGTTGCCTATTCAAACGGTAACCTGTACTTATCTGAGAGAGCAACACTCAGATCCCCAAATCGCCGCTCGAACAAATCCAACTCACGGCCACGCGAACCTCAGATCTCAATCGCGCAGGCTTAACTCTGCAGCGAATCCAATGGCGGAATCATCCAACGCCAACGCTACGGTCTCCGGCCTGAAGGTAATCCTCAACCGCTCCCCGCTGTCCGAACATAGTGCTAGAATTAACAACAAACATCTGAATTAATGCTTCATCCCGTCATTAATTTATAGGTATCAGACATTCTACTGCCACATCCTTCTCTTCCAAATTCTCTCTGTCTTGGCCCTCGTTCTACCGAGAGTCCTGCCCATTTGATTTCATGTGAGGCCAATAGAATTCCCTTCGTGAACCAAAATTTAGATCTGACTTCTTGGGCCGACTGCTTACGAGCCCGGCCTAATCCTCCTGAAGATTGGATTTCATGGTACAATAGAATCTCCAAAACTCACCAAGCCACCTGGGAAACCGCAGGAATAGCCGATGCTTTAGCTTTATCACTGTCTCCCCTTGAGAAACATGAAAACCTTCGAAAACCATCGGCTACTTTTGGTCCGATGCTTTGAATTGCTTCATGTTTGGTCATGGCCCCATCACACCAACCTTACTAGATGTGGCCATGATCACTCGGTTTAGACATTGCATCCCCAAGCCCATCTCGCCTTTAGGCTGCCAAAGGTCCCTTTCACGCTTTCTTCCAAAACAGAGTGCACAAACTGGGGTGCTTACCTTCGGCGCCACATGAAAAACAAAGGCCCTGTAACAGAGAAAGAACACACGGCCTTCCTGAATTTTTGGTTGGAACACTTCATATTCTGTGGTCCTTCACTTGCTCCAACCAAGAATTACCTTTCCTTGGCCTATGAACTTGCCAGAGGCACTCAGCTTGGCATTGGCAAACTGCTTCTTGGAGAGGTCTATAGATATCTCCAGCTAATGTCTGTTAAACTGTTCCCCCAAAAGACAGTCAAAACAGGAGGTCCCTGGTGGTTTATTCAGCTATGGGCTCAGCTGTACTTCCAAAACCAGACCCCAAACTTTCCACCTTTGGCTACTTGCACCTTCCCAGATACTAATGGGAAGCAGATCCGATGCACTAGCTACGACCAAGCTCTATATAGCCTTCCAGGCAGCAAACTGACCCTCAAGGGAGCATCAGAGTGGTTCAGAACTTTCTACCAAGGCCTGGACAATCCTCTCTTCTTTCCTTATACGGAGTCTGAAAATTTTGACAATCCAGTCTCCTTCAGGCTAGATAGTTTTGCCGATGACGCCAGCACTCGGCAATTGTATTCCATCATGATCCGTCCCTTCTTCCTTCCAGTTGGCATGAGCACCTCAAACAGGATCATCAAACCTGGTTATGAGTCTTATCAGCCGGTCGTAGCAGCCCGGCAACTTGGTCTTGGACAGGTATCTCCCCATTTCTTTCTGCACCACTCCGACGAGAGCAGAGCTGAGCTACCTGATGTCCTCACCAGTCAGAGGTGTTATTCCTTCTTTGACGCTCTAGCCATCCCAATTCCTCACAACCTCTCTTTCACCTCATCAACCGATGGTTTTGAGACCTGGTGGTCCATGTGGAAGACTCATGCCTTCAGGAGAGCTCTGGGACCGTTGCTGAAACAACTTGATGCTGACTATGATATCCCTGCAGAACAGGTACCACTACTCCCAAATTATCTTGCAGTAGCTTACAATGATTTCTTTTTATAATCCTGCTTTGTCTCCTTGCAGCAGCAAGACGGTCCAGAACCTGTAGATGATGATGGCTCCCCTTTCAGATTCCTCCCACCAGCTCCGGTGGTCCTCTACTGCAAGAACTCACCACCTTTGAAAAAGGTTGTGATGCAGAGCCAGCCGATGACGCCAAAATCGGCTTCCAAGAGCAAAGTATTGTCTGGGCCAGCTGCCCCCCGAGCCTCAACCAAGGCGAGAACAGCAGTAAGGAAAGTAGCTGCCCGGAAGACCTTGAAGCGCCAAAGTCCTACTCCAGCCCAAGAAAGTTTGCACGTAAGCTGATCCATGCCTTAGCTGATTTCATCCATCCTTCTAGGCTTCTGTAACCTGCTTGTATTTCTTTTACAGACGTCTACTGAGGAAAACTCCAGCGAGGAGACACAGTCCAGCCGAAAGGACTCGAGCTCGGGCGACTCTGGGAATACTACCACGCAGAGCCAGCCAGACTTGCCACCATCGGCTTCCAAGAAAAGGTCAGCTCCTGAACCTGCTGCTTCCCAAGCTCCTAACAAAGCAGGGGAGGGTAGTCTACGCACAAAGAGCCGATGCATCAAGAGAGCTCGCAAGGAGCCGCAAGCCTCCTCATTAAACCAGGAGATTTCGAATGTAAATACCCTCCATACTCTTCCTGGCTCATATTTCATGCTAACCCATTGCTGTTCTCATCGGCTAACCACTTCCTTCGCAGACTGACGACACCTCTAGTGGGGAAGTCGAGGAGGTACCAATGCCATCCGCCACCCTGGACCTAGCAACTTCCAAAAGTGTAGCTGACAAGGTGGCCAACTTGGCCAAGCCCACAGCAGAAGCACAAGAGCCGATCACCTCTTCATCGGCTGTTCCTCTGGTCTTAGGAGAGGTACAGTCCTTTCCCTTAGCTCTACCCTTCTCTTTTGCCGCCTCCTGACGTTATTCTTGTTGTTTGTCAGGGTTATGACCTCTCAAGTTTGTTAACGTTCGACCCTGAATCCATCGAGCCAGCTCCTTCTGAAGCAAGTAAGGAGTCAGGGCCCAGTGCTACCCATGGTCAACTCCGGCATCTCAAGGCCCTGCTCTCCTCCTCGATTGAGGCATTGGTTGAAGACCCCGACGAAGTGAAGAGCATTCTTGAAGACATCCAGCCTCACCTCCCGGTGACGTTGCAGGTGAAACTCTGGCCTGTTGTGACTCTGTCTGCCTACAGGTCAAGGGTGAAATCGGCTCGTCAGAGAATCGACCTACGCCGCGCTCAGCTCCCGTTGAAAGCCGATATAGCAGACAAGTGCCAGCGGCTTAATGAGAAGAAGGCAGCTCTGGACGCCAAAACTGACACCTCTGTCAGCACTGCTGAGCTTGAGACCCTGCGAAAGGAGTTGGAGGACCTTGAAGAGAGGGTCCGGGCAACCAAACAACTCATCCAAGATAAGGAAGCTCTTATTGCCCACTCCCACGAGGAAGCAGAAGGCCTCAAAACTGAACTGAAAACCGATCTGGCCGAGATACGTGCCCTGAACAAGCAGCTGGTGGCAGGCAAGGACGAAGATGATGAGGCCGAAATCGCCGAGGTGGATCGTGTTCGTGCTGACGCCCTTCATGCCCTTGAGGTGCTTCTTCAGTAGAGCCTCTCTGTGTAATCTGTTAACTGCATCGTTGAGCTTGTACCTCTAGAGTCGATGGCCGTGCATCGGCTTTTTGGTTCTAAAGTCGATGTCTGTGCATCGGCTATACTTGTGTCCTTTTTTTTTACTGGCCGATTTCGTGCATCGGCTCCATATCTCAGTCCGTTATCTCATCTTAGGTGCCCCCGAGCCGAATCTTTCAAGTGATTGAAGATATCAGCTCTTGCTGATGAATGTCCGTCGCCTGTTAGATCGATACTGAACACAGGCATAACGTATGGTGAGGATAATTTTGGCCGATTGCTGGAATCGGCCTCCATGTTGATTGAATTGCTCAATGAAGGTTTACAACTTGTATGTGCTCCCTTACAGGAGGGAGTCTTCCTACCACGACTACGTGACACGCTTGAGGTGAAATCCTCGCTCTTTATTTTTTGGGGCCGATCGCAGGGATCGGCCTTGCCACGTATGTCGATGGATGTTGCTCTTGCTACTCTATCAGGCCGGTGGATAAGACCAGCCTCACCCCGTTTTTTGTCACCTCGATGCGATCACAGCCGTCCAAACTGATTCCAGAGAGCGGCTCTTGGTCTTCCGAGTCCCAAATGTTCATGCCGGCTATTGAGACCTCGATCGAGTCATCTGCATGCACGACTTCTACGTCGTCTCCATCCCATTGTATCAGGCATTGGTGCATTGTAGATGGAATGCAGCAGTTGGCGTGAATCCAATCCCTTCCTAGCAGGACAGCGTAGGTTCTCTTGCTGTCGACGATGAAGAATGTTGTTGGGATCGTCTTTCGGCCTATGATTAGATCCACGTTCAGAACGCCTTGTGTCCCTGATGCTTGGCCGTTGAAGTCGTTTAGTGTGACGTTGGTCTTGATCAAGTCTGCGCTAGAGCGTCCCAAACGTCGTAGCATGGAATATGGCATTATATTGACTGCCGCTCCCGTGTCAACCAACATCTTGCCGACAGTGCTGCCCATTGATATAACCTTTTAGGTACAGGGCCTTCATGTGTTTGTAGCCCTTCTCCTGTGGCTTCTCAAAGATGACTGGCCGTGGACCACCGTCGAACTGTGCTATCGGCACTTCCTCAATTCCTGGCGGACGGAACTCTGATGGAAGTATGAACACCATGTTTGTGCCAGCCGATGTACTCACATCGGCTTTTACTTGCTTGGGACGCCAAACTTTCTTTGGCGGATGACTCTCCTTGTCCAAAGTCTGCTGAATTTTCACGGCCAGATCGGGCCGCGCTTTCCTCAACGTGTGCAAGTATTGCGCTTCGGCTTGCTCCAAGCTACGTAGCCGCTGAACCCTACGCTTTTGGGAGTGGCTGAGTCCATCAGGGCACCACCTTGGTCGGTGGTACCTATCCTCTTCTTCATCTTCTGACTCCTCAAAGTCTTCATCTTGAGATGATTCAGCTCGTTTGTTCTGTGGCGGAAGAGGCCCTAGACGCTTGAAAACTGAAACTTCCCCTGCGTCCTTCTTCCGGCGTCTACACTCCCGGCAGTTGTCGACTGTAGGCAATCGGTTCATTCCTGAATCCCAGCAGTGTTTAAAGAAGGGACAGTCCCAGTGTCTATCCATGTCTTCCTGCTCCCTTGACCTCCCCTTAGCGCGGTGTTCATATCCATCGTCGTCTCTCTCATTCCGACGATGTCTCCCATTGTCCAGGTCAGACCGATGATGTCTCTCGTCATCTGTGTCGTACTGCCGACGTCGGTCATACTGATACTCATATTTGTTAAGGAGGTGCGTGGAGAGTGGTCGTTCATATCGCACACTCCTCACTTGTTCCTCGGTGAGGTACCGTCTATCATTATATCGGGGCCGGTCGCGTGGGTCGGCCTCCTCCTTTTCCTTTCCGCGGGAGTGACTGCTTTCTTCCTTATCCTTGCCTTTGGGGCGTACAGGCCCTGCCATGTTAACATCGAACGAGAAATCTAGCCGACGCCTCGCGGAGTGATTGGGTTCCACCATGTTGACGCCAGGGAACGGATGTGTGTCCACTTTCATGGCAAACTGCCCAAAGAGCAGTCGGCCTTGTTCTATCGCCGTTTGGATCTGCTGACGAAACCCCTTGCAGTCATTGGTGGTATGGGTGAACGAGTGATGCCATTTGCAGTACGGCCTCCCGTTCATTTCTTGTGTCGTAGGGATTTTATGGCCTTCGGGTAACTTCAGCTGTTTTTCCTTAAGCAATAGATCGAAAATCTGCTCAGCTTTGCTCAAATCGAAGTCAAACCCTTTTGCAGGCCCTTGTGGTTTTACCCATTTGCAGGACACGGGATTTGCCCCCCGAGCCCATTCAGCTACAGCCACCTCCAGGTCTGGTGCAGGATCTTCAGCTTCTTCCATCTCGACCAGGCCTACCGGACGCTTGAACTTGTCTTGGTACAATTCAGGGTGCCGCTGCTCATACAATGTGAGTTTCTGTACCATGTGCGACAGTGAACTGTACTCTGCTTGGAAAGCCAGATCCTTGATCGGCGTTGCGAGGCCCAATGCTGCCAGTTCGATTGCTTCTTTCTCAGATAAACGAACCGAATAACATCGGTTCCTGACAGTCCTGAAACGTTGGATGTATTCAGACACTGTTTCTCCCCGCTTCTGCCGCACTCGTGTTAGATCGGCAATGCCGGCCTCGGTAGCTTCTGAGTGATATTGCACGTGAAACTGCTCCTCCAGTTGCTTCCACGTCCGGACTGAGTTTGGTGGCAACGAGGTGTACCATCCAAAGGCTGATCCCGTAAGAGATTGTGCGAAAAACCTCACACGTAGCGGGTCTCGACGCTCGAAATCATGCCCAGCTGTGCCAAATATCGGCTCACGTGCTCTATTGAGCTAGACCCTTCTGCTCCATTGAATTTTGAGAATTCAGGGAGCCGATATTTGGGTGGCAGCGGGATCAGATCGTACTCGTCGGGGTACGGCTTGGAATAGCCGATTGTTTTCCTCTTCGGCAAGATGCCGGACTGGTCTCTCAAGATGGTGCTGACCTGTTCCATGTTATTAGCTGTAGGGACCGAGCTCTCATGACTCGTTCCGGTGGCATATTTAGCTAGCCATGCTTGTTTGTCAGCGTCTGCTCCAGAAATCCCTGCTGGTGCAACCTGGTTCGTGCGTGCCAAGGCATTGCAGTCCGGCACGTATGTGCACACGTACCCATGTGGGATCTCCTTAGGCGGCTCATATAGGAATTGGCAATCGCTAGGATCGCCTCCAACCTTGTAGACGACGTACGCCGGTGAACCCGGCGGCTCTGGCGCTGCAAGCGCGAATGGTAGCGGCGGTCTGATCTGGAGCGGTATTTCTCCCTAGTGAGTCCCTAGGGTAGGTCCCGACGGAGAGTACTGATGCTTCATGATTTCCTGCACCACACGAACCGCAACGCGCTCGAAAGCGTTCACCAAGCTCTCAGAATGGCGGTGTAGAGAATGAGCCACCATGTAATTAATCTCCTGGCGTAGAGCTCTGGTGCGTTCCTCTGAAGAGGTAGAGAGGTCTACCTCATCGAGAGCACCTTCAGGGGAGAACCCTTTCCATCGGATGCCATGTGAACGGGTTTTCATGAAAGAGCCAATGAGATCGGCTTCCAAGATGGCTTTCATCTCATCGTACTTCTTCTTGTGCTCCTCCGGCAGATCTGCGTACGTCACTGGTTCGCCCACCACCTCATCGGCAGCTTTTGACATGGTTGCTGCAGATGTCGACGTAGTGGTTGTTGTAGAGAGTCCCACCGGGCGTGCCAGAATGTGTTGCCTACCAAAACCCACCGGCGAGCAGCGACGGGCAACACCGTAGAGCCGGGAGGCTCCCAGGACTGCGGTGGACCCTGGTCCCTCGGGCAACGGCCCGCAATGCCTCTGGCGCACGTCCTGGTGTTTGCGAGGGCGTGCCACCTGACCTATACCTGGTCAGGAAGGTGATGAATTGCTTCGACTAGTTTCCTGCATGGCAAACACGTAAACATTAAATACGAGCCCCGATCGGCTCTTAGGTTGCCCTGTGGATCGGCTCAAAGTGCCGATTGCCCCATGGTTCACTTTAGATTTATAATGACATGGGGATCCTGCTTTATCAATATCAAGCTAAACTAATCTACGATAGTCTAGGGTTTTCACCGTATAACTGGAACATCCTACGCGTAGAGTAGCCTAGCAGATACGTAAGATGATGGAAAACCAGCCCTAAAGAGGCCTAAAAACCAACATGAAGTTGATCCCCGGAACAATCCCTCTAGGGCTTAATAAACCACACCTTACGCACTACCGGATCGTTCAACCCGTTTATAAGGCCTAACCATACGGATATAAAACCAATCCTTGAAGAACAAGGAACAACTATAACGGATTAGATCTACTAAATAAAGAACAAGCAAGATGGTGCCCTTACACCTAAGATAGGTGTAAGGGCAGCTAGATATCGAGGGGCAGCGTAGCTAAACAAGTATATCGTGTATAAACCGTACTAGGTAAATTAGGAATTGGCTCATACACCCAATGCGGTGCTGGCCTCCTCTATTTATATCACAGAAGGATTATAGTACAAGGCAAATCTGATCCTATAATTACGTGATCAGATTTGATTCAGTTTGCCATATACAAAAGGATCCTAATTGATTACAGGAGATATATACGGAGTATATCTTAACATGCCCCCTCAATCACAACGGTTGGAGATTTAGGTTGTGTTTGAAGAGCTCCTGTAAACGCGCTGATAATGGCTTCGTGAACCCATCAGCAACCTGATCTTGGGAAGGTATGAATCGAACATCTAGCAACTTCTTGGCCACACGATCTCGGACGAAATGAAAATCTACCTCAATGTGTTTGGTCCTTGCATGGAATACAGGATTAGCTGTGAGGTACGTAGCTCCAAGATTATCGCACCAAAGGCATGCTGTTCGAGACTGAAATACTCCAAGTTCTCCCAGAAGCGACTGTACCCAGACTATCTCCGCCGTAGCATTAGCTAAAGCTTTGTACTCGGCTTCAGTACTGGAACGTGAAACTGTTGCTTGCTTCCGGGCACTCCAAGATATCAGGTTGGATCCAAAAAACACGGCAAAACCTCCTGTGGACTTGCGGTCATCAAGGCATCCTGCCCAATCCGCATCAGAGAAGGCACTAACTAAGGTGGAAGAAGACCTGCGAATGAGCATACCAGTCGATGCAGTGGAACTGAGATAACGAAGTATTCTCTTCACCGCCGTCCAATGTACACTGGTAGGAGAGTGCAGGTACTGACACACCTTATTGACAGAATATGCAATATCCGGGCGCGTGAGAACCAAGTATTGAAGGGCGCCAACAGTGCTGCGGTACTTTGTGGCTTCTTCAGGTCCCAATTTCTCACCAACCGTAAGGGAAAGCTTCTCACCGGTGGACATGGGAGTGACGGCGCCTTTGCAGGAGGCCATGCCGACACGACGAAGAATATCACCCACATACTTTGACTGAGAGAGAATAATACCAGCAGACTCACGGCGCACCTCGATCCCAAGAAAAAAATGCAAATCACCGAGGTCCTTGAGAGCAAAAACGGACTGAAGATCACGGAGTAAAGTCTGGATGGCGGACATAGCTGATCCGGTGACAATAATATCGTCGACATAGACCAAAATAAACATGGTCATACCTCCATGATTAAGAATGAAGAGCGAAGAATCAGCCCGTGATGAGGTGAAACCCAATGAATGCAATTTGGAGCTCAAGCGAGCAAACCAAGCACGGGGCGCCTGTTTAAGTCCATACAAGGCCTTGTTGAGCTTGCAAACATAATGCGGACGTTGAATATCCTTGTATCCAGGGGGTTGACGCATGTATACTTCCTCTTCCAGAACGCCGTGAAGAAACGCATTCTGAACATCCAGTTGTCGCAAGGGCCAGCCGCGGGAGACGGCAATAGAGAGCACAAGACGAATAGTGGCCGGTTTAACAACCGGACTAAAAGTCTCCTCATAATCAACTCCATAACGTTGCTTGAATCCCTTTGCGACCAAACGAGCCTTGTACCGATCTACGGTACCATCCGCTTTGCGCTTCACCTTGTAAACCCATTTACAGTCAATAATATTATGCCCACGAACTGGAGGAACAAGCGACCAAGTCTGGTTCTTCAGCAAAGCTTCATACTCCTGATCCATAGCATGCTTCCAATGGGAAGACTGAAGTGCCATGTCAAGTGATGTCGGTTCGGTGTCAGTGAGACATAAACCACCAAACCGAACGAAGTCAGGGAAATCCTTCGGCTTTGCATGCCCAGTACGCTGACGTGTGGCCATAGTGTGACGAGGTGGTGTCGAGGCGTGACCACCCAGAGCAGTGTCACCGCCGGAGGACGAGCTGGGGTGATCAGGAGCACCTGACGTAGCAGTGTGGTGATCCGAGCTAGCAGATGCATCAGGTGAGATCGCGGTGCTCGAGCGAGCCAGCGAATGAGGCGAGCGAGCAGGAGAGGTCGTGGTTAACGACCGGCCCGATGAAGCCGCCTGGAAGTGCACCAGTTCCTGGCCAGTCGAGTCCGACTGAGGCGAAGACGCGGACGAGTGGCCGGGCTCGGTGCGGCCTGGAGTAGCAGGCTCCGACGCGCGGCCAAGTTGGATCGGATCTGCCTCCTGATTCGCCCCGGCATGCATGGGATCGGGCGCATGGTTCACATCCAGCGCATGATCATCACCCGGTGCTTCACGTGACTCCTGCAGCTGCAAATCAGGATTAACAGGAACAAAAACTGCAGGATTAGGCGCATTAGGCATATGGTCACTATTAATACCCGGGAGAAGGAGATGCTCAGAAAGGATACGTGGACCAGCGTTGGGAGATAAATGTGCAAAAGGAAAAATCTCCTCATTAAAAACGACGTCACGCGACACATAGACACGACCGGACTGGGGGTCTAGGCACTTGTAGCCTTTGTGGGTCATACTGTAGCCTAAAAACACGCATTGCCGAGAGCGAAATTGCAACTTACGATTATTATAGGGGCGCAAGAAGGGCCAACAGGCGCAGCCAAAGACCCGAAAGAAGGAGTAGTCAGGGTCTTCATGACGAAGTTTGGCTAAAGGAGTGGAATTATGAATAACTGGGCTAGGCATCCTATTGATAAGATAGCTGGCGGTGCTAAAAGCTTCGTCCCAATATTTCAAGGGAACGCCGGAATGAGCAAGAAGTGCGAGACCAGTCTCGACAATGTGGCGATGTTTGCGCTCGACAGCACCATTTTGTTGGTGAGTGTGCGGGCACGATATCCGATGTGCAATGCCAATGCGTTGAAACAAGGAGTTCAACTTGCGATACTCACCACCCCAGTCCGTCTGTATACAAATAATCTTTTTGTTAAACTGTCGCTCAACCAAAGCTTGAAATTGATGAAAAATGGGGAACACATCAGCTTTGCTTTTGATAGGATAAAACCATACAAACTTACTGAAATCATCAATAAAACTAACATAATATTTGAAACCACCCGCGGATGTGATCGCGGGTCCCCATACATCGGAATAAATGAGTTCTAAGGATGAGGATGAAATCTCATGACGATGCATATAGGGTAGCTGATGGCTTTTGGCCTGCTGACAAGCATCACATACAGGCATTTTATTTGACACTTTGGGACACGGAAGATTATTTGACTCAATGATGCGACGAACTATGGTAGCGGCAGGATGACCCAAGCGGCGATGCCAAAGATCTTGGCTCGGCGTAGTGATGGTGAAGACATGCTTGCGAAGAGTAGATGATGTGAGTGGATATAATCCACCTTTACATTCCCCGCGGAAGATTATTCTCCTCGTTGCCCGATCCTTAACAAGGAAAAACCAAGGATGAATTTCAAGATAAACATCATTATCACGAGTAAGGCGGTGTGCAGAAACAAGATTTTTAGTGGCGTTGGGCACATGGAGAACATTTTTCAAAGAAAGAGATTTTTCCGGGGTATTAACAATAGATTGACCAACATGTCTAATGTCCATACCTGAGCCGTTCGCTGCATGCACCTGATCACGGCCGGCGTATTTTTCACGGAAGGAGAGCTTGTCGAGGTCGGCGGTGATGTGGTCCGTGGCCCCGGTATCGGTATACCATGGATCCTCGGAGTTGTTGGAGTTGGTGTAGTTTGCAGCGCGAGGTTCCGCTGGCTGATAGGAGTGGTAGAAGCGGTCCCGACACTCCAACGCCTTGTGCCCGGAGTAGCCGCAGATCTGGCAATTGGGGCCATTGCCGTTGCGCCGGTTGTGCCTGTTGTCGTTGCGACGATCTCGATTTCCATCATTGCGGCGATCTCGATGGTTGCCGTTGTTGCGGCGGGGCTTGTACTGCCCACCGCCGCCGCCACTGCCGCCGTTTCCTCCGGGGCGGAAGTTTCCACCACCATGCTGGTAGCCACGGGAGACGGAGTTGGCTGAGGCGTTGCCCATCTGACGGAGCCGAGCCTGCTGCTCGAGCTGGGACTCCGCCGTGAGGAAGTGGGAATAGAACTCGGAGAGAGTCATCTCCCCGAGCTTCACGTTCATGGCGCCGGAGAAGCCGTTGTATTCCTCGTCAAGGCCGGCAAGGATGTAGCCCATCAGATCTTCATCATCAAGAGGCTTCCCGGCTGCTGCCATCTGGTCGCTGAAGGACTTCATGATGCCGAAGTACTCGGCCGCTGAATGCTCGTTCTTGCGAGTGTGCCCGAGCTGGACGCGGAGCTGAGAGACTCGCGCCTTTGACCGCGACGCAAACATCGCTGCGAGGGCAGCCCACACTTCGGCTGATGTTTTGAAGCCGATGACGTGGGCGAGGACGTCGGGCTCGAGCGACGTCAGGAGGTGGCCGAGGACTTGTTGATCTGCATCAAACCAATCTGCGTACTCGGGGTTAGGGACCTCCTTGCTTACCGTCTTTTCACCGACGGTTTCTTCCACGACCATGGTCATGGCCGGAGCTTTCTTGGTGCCATCGCAGTAGCCGAACACCTTTCGGCCGCGAAGGATCGGCACCTGTACTGCTTGCCAGAGCAGGTAATTCTCCCGGGAAAGCCTCACCGTGGCCTGGGTGCCGAGTGGAGACACAGCCGCCATGGGTGCGGCGGCGGAGGAGCTGGCGGTATTCATCTCGGATGTTCTAGGAAGAGATGGCTCTGATACCATATAAACCGTACTAGGTAAATTAGGAATTGGCTCATACACCCAATGCGGTGCTGGCCTCCTCTATTTATATCACAGAAGGATTATAGTACAAGGCAAATCTGATCCTATAATTACGTGATCAGATTTGATTCAGTTTGCCATATACAAAAGGATCCTAATTGATTACAGGAGATATATACGGAGTATATCTTAACATCGTGAAAACATCGACGCCAGCCCCAAAACACCTAAGATAAGGATGTTGCTCGCCATCAAAAAGGCTTCAGCACGAGCAACACCAACAACGAATAAACTGATACTACCTAGATCGCAAGATGCGATCTAGGCAGCATGTTGCTTACCCAGGAGAAACCCTCGAAACAAGGGGTGGCGATGCGCCTAGATTGATTTGTTGTGAACGTGATCGTCCTCCTTTCTCAATAACCCTAGATACATATTTATAGTCCGTAGACTTTCTAACTTGGGAATAAACCCAACTGTGTACGAGCTAAACTCTATCTCTTATTTCTAACCGACACGTAACCTACTATAATTTACAGATACACGGGAAATCTAGCCCAAACTTCTTATACAAGGCCGGTTCAGGAATATTTTCCGTACATATTCTCTAAGCCCATTTAATCACGGCCCATCCCCAGACTTGGTTAAAATCTGGTGATAACAAGGGTGTGATTCACTATTGATTGTTGAAGTGATATGGGTGGCCCAACATGACAGAAATCTTGCCGAAGTCTTAAGAATTTCCTCTAAATCTTCATGGACATGTCTTTGGGATAAATACCTACGGGTGTAATTGCTTATGGATATGACTGCACCAAGATTTGGCTTCATCTTACTTATGTAATACTCTATGCAATATTTTGTGCTAATTCTTTCCATGTGGAGCTGTATGAGAGATCGGGTGAGTTACATGACATGTGTACCTATATTATGTTATTGTCATGATGGTGGTAAGAGTAAACGTACTAATGAGACCTCGATAAAAAGGGAATGGGTCCTATTGACTCGCTGAGACACTAGTAGGGAAAACGTTATAGGAGGATGCTCATTGACAACGAACCAATCTAAGGGCACGCGACTGCTATTAATAGTTGAAGGTTGAAAACACGAACGTGACTGGTATGCTCGTACTGGTAGCGTAGACGAGAGTAGCACGCGAATACTAGGTGGCCCCTAGATGCACTCGAGTCTAGAGAGTACCCGCAGCGAGCTCCAATGGAGGCACGCGACTGCTATGTCCATACCGGTCACGTGTCCCTTTGCTTGCCCGCTTCCAATATATTTCGCTGACGGGGCGGATGTGAGCGAAAATATTGGTAGCCTGCCTCATTTTGTCACCCTACTACTGACCCTTATTAGTAGCATGATGCATTTAGACACCCTACTACTAACCCTTATTGGTAGCGTGCCATATTTTGGAATGCTACTAGTAATTAGCTTATTGGTAGTGTGCCCTATATTTTCATGCTACTACTAATTCACAGGATTTGCACCCCCGGTGGATCGATATCGCTTTTTCAATAAATAAAACAAAATGATAAAAAATTCAAAAATAAAATTATGCGAGATGGCCATGTGTTATGTCATCTAGTTTTAAGAAAAATTAACAATCATGAATTTCGTCCTATTTTACAAAATGGTGTCATCTTTCGGTAAAATGGCGTTAGATTTTAAATAAGACCTCCGATGAAAAAGTGTTTTATGTGAAAATATATCACCAAAAAAGTAAATTCAACCGCCTACGGGGGCTAACCAAATTTTTAGAATCCAAAAAATTGAAAAGTAAAATAGAGTTTTTGGAGGTTTTAGATTTTGATGAAAAAATTCAGATCTGAAAATTTTCAACAAAAAAAATCACTTCCCTACTTCTCCGCCCTCTTTCCCTCATCCTCTTCCACTTCTCCATCTTCTCCCCTGCTCCTCTTACACTTCTCCACCCTCTTTCCATCATTGATGTCTGGGTTCCTGCGATCAACAACAGAGTTATTTTAGTACTTGTAGCAACAAATATTATTTATATAAGTTCGTCCCTTGAAAGCTTTGCATATGGAAATCACACAAACTCGCAACTGCGTTGTCCCAGGCACAACTACGTTCGCACCCAAACCGTGGTTTGGAAATAGCCTATTATATAAGTTACAATGGTGGCAATAGTTTGAGAGTCTGAAGTTACTAAGTGAAAGTTCAGAGATGGTAAACCTAGAGGGGGGTGAATAGGTTTCTATAGATTTTAATTCTTTCTTTTCAATATTAGGCTTTGCGGAATATAAAGGTGAGCCTAATGCAAACTAGGTGAGACAACCTATATGAGGATACAAGTAACTCGAGCACGAAGGCTCTCACGAGCAGTTATATCACAAGTAAGGAGTTCGGTTAGAGATAATCGATAGCACGCGGAGACGAGGGTTTATTCCTGTGTTCCCTTCCTTTGCAAGAAGGTACGTCACGTTTGGAGGGGTGGAGGTCCCACGAAGGATTCTCCACTCCACGAAGGCTCACCCTATTCTCCGGAGCCTATCCCACGAAGGAATAGCTCACTCACTTGTGGTAGACTTTGAGGTAGCCTCCAAACCTTCACAATCTTGTCAGGAGCAAATCCACAGCCCGGATGCTTCCGGACCACTCTTGCCCACCTAGGGTTTCCAAGGAACCCTAGAGAGCAAGCTTCTTGATGAATATAAGGGGGAATGAGATTTGGCTTGGTAGATCAATAGATCGGGTCCTCCTCTATCGTTTCCCCGGAGGGATTTGAGTTTGGGTGGAGGAGGAGGGAGATCTGAGGCTTTTGGTGTTTCTAACAATGGAGTATGAGAGAGAGCTCAAGAACAACCTGTAGTGTAGTGCCTACCCCTTCAGAGGTAGAAGAAGGGGTATATATAGTGTCACTTGAAATATGGCCGTTGATGACTTGCCACATCAGCGTGTTCCTCGAGAAATCCGGTCAACCGGACCTGGCGCCGGACAGGCTGGCGCAGGGGCCGGTCGGACCGGGCCAGGGACCGGGCAGGCCGGTCCAAAACGGATCTAGGACCGGATCCTGACCGGGCGGCTTCTTTGGCGTACTGGACATCGTCCGGCTGGCACAGGCGTGGGGGCTGGTTGGCGCCGGGGCGCCCGGCCCAGCACCCGGTCCGACCGGGCCTGGGACCGGATCGGCCGGTGCAAACCGGGTGGGCGACCGGACCCCGACCGGACGAGCGTCCCAACCTTACTGGACTCCATCCGGTTGGCACCGGTCCTGGGGCCGGTCAGCGTCGGGTGATGTCTACGGGAGCTTCTATTCTTGTAGACAGTGTTGGGCCTCCAAGAGCAGAGGTTTGTAGAACAGCAGCAAGTTTCCCTTAAGTGGATCACCCAAGGTTTATCGATCTCAGGGAGGAAGAGGTCAAAGATATCCCTCTCATGCAACCCCGCAACCACAAAGCAAGAAGTCTCTTGTGTCCCCAACACACCTAATAGGTGCACTAGTTCGGCGAAGAGATAGTGAAATACAGGTGGTATGAATAAGTAGTAGCAACGGCACCGGAAAAGTGCTTTGCCCGGGACGATAAACAAGCGGTAGTAACGCAGCGAGTAGTAACGCAAGTAAAACAAGTAAACAAGCAGCGATAGCGATATTTAGGAACAAGGCCTAGGGAATAGACTTTCACTAGTGGACACTCTCAACATTGATCACATAACGAGAATAGATAAATGCATACTCTACACTCTTTTGTTGGATGATGAACACATTGCGTAGGATTACACGAACCCTCAATGCCGGAGTTAACAAGCTCCACAATAATGCTCATATTTTAGTAACCTTTAGTGTAAGATAGATCAAAAGACTAAACCAAGTACTAACATAGCATGCACACTGTCACCTTCATGCATATGTAGGAGGAATAGATCACATCAATATTATCATAGCAATAGTTAACTTCGCAATATACAAGAGATCATGATCATAGCATAAACCAAGTACTAACACGGTGCACACATTGTCACCTTTGCACACGTGCGAGGAGGAATAAAACTACTTTAATAACATTGCTAGAGTAGCACATAGATAAATTGTGATACAAACACATTGCAATCATAAAGAGATATAAATAAGCACCTCACTATGCCATTCGACAGTGAATAAGTATTCTGTGAAATATAGCCTAAGAGACCCACACGGTGCACACACTGTCACCTTTACACACGTGGGACAAGGAGTCTCCGGAGATCACATAAGTAAAACTCACTTGACTAGCATAATGACATCTAGATTACAAGCATCATCATATGAATCTCAATCATGTAAGGCAGCTCATGAGATTATTGTATTGAAGCACATAGGAGAGAGATGAACCACATAGCTACCGGTACAGCCCCGAGCCTCGATGGAGAACTACTCCCTCCTCATGGGAGCAGCAGCGGTGATGAAGATGGCGGTGGAGATGGCAGCGGTGTCGATGGAGAAGCCTTCCGGGGCACTTCCCCGCTCCGGCAGGGTGCCGGAACAGAGACTCCTGTCCCCCGGATCTTGGCTTCGCGATGGCGGCGGCTCCGGAAGGTTTTCCGTATCGTGGTTTTTCGCATCAGGGTTTTCGCGACGGAGGCTTTATATAGGCGAAGAGGCGGCGCAGGAGGGTCGAAGGGGTGGCCACACCATAGGCTGGCGCGGCCAGGGCCCAGGCCGCGCCACCCTATCATCTGGGGCCCACAGGGCCCCCCTCTGGCGGCTCTCGGGTGTTCTGGATGCTTCCGGTGAAAATAGGAACCTCGGTCTTGATTTCGTCCGATTCCGAGAATATTTCGTTACTAGGATTTCTGAAACCAAAAACAGCAGAAAACAGGAACTGGCACTTCGGCATCTTGTTAATAGGTTAGTTCTAGAAAATGCACGAATATGACATAAAGTGTGCATAAAACATGTAGGTATCATCAATAATATGGCATAGAACATAAGAAATTATCGATACGTCGGAGACGTATCAAGCATCCCCAAGCTTAGTTCTGCTCGTCCCGAGCAGGTAAAACGATAACAAAGATAATTTCTGAAGTGATATGCCATCATAACCTTGATCATACTATTTGTAAACATATGTAGTGAATGCAGCGATCAAAACAATGGTAATGACATGAGTAAACAAGTGAATCATAAAGCAAAGACTTTTCATGAATAGTACTTCAAGACAAGTATTAATAAGTCTTGCATAAGAGTTAACTCATAAAGCAATAAATCAAAGTAAAGGCATTGAAGCAACACAAAGGAAGATTAAGTTTCAGCGGTTGCTTTCAACTTGTGACATGTATATCTCATGGATAATAGTCAACATAGAGTAATATAACAAGTACAATATGCAAATATGTAAGAATCAATGCACAGTTAATCACAAGCGTTTGCTTCTTGAGGTGGAGAGAGATAGGTGAACTGACTCAACATAAAAGTAAAGAGAATGGTCCTTCAAAGAGGAAAGCATCGATTGCTATATTTGTGCTAGAGCTTTTATTTTGAAAACATGAAACAATTTTGTCAACGGTAGTAATAAAGCATATGAGTTATGTACATTATATCTTACAAGTTGCAAGTCTCATGCATAGTATACTAATAGTGCCCGCACCTTGTCCTAATTAACTTGGACTACCGGATCTTTGCAATGCACATGTTTTAACCAAGTGTCACAATGGGGTACCTCCATGCCGCCTGTACAAAGGTCTAAGGAGAAAGCTCGCATTTTGGATTTCTCGCTTTTGATTATTCTCAACTTAGACATCCATACCGGGACAACATGGACAACAGATAATGGACTCCTCTTTAATGCATAAGCATGTGGCAACAATTATTATTCTCATATGAGATTGAGGATGTGTGTCCAAACTGAAACTTCCACCATGAATCATGGCTTTAGTTAGCGGCCCAATGTTCTTCTCTAACAATATGCATGCTCCAACCATGAAGGTGGTAGATCTCTCTTACTTCAGACAAGACGGACATGCATAGCAACTCACATGATATTCAACAAAGAATAGTTGATGGCGTCCCCGAAGCATGGTTATCGCACAACAAGCAACTTAATAAGAGATAAAGTGCATAAGTACATATTCAATACCACAATAGTTTTTAAGCTATTTGTCCCATGAGCTATATATTGCAAAGGTGAATGATGGAATTTTAAAGGTAGCACTCAAGCAATTTACTTTGGAATGGCGGATAAATACCATGTAGTAGGTAGGTATGGTGGACACAAATGGCATAGTGGTTGGCTCAAGTATTTTGGATGCATGAGAAGTATTCCCTCTCGATACAAGGTTTAGGCTAGCAAGGTTATTTGAAACAAACACAAGGATGAACGGTGCAGCAAAACTCACATAAAAGACATATTGTAAACATTATAAGACTCTACACCGTCTTCCTTGTTGTTCAAAACTCAATACTAGATATTATCTAGACTCTAGAGAAACCAAATATGCAAACCAAATTAGCAAGCTCTAAGTGTTTCTTCATTAATGGGTACAAAGTATATGATGCAAGAGCTTAAACATGAGCACAACAATTGCCAAGTATCAAATTATCCAAGACATTATAGCAATTTACTACATGTATCATTTTCCAATTCCAACCATATAACAAATTAACGAAGAAGAAGCTTCGCCATGAAAATTAAAAGCTAAGAACACATGTGTTCATATGAACCAGCGGAGCGTGTCTCTCTCCCACACAAGCATTTATTCAAACAAAAACAAAAACAAGAAACATACAGACGCTCCAAGCAAAGTGCATAAGATGTGACGGAATAAAAATATAGTTTCAGGGGAGGAACCTGATAATGTTGTCGATGAAGAAGGGGATGCCTTGGGCATCCCCAAGCTTAGATGCTTGAGTCTTCTTGAAATATGCAGGGATGAACCACCGGGGCATCCCCAAGCTTAGACTTTTCACTCTTCTTGATCATAGTATATCATCCTCCTCTCTTGACCCTTGAAAACTTCCTCCACACCAAACTCGAAACAACTCATTAGAGGGTTAGTGCACAATAAAAATTAACATGTTCAGAGGTGACACAATCATTCTTAACACTTCTGGACATTGCATAAAGCTACTGGACATTAATGGATCAAAGAAATTCATCCAACATAGCAAAAGAGGCAATGCGAAATAAAAGGCAGAATCTGTCAAAACAGAACAGTCCGTAAAGATGGATTTTATTAGGCCACCAGACTTGCTCAAACGAAAATGCTCAAATTGAATGAAAGTTGCGTACATATCTGAGGATCATGCACGTAAATTGGCTTAATTTTCTGAGCTACCTACAGGGAGGTAGACCCAGATTCGTGACAGCAAAGAAATCTGGAACTGCGCAGTAATCCAAATCTAGTACTTACTTTACTATCAAAGACTTTACTTGGCACAACAAAACTCAAAACTAAGATAAGGAGAGGTTGCTACAGTAGTAAACAACTTCCAAGACACAAATATAAAACAAAGTACTGTAGCAAAATATCACATGGGTTATCTCCCAAGAAGTTCTTTCTTTATAGCCGTTAAGATGGGCTCAGCAGTTTTAATGATGCACTCGCAAAAGATAGTATGTGAAGCAAAAGAGAGCATCAAGAGGCAAATTCATAACATATTTAAGTCTAACATGCTTCCTATGCATAGGAATCTTGTAAATAAACAAGTTCATGAAGAGCAAAGTAACAAGCATAGGAAGATAAAACAAGTATAGCTTCAAAAATTTCAGCACATAGAGAGGTGTTTTAGTAACATGAAAATTTCTACAACCATATTTTCCTCTCTCATAATAACTTTCAGTAGCAACATGAGCAAACTCAACAATATAACCATCACATAAAGCATTCTTATCATGAGTCTCATGCATAAAATTATTACTCTCCACATAAGCATAATCAATTTTATTAGTTGTAGTGGGAGCAAATTCAACAAAGTAGCTATCATTATTATTCTCATCAAGTGTAGGAGGCATAGTATAATCACAACAAAATTTACTCTCCATAGTAGGTGGCACCAAAATACCACTATCATTATCATCATAAATAGGAGGCAAAGTATCATCAAAGGAAATTTTCTCCTCAATGCTTGGGGGACTAAAAAGATCATGAAAACCAGCTTCCCCAAGCTTAGAACTTTCTATATTATTATCAACAATGGTGTTCAAAGCGTTCATACTAATATTACTACCGAGCATGCAAATAAGATTTCATAGGTTTTTTAATTTTCGCATCAAACAATCCATGTTTTAAATCAGGAAATAGAATAAGAAGCTCACTCTTGTACATTATGCCAAACTAGTGTAAACAAGAAACAAAAAGATGCAATTGCAGGATCTAAAGGAAATAGCTTCGAGCACAAATACAATGGCGCCAGAAAAGTACTGTTACCTGGGACCGGAGTATGAGTGCCTTTTTACCTTTCCTCCCGGCAACGGCGCCAGAAAAGTGCTTGATGTCTGCGGGAGCTTCTATTCTTGTAGACAGTGTTGGGCCTCCAAGAGCAGAGGTTTGTAGAACAGCAGCAAGTTTCCCTTAAGTGGATCACCCAAGGTTTATCGATCTCAGGGAGGAAGAGGTCAAAGATATCCCTCTCATGCAACCCCGCAACCACAAAGCAAGAAGTCTCTTGTGTCCCCAACACACCTAATAGGTGCACTAGTTCGGCGAAGAGATAGTGAAATACAGGTGGTATGAATAAGTAGTAGCAACGGCACCAGAAAAGTGCTTTGCCCAGGACGAGTAAACAAGCAGTAGTAACGCAGCGAGTAGTAACGCAGTAAAACAGTAAACAAGCAGCGATAGCAGTATTTAGGAACAAGGCCTAGGGAATAGACTTTCACTAGTGGACACTCTCAACATTGATCACATAACAGAATAGATAAATGCATACTCTACACTCTTTTGTTGGATGATGAACACATTGCGTAGGATTACACGAACCCTCAATGCCGGAGTTAACAAGCTCCACAATAATGCTCATATTTTAGTAACCTTTAGTGTAAGATAGATCAAAAGACTAAACCAAGTACTAACATAGCATGCACACTGTCACCTTCATGCATATGTAGGAGGAATAGATCACATCAATATTATCATAGCAATAGTTAACTTCGCAATCTACAAGAGATCATGATCATAGCATAAACCAAGTACTAACACGGTGCACACACTGTCACCTTTGCACACGTGCAGGAGGAATAAAACTAGTTTAATAACATTGCTAGAGTAGCACATAGATAAATTGTGATACAAACACATTGCAATCATAAAGAGATATAAATAAGCACCTCACTATGCCATTCGACAGTGAATAAGTATTCTGTGAAATATAGCCTAAGAGACCCACACGGTGCACACACTCGTCACCTTTACACACGTGGGACAAGGAGTCTCCGGAGATCACATAAGTAAAACTCACTTGACTAGCATAATGACATCTAGATTACAAGCATCATCATATGAATCTCAATCATGTAAGGCAGCTCATGAGATTATTGTATTGAAGCACATAGGAGAGAGATGAACCACATAGCTACCGGTACAGCCCCGAGCCTCGATGGAGAACTACTCCCTCCTCATGGGAGCAGCAGCGGTGATGAAGATGGCGGTGGAGATGGCAGCGGTGTCGATGGAGAAGCCTTCCGGGGGCACTTCCCCGCTCCGGCGGGTGCCGGAACGGAGACTCCGTCCCCCAGATCTTGGCTTCGCGATGGCGGCGGCTCTGGAAGGTTTTCCGTATCGTGGTTTTTCGCATCAGGGTTTTCGCGACGGAGGCTTTATATAGGCGAAGAGGCGGCGCAGGAGGGTCGAAGGGGTGGCCACACCATAGGCTGGCGCGGCCAGGGCCCGGGCCGCGCCACCCTATCATCCGGGGCCCACAGGGCCCCCTCCGGCGGCTCTCGGGTGTTCTGGATGCTTCCGGTGAAAATAGGAACCCGGGTCTTGATTTCGTCCGATTCCGAGAATATTTCGTTACTAGGATTTCCGAAACCAAAAACAGCAGAAAACGGAACTGCACTTCGGCATCTTGTTAATAGGTTAGTTCCAGAAAATGCACGAATATGACATAAAGTGTGCATAAAACATGTAGGTATCATCAATAATATGGCATAGAACATAAGAAATTATCGATACGTCGGAGACGTATCATCGGGCTGGCCGGTGCCAGGGCCGGTCTGACCGGGCCACTAACCGGCCAAGCTCTAAAAATCCTTTGTTGATTTTTCATTGAAGTGGGGGGTCTCCTATTGCCTTCTTGTTCCATTGATACACCATTATACCTCTTTGGCTAATACCTGGGAATCATCTTGTAGACATGTATTAGACCAAATACTCTAGCACGGTGTCATAGTTACCAAAATAATGGATAAGGGTAAAATACCCTTACAATCTCCCTCTTTTTGGTATACGATGACAAACCGAGCTAGAGTCACATATAGATATTATGATAAGCCTTAAACCTTGATTCCATATGAGATATTGAGACAGCTCCCCCATAATGTGTGCACTTGGAGAATTTGCGTTTGAATGCAAAGTGCACCATTTGTGGAATATGAGAAGCTCCCCCAATATCTTTAGGAAACAAGCATTGTATGGACATGTGAATATCAAGATATATAAGCATAGCACATAATCATCCCAACATAGAGATTAAGCATATAAGTACATGACCATACACGAATTACTTAAAGTAGAAAATGGTTCTTGGAATGAAAAAGCAAGCAAATAAGCACGAGCCAATTAAGAAGCAAATAAAATGTCAAACATGGCTTGTGCAACCAAGGAACCCCGTGATCCTAGACTCTACTCTCTTCTCCCCCCTTTGGCATCGGAACACCAAAAAGGCAAAGAAAAGAGTAGGGATGCTAGCGCTCCCATCAATAGAACTCGGTCTCTGCGGGTGGAGAGCTGCCATCACCATCATCGTCATCATCACCCTCTTCATCATCATCTTCATTGGACTGGTCCTCGTCTTCATCATCATTGTTTCTATATCCAGAAGTCTCAGGGTCATGAGCAGATCGAGGAGGAAGACCACCGTGAGCAAACAGGAGAGATCAAAATTATGAAGCATCTCATCAGTAATAGGAGGCATCTCCCAAGAAGGTGCATGCACAGGCTCCATCTCAGGTCCAGGAGGAGGAACATGGGTGTTTCTGGCAGCCATGAAGTCATTTTGGCGCCTCCGAGTTTCCTGGTTCAAGGCAAGGCTTTGATGTGCAACATCATTGGTATTTTTGCACATCTGCCACAAGCTGGTGAAGAACCGTGAGGCACCACGCTGGGGGCGCCTAGAGTAGCTGGAGCTAGCAAGGTCATGTCTTTCCTTGGCCGGCGTTCAGAAGGCATCATGGCAGGGATTTCCAGTCTATCTCCTTGTTTAGGCATGTTGAAGGCTACCATCTTGACCCGTTGATCTTTCTTATTATAAGGTGCTGGCACAACCTTATTGATGAGCAACTGAATGTACTGAGCATAATTTGGAGTCATCCTTTCGCGAACAGAGCGCCTCAGTTCACAGTAGAGGAGATCACAGCCATCAATAGTCTTCTGGTTTTCAGGACGGCAATAGTACATCAAGTTCAGATGGTATGCACGACATTCACTTGAATCTCCGGACTTGCTGATGAGATTCTCACGGAATAGCTTGGCAAGTACAAGGTAGGAGTAATACATGCCAGAGATAGTGGGAGGACCAGCTGTGGGTTCCAGAGGATAACAGAAGGAAATGTCCCCTTTACTGAACGTGTTGTGAGAGTGTATCTTGAAACCATGAGCACGACCACCAGCAAACCCCATGGCGTCACAGAAATCAAGATAGTTGCAAGTATATTTTGCTTGTCCTGTCATCCAAGTCATAGTGCGAGCTGGGTCATCATGGAAAAACACAGTGCAGTGAAATTGCCTCACAAGGATTGGACAATAGCACCCATCATCAGGCGTCAAGCACATGAGATCAAACAACCCCATCCTCTGCAAGGTATCAACCACAAATCGATACTTGGTGGCTTGATGCATTGTAAGAACCTCCTTGTTGATGGCCTTGGGCATCACAATAGTACCATTCTTCATGCACTCTTGAGTGTTACAGTAATCATCCCACAACAGCTGATGGGTGTTGGTCCAGAAAAACTTATCTCCATGGGTGTAAGTGGGTTCCTCGAAGCGATAGGGGTTGTCCTCTCAAAGTCTTCTCCAGGCACCAACATGTATTGTGACAAAATTAAACGTTGGCAGTCTCTCAATAAGATCATCATCTTGTGCTGCTTGTTTATCTTTCCTTCTATTGGCAACTGACTTGCTTCTTCCCCCAGCTGAGCTGCCTGGGCCAGTAGTCTGAGGTGCTTTAGAAGGCACGCGACCGCTAGAACAGCATCCTGGAGGCCTTGCATGCCTTCCTCTCTTGGAAAGACTACCACGATCATCACTGCTCGAATCACCTGTGAATCAGCAAATAGAGCGAGGATAGCAGTGGGGTAAGTGTACATGTCATCAGGAAATAGGGAGGCCAAAGAGCATAGCATATATTCAAGTGTTTTGATGAAGTTGTGCGAAGAACTGGGCGATCCGGCGTACGGTCCGGTCCAACCGGACGAGAGACCGGATGGGCCGTCTGCCATCCGGTCGACCGGGCCACGAGCCGGACCGGCAGGTTGAGAGGCCGGTTGACCGGGCCAGGGGCCGGGTCCTGTCGATTTCTGAGATGTGCCCAGAATTTCAACCACAAAAACATCCAAAAACTCATAAACTTGAACATATACTATAGCAATAGAGTGGAATATGTGCATAGTGGTGAGAGACACTCTAATGGCATAAGGACTTACAAACCCTAACCCTAACCCTAGATTTTCCTCAACTCTTCCTCAAGAAGATGCAATGGGTGGGGAGGACGTAGAGATAGAGGGAAAGGGAGAGGAATTTACCCGAAGACATGGTCCTCCTTGCTCAAGGGAACAAGGAGAACTCCTAGGGAGGGCTTGAGGGCCAAATCCTCAAGATCTCCAAATGTAGCTTGAGAGGGACCAAATCCCTTGGTGGATATGATGCAAGTGTCCCGATCTATGATTTGGTGAAGTTTGAGAGGATTCTAATAGTGGGAAGGCCCTAGGAAGAGGTGGGGATGATGGAGGCGGCGGCCATGGTGTTTATGGTGGAGGGGGGAAGTTAGGAAGAAGACCCCCAAGGGGTAACCTCCTCCCCACTTAACCATCTGCCCGACCGGCGCACGCCCCGATCGACCGGGTCAGGAACCGGATGGTCCGGCGCAGAGGCCGGTCCAACCGGGCCATAGACCGACCCAGCTGTTTTTGCCATGTTTTCTCTCATTTTGCCTTGTTTTGCCCCTATTATTTGTGCAATTGTGTATGAATGCTTAGATGATGACATGTACATATAGATAGATAAATGATGATGAGATGAGCATAGACATGGGGTTGGACACAAGGTTCTCTAGGCATACCCATTGGAGTGAAAATCCAAACAAGATGTAAATAGCAACAATGGGCATGATTCAAATATATATCAAGAATCATAAATCATTTTTGAAGTGATTTTTGCAATGAGATCATTTAGCCTTATATAGTCAAGTCAATTTGCAATTGAGGCTTAATGAGGGGCGGGGGATTACTACCCCTATGTGAAAGCGCAAATGTCATGAGACCTCGAAGAGACGTGCTTGGGTCCATATAATGACATTGGGTCGATATATTTATGTTGCACACATAGGTATGCATCATACCAAGATATGGTAAGATGACTATCCCCATATGTGTTGTGCCTCTAAGCTAGATAGCAAAATAAATGCAAGAATATACTGAAAGAAGTTATTCAATCTAAGTTTTTAGGATCAAGAATACCAAGTTCTCCTCTCAAGTTTACAAACCGGGCTTCATCCAAAGGCTTAGTGAAAATATCCGCTGACATAGGCATCCCAAATGGGCCTGCCGAATATAGTACCCGGGGTTTATTGAAGGCCCACTACCCGAAGAATAAGAAGATTCGGAAGCCCAAGATGTATTTAAGGAAAAGATAGAGTTGTAATAGGAAGTGTTATTTGTAATCTGGCGGGATGAGTTAGAAACCTTCCCGGACTC
>NC_061510.1:92534043-92645466 GCF_022539505.1 Lolium rigidum | reverse complement strand
TACCTCCCCTTGTGTCGAATCAATAAATTTGGGTTTTACTTCCCTCGAAGACTGTTGCGATCCCCTATACTTGTGGGTCATCAATGACATGCGGGACCCATGAGGCAGCAGCAGCCTCAGCCTTTATTGTTCATAGAGGTTGACATGTGGGACCCGTGAGCCAGCAGCGTCCTCAACGTTTTAAAGGCTGCAGGTGATCGAAAGAAAAAATAAGCCAAAAATCGTTTGGTCAACAAAATCCAAGAAAATAAACATTTACCGTTACGAGAGGATGACATGCGGGACCCATGAGGCAGCAGGCATCCTCAACGATTCCAAGGCGGCGGGGAAATATCCAGAAATTAATTAGGGGTTCAAAATAAATCCATCAAAGGAAACTTTTATTGTTCATAGAGGATGACATGTGGGACCGACCTGCCAACGAGCGTCCTCATCGTTTCAGAGGGGGCAGGAGATCAAAAGAAAAAGGCAAATAGCCGGAAATTAGGGGTAAAAAATAACTCCAAGAAAGGAAACTTTTATTGTTCGTAGAGGATGACATGCGGGACCCATGAGCCAGCAGCTTACTCAACGTTTCAAAGGCGGCATGAGATCGAAAGAAAAAGGCAAGTGACAAAATATCAGGAGCCAAAGATAATCCAAGAAAAGAAACTTTATTGTACGTAGAGGATGACATGCGGGTCCCATTTTGCAGCAGCGGTCCCAACGTTTCAAATGCGGCTTGAGATCAAAAGAAAAAGAAAGTAGCCAGAAATTAGGGGGTAAAAAAAAATCCAAGAAAATAAAGTTGATGGACATAGAGGATGACATGCGGGTCCCATGAGCTAGCAGGTTCCTCAACGTTTCAAACGTGGCATGAGATCGAAAGAAAAAGGCAAGTGACCAAATATGAGGAGCCAAAAATAATTCAAGAAAAGAAAGTTTTATAGTACATAGAGGATGACATGCGGGTCCCATTTAGCAGCAGCGGTATCACCGTTTGAGAGGCGGCAGGGGATCAAAAGAAAAAAGAAATTGCCAAAAATCGGAGGGTGAAAAAAAACCAAGAAAATGAACTTTTATAGTACATAGAGGATGACATGCGGGTCCCATGAGCCTGCGGGTTCCTCAACGTTTCAAACGTGGCATGAGATCGAAAGAAAAAGGTAAGTGACCAAATATGAGGTGCCAAAAATAATTCAAGAAAAGAAAGTTTTATAGTACATAGAGGATGACATGCGGGTCCCGAGTTAGCAGCAGCGGTATCACCGTTTGAGAGGCGGCAAGGGATCGAAAGAAAAAGGCAAGTGACCAAATTTGAGGTGCCAAAAAACTCCAAGAAAAGAAAGTTTTATAGTACATAGAGGATGACATGCGGGTCCCATTTAGCAGCAGCGGTATCACCGTTTGAGAGGCGGCAGGGGATCGAAAGAAAAAGGCAAGTGACCAAATTTGAGGTGCCAAAAAAACTCCAAGAAAAGAAAGTTTTATAGTACATAGAGGATGACATGCGGGTCCCATTTAGCAACAGCGGTATCACCGTTTGAGAGGCGGCAGGGGATCGAAAGAAAAAGGCAAGTGACCAAATATGAGGTGCCAAAAATAATTCAAGAAAAGAAAGTTTTATAGTGCATAGAGGATGACATGCGGGTCCCATTTAGCAGCAGCGGTATCACCGTTTGAGAGGCGGCAGGGGATCGAAAGAAAAAGGCAAGTGACCAAATATGAGGTGCCAAAAATAATTCAAGAAAAGAAAGTTTTATAGTGCATAGAGGATGACATGCGGGTCCCATTTAGCAGCAGCGGTATCACCGTTTGAGAGGCGGCAGGGGATCGAAAGAAAAAGGCAAGTGACCAAATATGAGGTGCCAAAAATAATTCAAGAAAAGAAAGTTTTATAGTGCATAGAGGATGACATGCGGGTCCCATTTAGCAGCAGCGGTATCACCGTTTGAGAGGCGGCAGGGGATCGAAAGAAAAAGGCAAGTGACCAAATTTGAGGTGCCAAAAAAACTCCAAGAAAAGAAAGTTGATTGCACATAGAGGATGACATGCGGGTCCCATTTAGCGACAGCGGTCTCAACGTTTCCAAGGCGGCAAGGGATCAAAAGAAAAAGGAAGTAGCCAGAAATCAGGGGGTCAAAAAAAATCCAAGAATAGAAAGAATTTTGGTTCATAGAGGATGACATGCGGGACCCATGATCCTGCATCGTAGACGGCTCGATCGGAGAACGTTGAACGAGATGGCGCGATCGAGAAAAAAAAACAATGCCGGAGAGGCTGCCATCTGGGCCCTACATCCCTCGGCGGTGCGGATTTGCGTTGACTCGGCCGGCGAACCCGAGAATTCGCGATGCACCACGTCCCGGGCCACCATACGCGACGTTTTGGCCGCTTTCGTCGGGCTAGGTGGCCTCAAAAACGAGAAAAAAAAGTTTTGACATGCACCACGGAGGGACCAAAATCGTCGGCCATGGTACACCAGCAACCACGGCGCGACTTCAACTTCGTCGGCCATGGCAACTTTTCTTGTAGTGGTCTTCCCGTCAGCTGGTAGTCAGAATCAGGGGATGATCCCAGGGAGAAATCTATGTTCATGAACTGGTCATTCAATGCATCATAATCCACCCATCGGGTGTACTCCCCTGTGACTCCGCCATAGGTATTTCCACCATCTGTATCCGACTCGATCAGTATCGGATACCCCTCATCGTCTCCCCTATTATATCGATAGTTCTGGTTCCGGGTTGTGGCGTCCTCATTCATCTCGGGATTATATCTAAGCTGAATCACTATGGGTTCCAGATATCGATCCCCAACGCCAACCTGTGGAGTTTTCTATAGGAGTCTCGGAATGCTGATTGTTTCCGGATTCCTCTCCACCCTCATATCCTCCATGGGAACTACTAGGAAACTACCTAGGTGTAATGGGTGTGGTTTTTTGTTCTGGAAGGTCAATACTAATGAAGTCACCAGCTGAATAAACTGGTGTGTGAACCTCACCCTCCATCGGTTCTTTTCCCTTCGTCTCCTCCTTGGGCTCAGTGAACTCTTCCAGCATTGTGTCAATTGCTCCCGACAAATGTCGGTTCAACTGAAAGAACAATGACAGTAGGTTGCGGCTGTTATCCATGTACTTAGCGGCTTCTGCTAGTTTGCGTTTTGCAAGCTTGAAGTGGTTAAGCATAGGATCATCTTCCTCCTCCATATGAGGAATATGAGCGAATTCGGAACCAATAAGCTCTTTGGTCTTATGTTCCCGAATATCTGTGATGGCTTTCATTATGGCTATGTGGTAGGATGTGTTGATGGTTCTAGCCTCACCTGCTGGCATCACTACACTCATTCCTAGGGATTCGGAAGTCTTAGTCCTACCCTACACTTCGCCAATACTGGACCATCGTAGTACCAGTATTTCATTACTTGGATTTGGGGATCGCACCCAAATTCAAGTAACATAGGACGAAGAATGTCTGCGAGTCCTCCGTCGTATTCACTCAAGTTTGATGGCTTCACTTTCACGTTACGTCCCGAACGTGAACTTGCCATAGTTGGCTGTAGATAAGAAAGAATATAATATTAGTAATGATGCATCATAATAGAGATAATAAAGAATTATCGCACTAAAAGATATGATTGTTTTATTCTCAAGTGAATATACACCATATTTTTAGAGAATTCTTTACTAATCCTATTTGACTCCTAACGTTCCGTCCCATTTACTAGGTTCCAACCTAAGGTCAAAGCTTTTGCTCTGATACCAACTGTGGTGACCCTGCATACCACTGCATGTTGTAGTATGCTAGTCGTTGATATAACATTCACGAAGTACCAATCCGCAAATATTACATCCCTCAGAGTAGTACAACAGAACATAGCAGGTCCATAACTCATTCATTTATTATTACAAGCAACATGTACATATCATCTCGGAGCTCCTCCTGGGTCCTAAGAGGGCTACTCCTGGGTTCGAGGCGAACCCACCTTAACTTACAATATAAAATTCTTACTAGGTTATACATTTATTCTCCTCGAGCAGTTAAGTACTAAGAGTTCGTACTGCTCGGATACTACTACTACTTGGTTGGTCTAAACTTGCTCTCCTCCGGAACCCTCCCCGGTTCCGTAGACTATAAGGTAGTCTACACCTTCAACACCTCCAGAGAGGTCTGGTTCTTCATAGCCGATGACTTCGGCTCCTTCAGGGTCGTTGTTGTCCTCCTCCAGTCGATTCAGACAATCTAAGCAGGGGATTTAAGAGTGGTATGAGTACGAGCGTACTCAACAAGTTCATTATAGAAAAGAGGTGTTTAATGCACTAGCTATGATATTAGACCAGAAAGTCTAATACCAATGCAGGTTTTGATAAACATTTCTTCAAGAGGTTGCTTTTATTCCAAAGAACTATGTCCGTTAGCCTTCACCGGTTTACTAGAACTTCATGGAGTTCCTTTCCGGCAGCGTTCGCAGTTCCGAATCCCGGAACAGGGAGTGACAGGTCACGATTCATTACACTCTGCAGAGGTGTGTTGCTTTACCCATAAGAGATCTTAACCTTGGTGCCAACCGAACAACTTTCCCGTCCACACTCCCTTCGGTGTGAGGCCCGGTATAAGGTCATAGCCAATCATATTCCTCCGCTAACCCACCCTTTGTTGCATACCCCGACCCTGGGTCCTCGCCGGTCCTCTTATACCAATTAAGGATGGACCCCGACCACGACGACAGTCTGGGACTCGTTAACCAAACTCCTTCGCCGGTAGCTGCAACCCATCATAGACCACATTACCGTGGGGAATTAGAAGGGGATCCCCACCCTCCAGTTGTTCCGCAAGCAGCAACCGCTACGGCAAGCATTGCATTACCGTGGGGAATTAGAAGGGGCTCCCCACCCTCCAGTTACTCCGCAAGATACAACCGCTACGGTAAGCGCATCCGTTGATGTACAAGAGGTGGAAATACGATTGACTATTCCGTCCCACTCCGATCTTATGGTTAACACGGGTATTACGGCACAAGAATCACTGGACGACATTTGTTGTTTAATCCTATATGGATATAAACCCTTGCAATGGAACCTCCACCATATCAACACAATCCATGGTTCCATTGCCCACCAGTTAGTCATATTCATAGTTATGAAAGTAGTGGTTTTGCTTTTTATGCAATAGTGATAAACATAGTACTTTGCAAGTAATTTGGTAAAAATACTCAAATGACATGAGCAAGTGATGAACTTGCTCGAACACCGCAAAGTGTTGCAGTTGGATGGTGTGGACTGACCCTTGTCCTCTGTTGCTGAAAAATAGCATCATTGTCCGATAAGGGCAATGGTTAAAGAAGCAATTATGCATGATTCCATTTTTAGGGTTGTTCCCCCCTTCCAGTGTTTTTATCATGTGAGAGGTTAATACTAGGAATGATTTAGGGATACTCTGTTTAGGGTAAAATACAACCTTGAAATGTTGTCAAGGTGTTTTTTAAAGTCCAAAAGCATTAATGGACTTATTTTCATTATTGAAAATATCAGGTGTGATTTAAATGATTATTTTAATCATCAAATTAGGACTTAATAATGTTTGTCTTCAAAAATTCCATTTCATATTTTATTATGATAGAGAATTTTATCCTGAGTGGTTTTCATATTTTTAATTATTTTTTTAGAGCTATATTTATTTTATAAAATTATGTGAAAGATTTTACTTAAATGGGCATTTATGAAATGCCAAAAATGCCCTCGGGCCCACCTGTCAGGGTGAACCCGAGTGGGTTGGGCTCAACCCCGTTGGCCTGGTCCGGCCCACTCGGTCGCCCTCACTTCCTCTCCTCTCCCTCGCGAAACCCTAATCCCCCGAGCTCTGGCGACATGAAAATCGCCCTCGCCGTCGCCGATTAAATCTCGCCGCCTTCGGCCGTCGCCGGCGACGAGGTGGTGCGGATCTGGAGCGCCTCTCGACGGCGAACCTGATGGTCCGCGTTGATCTGACGCTTGTTGCCTCCTCGACTCGCCCCCAACGCGTCTGCGCCCCGGCCGCACGGATCCGTGAAGATCCGTCGTTCATCGGCGTCCCTGGCGCCGTGGCGCCGCCGTGGTGATGCTGGCGTTGCGGCGATGTGGTGACCAGGCTTGGCTTGGCCTGGCGCCGCCGTTCGCCCGGCGTGTGCCGCCGTGCCACCATAGTCGTGCTCATCTGCTTCGCCTGTAAGGTGTTCCCCTCCTCCTTCTTTCTCTACTCTGTCTCCTCGCTGAGCTGCGGCTGTCTCTCCTCATGGATATGCCATGGTGTGCAGTGCTGCTGTTGCTATGTGCTGCGCCATAGATACTGTGCCTGCCCCTGGATGTGCTGCTGCTGCTGGGCCCTGCTTGCCATGGCCTAGCTCTAGTGTTGTGCTTGTACTGGTGCTCTCCTCTCTCTAGTTTATGCTTGTGCTGCTAATCCTATGCTCATGTTCATGCTATTCCTTCTTCTGTGATGCTTCTATACTTGCTCATGAGCATGCTTGTGATGCTCATGGCTTGCCATGTTGCTCCAGTGCTGTTGTTGTTATTCTTGTATAACCAGGTGTAGCCATGGTTAGTGCCCTCGGCTTGATTACTGTGAGTAATCCTTGCTTTTAGCAAGAGCCAGTGTTGTTTGTGTGATGTTTAACGGGCTCTGGCTCATGGTAGGCTCTGCTTGGCTTAATTGTTGTCCATATGCATCAATTTCTTGATGATGTGCTTCTGGATACAATCATAAAATGGTTTGTATGATTATCTGTGATACAATTATTGCTTAACTGTGGCTATTTAATTAAGCTGGTCCATGCTCTGCTGCTCGGTGATGCTCTAACATGCACCGGCATGCTATAGCAAGCTCGATGATCATATGATCATCGACTGCTGGTTAGTGGATTGCTCACTCGCTGTCCGTGCCTTGCTTGTTGCTTATCTCTGTGTATGTGTGGCTACATATCTGGTGCTGGTGTTGGTTTGTACTTGCTCAAGCATCTGCTGATGCTTGCAGTGATCTTTTGGATCATATGCAAGGTTCTGGTGCATTGATTACTTGTGTAATTCATTTATCTATATTACCTTGCTTTATTGGATGGATAAATGATGTGAACTGCTGAGCAGTAATGATCATTTCAATGGATTTGATAGAGCTAGATGGATGCCAACCCTTGGTTGGGTACCCTAGCCCCCTTTGAACCCTTCTGGGTGATGATATCTGTGCAAGGCTTAATTGTTTGGACTAGTTGTGTGGTTGAGGTGGCCTCAACAGAAATTCCTTGCTGTTCAGGAAGCTCCCAAGTCAGTTGGTTTGCTGTGGCTTAGTGAATACCTCACTGGTTAATTCCTTGTTGGATTTCCAGTGATCTTTGCTGTTGACAAATAAGAATAGACACAAGTTGTCTATCTGTCTGATGGTGTGCTAAGTCTTAGGTGCTAGGTGACTTTGGTTGATTGGATAGGATCATTTCCTTGATGGATTTCCTTGGTTAAGCCATTGTTCTGGTTAACCAGTGTTCCCTTGGTGATTTCCTATTTGATTCACCCTTATTTGCTTGCACCAACTGGCTTGGTAACCATATGATGACACAAACAGGGTATTCAACCCTTCTGTGCTTCTATAATGCATAGCATGCTTATTTATGAGCAAAACATGATTTTGCTCAGGTTAATCTTTGTATACCTCACTCCAGCTCCTAGATTTTTATGGTGCTGTAGAGGTTTTGCTTCTGGATTGTGGTGTGAGCTTGCCCTGCTCCTCCTGGCTAGCCTGTGCTTGATTTCCTGCTTGTGCCTGGTTCTACAACAGTTCCAGTGGAACTGTTTTGGATGATTTGGCTGGTTGGGAAAGCTTAGTGTTCTTCCTGTTCTATCTGTTCTTGGTGTTCTTACCCTGTGGAGTCCTGTCGATGGAATGGCTAGGGTTTGCTGGTGAAAAGCTTTTATATTCACCCTTCTTTGCTTCCATGGTCGACAGCACTGCTGTGAGCCTTTGGTGACTCCTCCCTGGCCTGGTGTGAGCTGCCTGTGTGTGTGTGTGCTTGGAACTTGGGCTGGTGAATGGATCAGCTCGTCTGATTCTTGGTCATATCCTCTCAGTTCTGTTTTTCTTTTGCTGGCATAACTTGTTTTTCTTCTTTGTGTGTGTGCAGGGAACTTGGAGATGATCAAGATGAAACTCAAGATCATCTTGATCAAGGAATTCATGAAGATCAACAATGTAGTTTAGGTCATTTAGTTGACTTGTAATTTTCCTTTTTATTTTTCCTTTTAATCCATTTATGTAATGTGTTGTACTATTTCATAATTCTTTTCTGAATATTGTAATGACAATGTATCATGTGTGATTATCAATAAAGCTCCATTTTTTTCTAATGAGCTTTGTATAATAGTTGTACTATTTATATTTTTGCTTATTTATAATTTGTTTAATGAATTACCTCAAATTGGAATTATGAGATATTCATATGATGTTTTAATTTTGAAATTCAAACACAAATTGTGTTTGAATTCAATCATGCTACTTAAGTTGTAATGCACTATTCTCGTCTCTTCTCAAAACCCTAACTTAGTTGAGTGGGAAGCAAGTTTGTCGCACTCTCGAAACCCTAACCCTGTAAGGTGTCGAGAGAGAAATTGTCCCCCTTCGATGCAGTTTTCTTTTAAAAGCGCGAAATTTCCCCAGAATTTACGATGCAATGCACATCCCTTTCTAAAATCTACCCATCGATCGTCTCTAAACCTGGGACATTACAAGTCTTCATCTAGACCCTCGAATATTTTATCCATCTCACTCTTAAGGCTGTGAAGCCCATAATAAGAGTCCAGGCTCTGATACCAATTGAACGTTCAGAGATGGTAAACCTAGAGGGGGGTGAATAGGTTTCTACAGATTTTAATTCTTTCTTTGCAATATTAGGCTTTGCGGAATATAAAGGTGAGCCTAATGCAAACTAGGTGAGACAACCTATATGAGGATACAAGTAACTCGAGCACGAAGGCTCTCACAGGTAGTTATATCACAAGTAAGGAGTTCGGTTAGAGATAACCGATAGCACGCTGAGACGAGGGTTTATTCTCGTGTCCCCTTCCTTTGCAAGAAGGTACGTCACGTTTGGAGGGGTGGAGGTCCCACGAAGGATTCCCCACGCCACGAAGGCTCACCCTATTCTCCGGAGCCTATCTGTAAGGGTATTTCACCCTTATCCATTATTTTGGTAACGATGACACCGTGCTAAAGTATTTGGCCTAATATGTTTATAAGGATAATCTCAGGTATTAGGCAATAAGGCATAAATGGTGTATCAAAGGAACAAGAAGGCTAAAGAAGACCCCCCCATTTCAACAACAATCAAAAAGGGGTTACAGGAGAAATCCGGTCACCTGCCCGGTCCAACCGGGCCAGCAACCGGCCAGTCCGGCGTTCTGGCCGGTCGACCGGTCGGAAACCGGACTCCAAAGGAGGACCAGCAGGTCCGGTCTGTGGCCCGGTCGACCGGGCTCCTGACCGGCGGGTCCGGCGCTCCGTCCGGTCGACCGCTCGGAAACCGGGCAGCAACCGGGCACCAACCGGAGAAGCGCCAGGACGACGCAAAGGTGCTCCGGTCACCAGTCCGGTCCGACCGGCCTCACGACCGGGCTGTCCGGTCTGTGGTCCGGTCTGACCGGGTTTGTCGGGAAGAATGCTGAGGTGGCAAGTGGCAACGGCCAGATTTTGAAGAACACTATAAATACCCCTTCTTCTACCTTGGAAGGGTTGGGCAACATACTATAAACTGTTCTTGAGCTCTCTCTCTCTTACTCCATTGCTAGAAACACCAAAAGCCTCAGATCTCCCTCCTCCTCCACCCAAACTCAAATCCCTCCGGGGAATCATTAGAGGAGGACCCGATCTACCGTTCTACCAAGCCAAATCTCATTCCCCCTTGTATTCATTGAGAAGCTTGCTTCCTAGGGTTCCTTGGAAACCCTAGGTGGGCAAGAGGAGTCCGGAAGCATCCGGGCCGTGGATTTGCTCGGGCAAGATTGTGAAGGTTTGGAGGCTACCTCAAAGTCTACCACAAGTGAGTGAGCTATTCCTTCGTGGGATAGGCTCCGGAGAATAGGGTGAGCCTTCGTGGCGCGGGGAATCCTTCGTGGGACCTCCACTCCTCCAAACGTGACGTACCTTGTTGCAAAGCAAGGGAACACGGGAATACATCCTCGTCTCCGCGTGCTATCGGTTATCTCTAACCAAACTCCTTACTTGTGATTTAACTGCTTGTGAGAGCCTTCGTGCTTGAGTTAGTTGTATCCTCATATAGGTTGCTTCACCTAGTTTGCATTAGGCTCATCTTTATATTCCGCAAAGCCTAATATTGCAAAGAAAGAATTAAAATCAGTAGAAACCTATTCACCCCCCCTCTAGGTTTACCATCTCTATACTTTCAATTGGTATCGAGCCTGGACTCTTATTAAGGGCTTCACCGCCTTAAGAGTGAGATGGATAAACTCTTCGAGGGTCTAGATGACGACTCTAACCTTTCGGTTAAAGAGATGAAATCTAGACTCTTGGCATATGATGCCGAGAAGAAGAAAAAGGAGGATGAGCTACAAAACCAAATGACGAAATGACCGCCATGCTTAAGAACCTAACTGCGGGTGGAGCTCCTAGTGGGGCTTCGGTCTCTAAGGAATCCTACCATGATGTTAACCATGACTATCCCGAAACACTTCACCCATGCCTCATATAAACCATAGTGGGACCGTTCCCCATTACGATGGAACTCACTTTCCACATTGGAAATCTGCTATGGAATCTCATATTCGCAGTCTGCAGTGTGGAGCTATGGGAGCTCATTGTTCATGGACATCGGGAGCCACAAGATCCTACTCGGTTGACCTCCACCGAGTTCTACAACCGTCAACTCAATGCATCCGCACGTGACAAGATTAGAAGTGGCATCAACCGCAAGCTTCTTGATCAAGTCGATGACATTGTCTCCGCTAAAGAGTTGTGGGATCGGATCGTAGTACTCCAAGAGGGAACCGATTTGATCCAATCAGCTCTCTATGAGACCGCAAAGCAAGAAGCCTACCAGTTCATGATTCGAGATGGAGAAACCGTATTCGATGCCTATGCTAGGCTTGGTGCTCGAAAGTAAGGGTCAAGGGACTTGGTGCTGAGAAGTACAATGACGGATTCGAGATGAACGAAGCCTTCATAAAATCCAAGGTCATTGCTATGATTGCCGTCAAACAAGAAGACACCAACCTTGGACTCAACTTGCAAATCATGACCAAGAGTGCCGATCTCAACTCCGATGATCTAGTCTCCTATGTGGCCGCCAATGAAAGCATGGCCAAAGCCGGAAAGAGGCTCAAGGCAATGAACCGTGTTGATGAAGCCTCACACAACCATGAAGCGTCACACAACCTTGCTCTCAAAGCTAGAGCCGACCATGAAAGCAAAGAAGACTATGAAATTGAAGAAGAAGAAGAGATGACTTCAACTAGTGACATGGCTACCGACTTTGCTTTCTTTGCCAAGAAATACAAGGCAAAGTTTCCAATGCTCCTCAATGACAAGAAGAAGAAGAGAACTTGCTACAATTGTGATGAAGATAGCCACTTTGCAAATGAGTGCCCTTATGAGAAAAGGGTAGACAAGCCAAGATTCATCAAAGGGGTCAAGCCAAGATTGAAGCCAAACCCAATCAACGATCGATTCAAGAAGAACAAGGGAAGAGCTTTTGTTGGAGCCGAGTACTTGTCCGATGATGAAGATGAAGATGAGGAGAAGGAGGCCGGGGTGGCCGGTTTGGCTTTCTCCAAGCCCGGGTCACTCTTCACATATGACTACTCCAAGGACTACTCCACGGAGAATGATGTTGGTTCCTCCTTCATGGCAAGAATCACTCAAGATGATGACTCCGATGACTCTTCCCCTCTACACTCGTTGGCTCTTGTCTTATGGCAAGGGAAACCAAGGTAATGGAATCTCCACCTTCCCTATCTAGTGTTCTTGATGATGAAAATGAAAATCAAGATGAACTAATTGTGCTTAAGGAACTTTACAATGTTAGATGCACCCTTCGTGGTGATGCTATTGTCAAGTTTGATTTCTTGATGGACTCTCTCAAAGAAAAGGATGAGTCCATTGAGGAATTAGAATATCAATTGGATGAAAAGGAACGGAGATTCAATCTCCTAAGACAAGAGCTAAAAACCAAAAGGTGCATATCTCAAGGCCTTAAGCAACAAATTGAAACCTATGAACTTGATAAAGTTAAGGACCTAGAAACTATTGATAGGGCTCAATCTTTGACTCAAGTGCTCCATACCTCAAAAGAGGAACTTGAAGTTGCTCATGCTTCTCTCACTAGGGATCTTGACCACCTTGAAAGAGCTAACAAGCTTGTAAAGGATGAGCTCAAGAAACTTGGAGAGAACCATGACCTACTCCAAGAAACCTACATGAAAGCACTTGAATCAATGAAGGATCCCATTGTTGTTGAAAAGCATGCTAGTCCCCCTACATCTTTTACTAGTGAGCATGCTAAGCTTGTTGAGGAACATGTTCGTTTACAAGAGGAACTCTCTTTGCATGTTGAGACCAATGCATATCTTGAATCCTTGGTGACTAAATATGGTCTCGACTATCATCCTAATGAATCCTCTTGTGAGCATGCATCTATTCTTGAGGAAAATGTTAGGTTAACAAAGGAACTTGCAAAGTTCACCACCGCCAAGAACAAGATGGGATTGGATGACCTCTTGAGTAAGCAAAGGTCAAACAATCAAAAGTATGGACTTGGATATGTTCCCAAGTCTCACAAGAAGAACAACTACAAGAAGGAGAAACCCGCTCAAGATAAGAACAAGAAGGTCACTAACAATGGCAAAGCCTCAAAGGGCAAAGCCACTAGTGGTGACCGCACGGGCCAAACGATCACTATGCATTATTTGTTGATTATTATGGTGATGTCTATGCTAACTATGTTGGCCCTCCTAATGGCTATGCTTATAGAGGGTACTCAATTTGGGTACCAAAAGATATTGTTGCTATTGCAAAGGAACCCATTAATCGATGGGTTCCTAAGTCCTCTACTTGATTTTGTAGGGGTATTCCTCCGGTGGTCCAAAATGGGTGTTTGATAGTGGATGCACCAATCATATGACCGGAGGAAAAGGTGTGCTTGATCAATTCATTGAAGATATCAACAAGAAGTCAAGCATTACCTTTGGTGACAACTCAAAGGGAAAGGTACTTGGGTATGGCAAGGTAGCAATCTCTAAGGACTTGTGTCTTGAGGCGGTTATGCTTGTTGAACACCTTGGCTATAACTTACTTTCTATATATCATCTTGCCGATGCCGGTTACAATTCATATTTCACTAAATATTATGTGCAAGTCTTTAGGAGCGACAATCTCAAATTGGTCCTTGTTGGATATGTGGAGAACAACCTTTACGTGGTTGACCTCTCGAAAGAGAGCCCCTCCTTCTCCACATGTCTAATGGCGGCCAAGCATGACGAAGGTTGGTTGTGGCATCGCCGCCTTGGTCATGTTAACATGAGGAATCTTAAACAACTCCTAAAGGGTGAGCATATTGTGGGACTAACCGGCGTTTCTTTTGAGAAAGATCGTGTTTGTAGTGCATGTGTAGCCGGAAAGCAACTCAAGAAGAAGCATCCCATCAAGAGTATTGTTTCCACATCTAGGCCTTTGGAGCTCCTTTATTTGGATCTCTTTGGGCCATCACATTATGATACTCTTGGTGGGAGCAAGTATGGACTTGTCATTGTTGATGATTACTCAAGATACTCTTGGGTCTTTCTCCTCAAGACTAAGGACGAGACCCATAGAGAGTTCATCACCTTCGCCAAGAAAGCTCAACGTATGTATGAATCCGAGATCAAGGCAATTAGGACCGACAATGGCACCGAGTTCAAGAACTACACTATGCAAGAGTTTGTTGATGATGAGGGCATCAAGCATGAGTTTTCGGCACCATACACCCCTCAACAAAACGGCGTTGTTGAAAGGAAGAACCGGACTATCATTGAGATGGCAAGAACCATGTTGAGTGAATTCAACTCACCCCACAACTTTTGGGGAGAAGCCATCTCTACTGCCGTCCACTACTCCAACCGGCTCTTCCTCCGTCCCCTCCACAACAAAACCCCATACGAGCTCCTTACCGGTAACAAGCCTAATGTCACGTATATTCGTGTATTTGGATGCAAATGCCTTGTTAAGAACAACAAAGGAAAGCTCGGTAAATTTGAAACTAGAACCATAGAGGGTATATTTGTTGGATATGCGGAGAACTCTCACGCCTATAGATACTACAACCGGTCCTCCGGGACTATTGAAGTATCTTGTGACGTGGTGTTCTTGGAGGATAATGGCTCCCAAGTGGAGCAAGTTGTTCCATGTGTTGCGGGTAATGATGATGATCCATCTAGTGCCATCAAGCATATGGGCATTGGACACATCCGGCCCATGGAGGTTCATAATGATGATCAAGATGATGGAGTAGATGTTTCAAGCACGCCACAAGTGGAGCCTAGCTCAACTCAAGCCGAACCATCAAGTGCAACTCAAGAACCATCCTCTACTCAAGATGAGTCTCAATCCGAAGAACAAGAAGAAGATCCTCATTCCATGGAGCAAGATCATGATGACGATCAAGAAACATCCTCAACTCGTGATCAAGCTCAAATGGTCCCTCATGATCAAGTACTAGCAAGAGATGAATTCATTGATCATGAAGGAACCGTTCGAAAGATCAAGGCCGCTAGAAGGGCAAGCGACATGAAAGTGGATCAAGTCCTTGGTAGCATCTCAAGAGGAGTGGTAACTCGTAGACACCATGCATTACTTATCACTTATTGTCAACATCATGCTTTTGTGTCTAGTTTTGAACCACTCAAGGTACATGAAGCCTTGGTTGATCCGGATTGGGTAATTGCCATGCAAGAAGAATTGGAGTGTTTCACTCGCAATGAAGTATGGTCTCTAGTTGAGAGACCCAAGGATCATCGCATCAATGTCATTGGGACCAAATGGGTATTCAAGAACAAGCAAGATGAGAATGGCATTGTTATACGAAACAAAGCAAGGTTAGTGGCGCAAGGGTTTGCCCAAATAGAAGGTATGGATTTTGAGGATACCTTTGCGCCGGTAGCCCGTCTTGAAGCTATTCGTCTTTTGCTTGCATTTGCATCTTTCCACAATTTCAAATTATATCAAATGGATGTGAAAAGTGCATTTTTGAATGGTCCCCTAAAAGAAACCGCATATGTGGCTCAACCCCCGGGTTTCGAAGACCCATGCCGACCCAACCATGTGTATTTACTCCATAAGGCACTCTACGGTCTCAAGCAAGCTCCACGTGCTTGGTATGAGTTCCTTAGAGATTTCTTACTACATGATGGGTTTTGCATGGGTACGGTCGATTCCACCCTTTTCACCAAGCGGGTTAAAGGGGGTGGCCTCTTTATATGTCAAATATATGTTGATGATATTATCTTTGGTGGAACTAACCCCAATCATAACAAAGCTTTTGAGCTATTGATGACTAGGAAATTTGAGATGTCCATGATGGGAGAGTTGAAGTTCTTTCTAGGCTTCCAAGTGAGGCAACTTGCAAAAGGCACCTTCATCTCTCAAGAAAAATATGTGAAGGACATGCTCAAGAAATTCAACATGACCAATGCGAGTCCAATGAAGACACCCATGCCCGTAAAGGGGCAACTTGGTTCATGTGACGGTGAGAAGGATGTGGACATAAAGGTATACCGCTCCATGATAGGATCCTTGCTCTACCTTTGTGCCTCTAGGCCGGATATCATGCTAAGTGTAGGGATGTGTGCTCATTTTCAATCCGCTCCCAAGGAGAGCCATTTAGTGGCGGTCAAACGGATACTAAGATACCTTGTTCTCACTCCTACTCTCGGTCTATGGTATCCAAAGGGGTCAACCTTTGAACTCATTGGCTATTCGGATTCCGATTGGGCCGGTGATAAGGTTGATCGGAAGTCTACCTCTGGGGCTTGTGTCACACCCCAACTTTTGCAACCTGGTTTAGTTGTCCTTAGTGCAAAAATTAGGGGGAACAAAAACTTTTTCTATAGACTAATTTGATGAATTGCCTTGATCTTTTTGTTATGATGAATTGCTTTGACCTGTTGGTAGATGGATTGTCTTGTTTTGCTTGTTGAGTTTTGTCTTGAGCTAACCCAAAGAACAACACCTCTAGTGGTCAGACAAACAACTCACCAAAATAAAACACATATGTGACTTAGGAAAACTAGTTTTTCTTTTTACTACATCAAACCCTTCTCCTGATGGCAACCTGAGAGTACCATCTTGATATTCCTCTTTGTGATAATCTAGCTCAAATATTCCTTAATTCAAAATTTGGGATCATCTACCCTCATCACATCCTTCTCTTATACCCACTCATCATGGATGATTCTGAAGCCAAGTCAACAATCAGTTTTGGCAGGCTTAAAAAGTTCAAACTTTGGCTGTTGATCTTTAAGCACCCGCAACTGTTATTGGTAACCTCAATGCATGGATCTCATCTATGCAACACCCTCTGCAACTTCCACGTCTTGCATGTCCCATTCTACCCTTGAAATTCTTATATTCACTTGGTCTCATACCCTATCCACTATTTCAGCTCTAGATCACTTGTTCCTCTTTTACCTCTTGTTTTTCTTTATTCTTCACAAAACCAACAGTGGAGATGATTGCTACATTGTGTAATAATCATCTGCCATTGAGATCACTCCTCTCTAAATTAGTTTTCCTTCTCCCTCTCAACACCCTATTGTTTTCTTCCCTAGTTTTAACCACAAAACCACTTCTAGATTTATTAAAACTCTTCAAATATTTTCCTCAAATAAAACAAGGAAATGAAATGGGTTTTGTTTATCATCCCATTTCTACCAAGTATTGATTTCTAAAACATTACTTTCTTTTTTCCTTTCCTTTTTAACAAAAGGTTGTTTATGGTACTTATACCATTTCTTGTTTATTTTAAAATTTGAGAAAAACTCTACCTTATTTGATAAAGAGAGTAGGATTCTTTGAACTCCTATATTCCACCTAGTTTCTCTCAACTTTTTCAAATTACCTTTCACTTCAAAATTTGCCATAGCCATAGGAAAGATTCCAACCTTATTTCTTGAGCCATATTCTTTTAAATAACCTTTATGTCACCATATTATCCTTGGTGATGTTTATTCCATCTCTACCTCTCTAAGACTTGGACCATCACCATCTTTGACCACCATAATGGCACACCATCACCATCACCATCACCACCATCTCCTCTCACCTTGTCTTAAAAATCTCCAAACCTTGTTGGACCAACATGATCTTTTGTTAGTATCATTTAAATATAATATCTTTTTCTCCCTCTCCTTCTTTTCTCTTTGCAAAACCCTATGGAGAAACACCACCCTTCCTCTCCCCCTCTCTTTTTCTTCTCACATGACCGGGCCATGATGCCCATGCACCACCCCAACCCCCTGCACCTTTTGGCCCAACCTCAAAACCTCTTGGACCCTCCCTGGACTCCCCTCTCTCCCTTCCCCTAGCCCAGCCACAAGTAGCCCAACTATAACAGCCCAAAAACTGAAACCCTACGGAGCCAAAGAGGAAAACCAACGAGAGCAGCGACTCTGGGAGCCTCCCGCTCGACCCCCTCTCTTCCCGCTCGCCCCACCCCTCCTGCTGACGTCTCCAGCGTGATGTCACCCTGCCCCCACCCTCCTACGTCACCCCTGACGTCGACCCTCGCCACCCATTGGCCATGGACGCCGCCCACGTCCCCCTCCTGTTGCCTTCCCCGCCTATAAAAAGAGCTCTCCAGCCACTCCCTCAGCTCACACCTCTCTCCCCTCCTCCCCAGGACACCTTCCTGAGGGCGCTGAGGCGCTCCCTGTCCGCAGCTCGCCCGAGCAAGGAACTCCGGCGTGGCAACCGCGAGGAGTTGGAGCTCGACCTCTTCTCTTCCCCTCTGCCCTATTCTTCTCGCCATCATTTCCTTGACCTCATGCATCCATTCCCGCCGCCCAGGTCCGCCGGAGAGAGCCGCCATTGCTGCTAGGCCGGAGCTGCTGCGAGGAACCCGCCACCGGGAGAAGTTGCTGCGAGGAAAAGAGGACGCCGCCGAGCGGGCCCTGCACCGCCTCGACCCACCGCCGCCCGCCGGAGCTTCGCCGCCGTCCGATGCGGCCCGCCGGTGAGTCCCCGGCCCCGTCCCCGCGCGTTCCCGTCCGCCCGCTCGCGTCTCTGCGAGACGTCGTGAGGACGACGGCCTCGAGCCGATCCTCCCGATCGTGGGGAGGGCTGCATGGCCACTTGGCCACGTTGGCCCATGCAGCCTGGCACACCCGGGCCCCTCTCTCCCTTTTTTTTTTCCTTCCGCCACCTGGCTATTCCTCCTGGGCCGGCCCACTTTTCTAATCTGTGCAGCCCAGAGTTTCCCGCCCATTTCAATTAGTTTGAAATTCTGTTGAAATGTGTTAAACCAGAGGCACTCAAATGCAAATAACTCGAGTTTTACTCAACCAAATCCGATGAAACAAATTGCATTGGATCACAAATTTCAATACCTTTCCAATGCCACTGGCCTCGTATTTTTAGGATTTTTCTACGATTTATGCTATGTGTATCTTTCTCTATGAGTTATTTAAATTCAAATCTGCTTTAAAAATAGTAGGATTAACCTTTTTCGATAAATCAAATTTTGTTAGTTTTGTTTTAATGTTATTTTTCAACTAAATTTGTTGCCTCTCTCTGTTTAGCTAAATTTTGTTAGTTATTGGATTTGTGTTGCACATAGAATAAGAACCCTTAGTTTTTAATTAGCACAATCAGAGTTGTTTCCACCTAATTTTGTTGAACCTTTTGAAATATTTGGTTTTACAAAATCAAGTATTCTGGTACTTAAACCTAGTTTTATTGTTTTGCTTAAATTTTCAAGTGGTATGGTATTTTGTTTAATTCATATTCTTGTGTAGTGTTATGTAAGCTAAATAAAAGAGGAAAATGATTTGTGTCTTTCCAAAACTATTTGAAAGAAAATATGAATGTTTTTTAGGACAAAATATTGCGCTTGTCTCCTTGGTGGTATTATATACCAGGGGATAATTAATTTATGCCATGGTGATACCCAAAGAGGCAATTGCTCATTTGTGAGGCTCTCATGCCTTTATTAGGTGAGTAAATTGAGTTTTCTAAATTAAAACTCTTAAGTTGTTTTGTAGTATCTATAAGTCCTTAGTATGTTAGCCCTTGGTTGAGTTGTTAGTTTCTGATTGTTGCATGTTTGTTTAGTTGGTTCAATATGGTGATTGTGTTCCTTTTTTTATTTTCCGACGTTAGATGCGAACAATTTCGGAGAAGAAGAAGAAGTGGAATCGGACGAGGATTTTATTTATATTGACGGGATTCTTATATTGATGAAGTTGAAGAAGTCCAGGGACAAATAAGCCAAGGCAAGCCATCTTTTGATCTCTGATATGATGTCTCTTGGGATGTCATCTTGAGCTATCAATAGCATCTTGGTTCTATATGTGATGATCTCCATATTGTTGTCATCTATGCTTGGATGCAAGCATGATACCTCTAGTAGTTTTATCTTGTCAATGTCTTGGTAATTGGTTGGGTGTATGGTATCATGGCCATTGCTATCCAACTTGTTTTCTATATTTAGCTTGAATATGTTCCACCTCGGGACAAGATTCATACTACACCCCCTTCTAGTGTAGATGTATCAATACCATGTTTTCGGTGTATTCTCAAATTGTGATGAGTATGCTCGATTCCCTTAATGTGTTGGTGTTGGTCAATTCTCATCCCTATCTATTGATTGGGTTAGATAGCACCACAAATCTGAAAGTATATTTTCCTCTTGTGTTGTCATAATACATGCTTAGCTCAAGCAAGTATGATCCACTCCAATACCTCTTTTTCATACCCTCAATGGCGTGATGACCCTCATCTCGGCCATAGTGTTGTATTAGTTCAACTCATGAAACTTTAGGTTGGGAACCCCTCAAGGTTTACCTTGTTGTAAATGTTTATGAAAACCTTGGGTGAGGCAATCTTACCCAAGCGTATGGTTTATGAAAGGAAAGGATCTTGACAAAGATGGTTGGAAAGAGGAAAGTGTGTGTGACTTGGGTTTTTGAGAAAAACGACACATGGTTCTTTGTATTCGCCCGGAACAATTACACGGCGCAACCACATTATCCAAAGTGGGTACGGGCTTAGTTCGACGTCTGTTGAAATTGGCATGAGCACCCTTCACAACTTTCTAGGGAGGGTCACGACGACCTCTGACGCCGGGTTGCGCTCCGGAGGAGGCAATACACTCGTAGTTGCCTATAGCCGGACGATTGCGAGGGTCTTCGTCATGGCGCCGGAGATACGCTCAAAAGGAGGTATGCTTGCCGGGGTGCCGGGAAGGGGTAAGCCCGCAGGGAAGGACTCATGTCAAGGGAGACGGGCGAAGGACTATGACTCGATTATCCGAGCCTCGCATACTTTGGTATGTCGAACCGGGGATGATCCCGGCGGATTTGTCGGTTCTTGTGGTGAAAGTGCGCACACTCTGCGAGTTAAAACTATTCGAATAGCCGCGTCCGCGGTCATGGACGGTTGGGATGGCCGTTACAGAGCTGTGTCGAGTTTTGGTTTTGAAAATGATTTCCAAAGGAAATGTGTGTTGGAAGTACCGGAAGGGTACGGGAAAGATGGTGTGCCGACCATGTGGAGATGGTCGAGGAAAAAGAAACAAAAGAGGGTGACCTTTCCTAGTGTTTCATGTAGAGGAACTCTGCTTTAACAAAGATATAGAGATGTCATAGGACTTTCTTAGTGTCCCCTTCAACTGTGATGTGGGATGCTATATCCACAAGAGAAAATGATTCTCTTTCACATGCTATATCCACCAGAGAAACTATTCTTCCTCTCTTGTCTTCTTTAGTTAGAATTGTTATCACCTTCTTGATGTTTTGCGAGTACAATTCAAATGTACTCACGGCTTTGTCCCTGGCTATTTACTTGGCCAGACTTGAAGGAGTTCGACAGATGAAGAAGGAGTTGGCGACGTCTATGCGAGCTAGGAACGTCTTCCCGATCGCTTGCTCGTAGGGTTATGGCAGATGACTTGGGTACTGCATTGCTGAAGTGATGATGCTACTCTGATGTTTAGTTAGGCCTTCGAGGCTATTATGTAAGTATGGGTCATGTGACCATGTTGTAATTTTCTTTTTCCGCTTTGTAATGGATGGTGTAATTTGATATCAGTTCGGTTGTGTGTTCACGACGCACTGATCATGGGATCGTGAACTGTATACATAACAGGGAATTTCGGACAGCTAGTCCGGGGTCCCCACAGCTTGCCAATTTATTGGCCGGTCATTGGTGAGTTGGTCATCCAAGAAACAAAACTCCACCGCCCTATCCACCGCCGAAGCCTAATACATATCCGCGGCATCTTGTTGCACTCAATTGTTATGGATGAAGCAAACCTTGAAAGACTATGGTGTGTCTCTTGGTACGGTGCCTCTTCTTTGTGACAATGAAAGTGCAATAAAGATCGCCAACAACCCGGTTCAACATTGTCGCACCAAACATATTGACATTCGCCATCACTTCCTACGTGATCATGTTGCCAATAAGGATATTGACCTCACTCATGTGGGAACAACCTACCAATTGGCGGATATTTTCACTAAGCCTTTGGATGAAGCCCGCTTTGTTAACTTGAGAGGAGAACTTGGTATTCTTGATCCTAAAAACTTGGATTGATTAACTTCTTGCACTATATTCTTGCATTTATCTTGCTATCTAGCTTAGAGGCATAGCACATATGGGGATAGTCATCTTACCATGTCTTGGTATGATGCATACCTATGTGTGCAACATAAATAGACCCAATGTCATTATATGGACCCAAGCATGTCTCTTCGCGGTCACATGACATTTGCGCTTTCACATAGGGGGAGTAATCCCCCGCCCCTCATTGAGCCTTCATTACAAATTGATTTGACTATATAAGGCCAAATGATCTTATTGCAAAAATCATTCCAAAATGACTTATGATTCTTGATATACACTTCGAATCATGCCCATTGTTGCTATTCACATCTTGTTTGGATTTTCTCTCCAATGGGTATGCCTAGAGAACTTTGTGTTTCCAACCCCATGCCTATGCTCATCTCATCATCATCTATATATCTATATGTACATGTCATCATTTGAGCACTCACACACATTACACAAAGCATAGGGGCAAAAACGAGGCAAAATTAGGAAATTCTGGGCTGGCCGGTCCCTGGTCCGGTTGGACCGGGTCCCTGACCGGATGGTCCGGTTGACCGGTCAGAAACCGGAGTCTGGGCCGGGTCAGCCGGTCACCAGCCCGGTCTGACCGGACTCTCGACCGGTCGCACCGCCACCTATATATTGGGGAAGGGATACCCCTTGGGGTCTTCTTCCCCATTGTTCCCCAATCTCCAACCTCCATGGCCGGCGCCCTGACCATCTCCACCACAACCTAGGTCCTTCCCACCACTAGTTCCTCCCCAAACTTCACCCAACCGTAGATCGGGGTCTCTCAAGCTTCTTCACCAAGGGATTTGGTCTTTCTCGAGTTTGCTTGGAAGATCTTGGGGATTTGGTCCTCAAGCCCTCTCCACGTGTTCTTCTTGCTCTCTTGGGCAACAAGGACAATGTCATCGGGTAAATTTCCCTTCCATTCCCTCTCCTTCTTGATTTCCCTCTCCCATTGTCACATGTTGAGGAAAGTTGAGAAAAGTTAGGGTTAGGGTTTGTAAAGTCCTCATGCCTTTAGAGTGTCTCACACCACAATGCACTTCTCCACTATATTGCTATAGTCTATATTCAAGTTTATGAGCTTTTGCATGGTTTTGTGGTAGAAAATCTGGGCACATCATCACAACTCGACATACCCGGTCACTCGCCCGGTCGACCGGCCGCTCAACCGGCCGGCCCGGTGCATGGCCCGGTCAACCGGTCGGAAACCGGCCAGTCCGGTCTGCTGTCCGGTTTGACCGGCCTCTGCGCCGAGCTGCCCAGTTTTCGCACAATTTCATCACTACACTTGAATATATGCTATGCTCTCTTGGTTTCTCTCTTACTGATGACATGTACACTTATCCCACTGCTATCCTTGCTCTATTTTCTCATTCACAGATAGTTGGAGTGGTGAGCCACCACGTGGCAGTGCTTCCAAGAGAGGAAGGACTGATCCTCCTCGTCGTTCTAGTAGCCGCGTTCCTCCTCAAGCTCAGCAGGATACTGACATTGGCAGCTCAGCTCGGGGTCGAACCAAGTCTGTTGCTACCAAGCACAAGGATAAGCAAGTTGCCCACGAGGATGATGAGGTAGTGCCAACCATGAATGTTGGGCTTGCAAACCGTCTTGAGTGGCAGGAATGGAGGACCGTGAATCCGTATCGCTTTAAGGAGCTAACTTACACTCGTTCGGACAGGGCCTTCTGGACCAACACACAAGCAGCCCTCTGGGAGGGTTTCTATGATTCTCATGAGTTTATGAAGCATGGTAATATTGTATCACCCAAGGCCATCAATCCTGACGAGCTTGCCCTGCATGAAGCCACAAAGTACCGTTTTGTGGTTCAAACCTTGAAGGGTCTGGGATTGTATGACCTCGTCTGCCTCAAGCCGGATGATACCCAAGATGATCCCACCTTTTGTCCCCTCCTTGTCCGCCAGTTTCACTGTACCGTCTTCTTCCATGATGATGAGGACCGCACCCTCACCTGGATGACCGGCAAGACGAAGTACTCATGCTCCTACTCTCAGTTCCGTGCAGCCATGGGTTGTGGTGATGACAGTAATCCAGGATACAGGATTCATTCACGGTCCAGGCTTACAAAGGGTGACATCTCTTTCTGCTATCCTGCGAACCCTACACCTGGACCTCCCACTATCTCTGGGATGTACTACTCCTATCTGGTACTTGCCAAGCTGTTCCGTGAGAACCTCATCAGCAAGTCTGGCGACCACAGTGAAGTCCGGAACTATCACCTCAACTTGATGTACTATTGTCATCCTGACAGGGTAAGGAAGATTGATGGCTGTGATCTAATCTATCGTGAACCGAGGAGAGCCATTATGGACCGCATGACTCCTAACTACGCCCGGTATGTTCGGCGGCTCATCAACTACATTGTTCCCGCTCCTCGGAACGCTCGTGGTGAAAGAGTCATCATGGACCTTTTCGGGTTTCCCATTCGGGAGGCCACTCGTCCGGACATTCCCTCCATGATGCCCACCTCTCGAGCGCCGCTCCAAGGCACACCATGATCATGATGCTAGCTCCGGTCACTCTCGGCGCTCCCGAGCATGGGGCTGCTCGTTTCTTCACATGCATGTTCCAAATGTGCAAGAACAGCAATGATGTTGCACACCAGACTCTTTCTATGACTCAGGAGACACGGAGGCGCCAGAATGAATTCATGGCCTCAAGGAACCACCCTGTTCCTCCTCCTGGACCTGAGATGGAGCCTGTGGTAGCTCCTCAGTGGGAGATGCCTCTTCTTACCGATGAGATGCTTCAGAACTTCGACTACTCCGTGTACGCTCATGGTGCTCTTCCTACTAGGACTGCTCGTGCTCCCACTCCTACTGCTGATGATGATGCGGGTGATGATGATGATGCGGCTGATGATGATGCACGCGAGAGCTCCTCCTCGCTTGGGTTTGGTCACTACTGATGGGTGCGATAGCATCTCTCCTCTTTTCTTCGCCTTTTTGGTGTTCCGATGCCAAAGGGGAGAAGAGAGTAGAGTCTAGGACCACGGGGTTCTTTGAGTGCCACAAGCCATGGGAGTTGCCTTATTTGGATTTTATATGGCTTGTGCTTGTTTACTTTGAGTTTTTCAAGAACCATTTGCTATTTCCAATAATTCACGTATGGATGTGTATGGACGACTATTATGTGTGCTACTCTATGTTAGGATGTTTATGTGTGCTATGCTTATATATCTTGATATGCACATCTCCATACCATGCTTGTTTCCTAAAGATATTGGGGGAGCTTCTCATGTTTCACAAGTGGTGCACTTTGCATTCAAACGCAAATTCTCCAAGTGCACACACTATGGGGGAGCTTTCGTAATATCTTATATGGAATCAAGGTTTAGAGCTTATCATAATATCTATTTGTGACTCTAGCTCGGTTTGTCATCGATTACCAAAAAGGGGGAGATTGTAAGGGTATTTCACCCTTATCCATTATTTTGGTAACGATGACACCGTGCTAAAGTAGTTGGCCTAATATGTTTATAAGGATAATCTCAGGTATTAGGCAATAAGGCATAAATGGTGTATCAAAGGAACAAGAAGGCTAAAGGAGACCCCCCATTTCAACAACAATCAAAAAGGGGTTACAGGAGAAATCCGGTCACCTGCCCGGTCCAACCGGGCCAGCAACCGGCCAGTCCGGCGTACTGGCCGGTCGACCGGTCGGAAACCGGACTCCAAAGGAGGACCGGCAGAGTCCGGTCCGTGGCCCGGTCGACCGGGCTCTCGACCAGCGGGTCCGGCGCTCCGTCCGGTCGACCGCTCGGAAATCGGGCAGCAACCGGGCACCAACCGGAGAAGCGCCAGGACGACGCAAAGGTGCTCCGGTCACCAGTCCGGTCTGACCGGCCTCACGACCGGGCTGTCCGGTCTGTGGTCCGGTTTGACCGGGTTTGTCGGGAAGAATGCTGAGGTGGCAAGTGGCAACGGCCAGATTTTGAAGAACACTATAAATACCCCTTCTTCTACCTTGGAAGGATTGGGCAACATACTATAAACTGTTCTTGAGCTCTCTCTCTCTTACTCCATTGCTAGAAACACCAAAAGCCTCAGATCTCCCTCCTCCTCCACCCAAACTCAAATCCCTCCGGGAATCATTAGAGGAGGACCCGATCTACCGTTCTACCAAGCCAAATCTCATTCCCCCTTGTATTCATTGAGAAGCTTGCTTCCTAGGGTTCCTTGGAAACCCTAGGTGGGCAAGAGGAGTCCGGAAGCATCCGGGCTGTGGATTTGCTCCGGGCAAGATTGTGAAGGTTTGGAGGCTACCTCAAAGTCTACCACAAGTGAGTGAGCTATTCCTTCGTGGGATAGGCTCCGGAGAATAGGGTGAGCCTTCGTGGCGCGGGGAATCCTTCGTGGGACCTCCACTCCTCCAAACGTGACGTACCTTGTTGCAAAGCAAGGGAACACGGGAATACATCCTCGTCTCCGCGTGCTATCGGTTATCTCTAACCAAACTCCTTACTTGTGATTTAACTGCCTGTGAGAGCCTTCGTGCTTGAGTTAGTTGTATCCTCATATAGGTTGCTTCACCTAGTTTGCATTAGGCTCACCTTTATATTCCGCAAAGCCTAATATTGCAAAGAAATAATTAAAATCTGTAGAAACCTATTCACCCCCCCCTCTAGGTTTACCATCTCTATACTTTCACTATCCCACGAAGGAATAGCTCACTCACTTGTGGTAGACTTCGAGGTAGCCTCCAAACCTTCACAATCTTGTCAGGAGCAAATCCACAGCCCGGATGCTTCCGGACCACTCTTGCCCACCTAGGGTTTCCAAGGAACCCTAGAGAGCAAGCTTCTTGATGAATACAAGGGGGAATGAGATTTGGCTTGGTAGAACAGTAGATCGGGTCCTCCTCTATCGTTTCCCCGGAGGGATTTGAGTTTGGGTGGAGGAGGAGGGAGATCTGAGGCTTTTGGTGTTTCTAACAATGGAGTATGAGAGAGAGAGCTCAAGAACAGCTTATAGTGTAGTACCTACCCCTTCAGAGGTAGAAGAAGGGGTATATATAGTGTCACATGAAATATGGCCGTTGATGACTTGCCACATCAGCGTGTTCCTCGAGAAATCCGGTCAACCGGAGCTAGCGCTGGACAGGCCGGCGCAGGGGACGGTCGGACCGGGCCAGGGACCGGGCAGGCCGGTCCAAACCGGATCTGGGACCGGATCCTGACCGGGCGGCTTCTTTGGCGTACTAGACATCGTCCGGCTAGCACAGGCATGGGGGCCGGTTGGCGCCGGGGGGCCCGACCCAGCACCCAGTCCGACCGGGCCTGGGACCAGATCGGCCGATGCAAACTGGGTGGGCGACTGGACCCCGACAGGACGAGTGTCCCAACCTTACTGTACTCCATCCGGTTGGTACCGGTCCTGGGGCCGGTCAGCGCCGGGCTGGCCGGTGCCAGGGCCGATCTGACTGGGCCACTGACCGGCCAAGCTCTGAAAATCCTTTGTTGATTTTTCATTGAAGTGTGGGGTCTCCCATTGCCTTCTTGGTCCATTGATACGCCATTATACCTTTTTGGCTAATACCTGAGAATCATCTTGTAGACATGTATGAGACCAAATACTCTAGCACGGTGTCATAGTTACCAAAATAATGGATAAGGGTAAAATACCCTTACACTAAGAACACCAGTAAATAATAAAAGTAAACTAAAGCAAGAGAGTGTTGATTGAGTGTGTTCGTGATATGGCCGAGGGGTTCTCGAGGAGTGTAGGTTCCACCGCTAGTATTGGTACTACTTATGATTAGGATAAACTATGTATTTGGATATGTTATGTATGGGGAGAGCTCGGCAATAAGATGTACTAGTACATCTCTTAATAACCACCGCAATGACCTTCAGCAAACCACCTATATATTGATCCATCACAATTAAGGGTTTTTCCTGTGGTTATCGACGCAAGCATAATGAGTCCCTCCTTATCCCCCTGATCCATATGGTAGAGCTCGGCCACGGTAATGTCACTTCCCGCCGTACACAATACCATACTTCAAAAGGTAATTTCCTCTCTTGTGCCGGAGGCCAATATTACGTGGTGCACTTCACGTAACATCAAGAGAGAGAACTAACACATAATCATAGATCAAAGTTATAATTCATATTTATTTGACATCATAATATTACTAGCACAAAGCCCGTGCGTTGCTACGGATTCTAAGAGCATCTCTAGCCGCGTCCCCTAAAGAGTCTCAAATGGCACCAGATTTATCATTTGGGGACGTGTTTCGTTCGTGCCGCTCTTGGGGAACGTCGCTCCCCAGCCACATCCCCCAAACTTTAAAATACTATTTTTTAGTTTAGTAGATAGAAGAAATGTGTAGATAATTACACTGTACTAATATTGCTGCTAATATTTAAAGAGGTGCAACATAAACAAATTACATATAAAAACTTCGAAAAATATAAACAAATTACATATAAAAAATTAAACTACTTCTTTGATGGCCCCGCCTCGTCGTTCTCACGGTGACGCTTCCTGCTCGTCACCACTTCCGAAGAGTTGGTATCGTTCGGTGCTCGCCGGCGGCGCCTTCACTTTCGCCTCCGCCTTCGCCCGGGCCGCCGCCTCCTCAGCCTCTTCCTCCTCCTCCTCCTCCTCCTCCTCCTCCTCCTCGGCCTCCCATTCCTCGCCGATGTCCGGCGGTGGGGAATCATCGCTGCTAGGAGTCGCAGCTTCGTCCCACCAGTGGCGCCATCCCGACGGCTTACCCTCGCTGTCGGTGTCTGATGGCAGCTGAGAGAGGTCGCTCATTGTGAGAGAGGAGAGCTTTCGATGAATGGCGGCGGGTTGTAGATTGGAGAAAGCGCATACGTAGGGTTCTTATTAAGCGCGGATGAATGGCGGCGCAGATATCGAAGAGAGCGGCGGTTTCTTTTCCGCAGAGTTCGCTCTCCATTCCAGCGGTACGTGCGTCGATCGACGCGGTTGCTAATGCGACGGTTCCCCTTCCCGGCAACTGCACCGTCCCCAGGTAGGCGGTGGTTGAGCGTCCGTCCGTGAGTCACTGACGCGTCGGTCCCGTGTCTCCTGGCGTCGCATTTCGCTGTGTCCGGCGTGCCCGAAGCGTCCCTTGTATAGCGGGGATGGACGCGCCGGACACCGTATTGGGCCGAACCGGACAAAAAGAGCCTTTGGAGCACGCGGCTTGGAACGTTTTTTTTTTTGTCCGGCGCACCCTAAATCCTCTTAGGACGCATTGGGAAACGCGGCGGTAGATGCTCTAAATAGCCAAAATCCTCCACGTCCAAAATCCTTAGCTGAAGGATCTAAGCCACTTCATGAGCATTTATTACATTTCGTCACATCTACAATTTTAAATTTCTTAACAAAGACGGCTGGAAAGATTAAAAAAATAGTACAAGGCGAACTTGTTCTTGGCTTTTAGAGCTTATCCTCTCTCAGCTTTTCTCGGAAGCCCGTCTACAAAACTTGTTTAAACTTGTAAATTATTATTAGAAAGATCAATTTATAAATTTAAATAAGTTTGGAAGACGGGCATCTCGAAGAAGCTGGGTAAGGGTAACTTCTAGGAGAAACTATACGTAGAAGCCAAAAAGAAAACCTGAAATCTTAAGGGCGGGCGCGTGCCAGACGGATGTTCTGGGCACACGCACTAGACGAGAGTTGTTGCGTCCGGATATCACAGGAGAAATGGTAGGCTAGCTGATATTAGTTGTCATTTTTTAAAAAGCTATAACTTTTAAACCATGCGGCGAAATTACAATTCGTTTTCACTTCTAAAATCCCCACGACGAGAGCTTCGAAACTAGACCATATTTTCATATATTTCTAAGAAATTTTTTAACAAGCAATTTTGATGAGCGACAGAGCAACTTTATTGTGCAGCAAAACAACTTTGATGTGCGACAAAGCAACTTTGGTATGCAACGAACATGTATACTCTTTTGGTACACGAAAGCACAACTTTTGTGCCCGACAACAATTTTGGTTTCCATCGAAGCAATTTCAATGTGTGACGAAGCAACTTAAGTGCCCTGCAGAGCAACATTGGTGCCCGGCGACGCAGTTTTCGAACCGTGCAGAGCAACTTTGGCGCCCGACCGAGCAAATTTAGTATCCTGCAGAGCAACTTTGGTACTCGACAGAGTAAATTTGGTTTGTGACGGTCCAATTTTGGCGTCCAGCGAAGCAATTTTGGTGCCCACCGAATAAATTTTGATAGATGGCTGAGCAATTTTGGCGTCCAGCGATGCAACTTTCATTTTGAATGTAGATTTACACTGTGCAACAAAGTTGCTTCGCTCCGCACTAAAATTGCATCATCTCACATTATAATTGCTTTGTCGCAAGTAGAAGTTGCTTTAGAAAAAACTTCATCAAAACACATAGAAATGAGATCTAGTTTTGGAGAGCTCACCGCAAGAAATTCAAAAGTGAAAACGAATCCTAATTTTAACATCTGGTGCAAAAGTTATATGATTTTGAACATTTGAAAGGGAAAATTAATGTGCATGATGTCATGGTAGTGCTTGTGATATGATCACTGTATGTGTAACCATAAATGGTAGGCGTTCACACTGGCAAACCTAACATGCTTGCTTTTTTAGTTGCCCGCTCGGATGCACTGACAAGCACGCGGCCGCCCGCTAGACGCGTCCAAAAGAAAATCCCTTAACTCTTGTTCTTGAATATTTTTGGTGGGTCTCACCTATGGATAGAAAGACATCGTTCTCGTCTTATTCGCATAAGCGAGGTGTATGTGTTCTTACTTGGCCTCACGAAACTGCCAAAATTTGATATATCAGAATAAATTTATCGAACAACTCCAAATAAAAACTTACGCTTAAAACGAAAAATGACCAAACTTGAAATGAAAAAACAGTATTTTGCTCAAAATCTTGGTCAAAGCTGAACCAAAAATGTACTACAAGAAAAATTGTAGCAAGTTGGTATAGCAGAACCAATATATGCATCTAAAGCAATACGTATATAGCAGAATTAACTGAAGATTAAAACTCTAGAATTAAGAATCTGAACGGTGGATAGGAAGACACATATACCAAGCAACTTACCCATATGAAAAACTTTTCGATATATGGTTTTGCTAAGAAATTTCGGGATTCTTAACAGATTGTTGCTTTCAATTATCCATAGCAGATGATGTGAAATGCAAGCACACCAGTCCCAAGTACAGTGCGAATTAATCTTCGGAATGATGAATTTGTTACACAGGAAACAGAATTAATCGGTCGATGCGACACTGACCGAAGCCATGAATTTGCTAGTGTGTGGGCAGTACCTGATAGACTAGGATTTCTCCATATCTCCCCAAGAACAAACGAACTAATCATACATGAAGGAAATCAACATCATTACAATACTATAGGTTGAATATGAAGGTACAATTATATACAAGTGCAAATCCTAATAGAGTTTGGATCACAACCAAGTAGACAAAGGGGATCGACGATGGAGACATTGATGATAATGATGATGATGATGGAGATGGATGTGTTAGTCTCCTCTTCATCATTTGTGTTGAAGGAGATGGTGATGCAGGCGGTGGCTATGGACATAGCGGCGGCGGAGCGGTAGGACTCCACCCTCAAGGGCCTGTATGGATGTGCCCTCCTCCTTGGCTCCCCTCTTTATATAGGTACTCTGGAGGTCGGTTTTGGGAACCGACGGAGCTCGGGGCTGAATATGCTCATCGGGTCTTCACAAATGGTGTTCCGTTTGACGAAACAAAGTCGACAGAGGTCCGTGCGGCGGTATGGTACGGTCGGGGTCTGCCCGTACGATGGTCGCTAAACCTTTTGTTGTTTTCATATTTTGTTCGCCATTTCTTCATACGGACTCTGATTTAGGTGTTCTTTGGCTTGTGGGCTATACCATGGAATTAGTTTCTAAATATAAGATGTTCAGAAATATCACTTTTCCCACACCTCATATGGCTAAGTGTGATGCTTGTAACTGTCCCATATTGTATCCTCATGGTTCCTTTTGCCTTCCTTTATCCATGATTGTCCATAACACCTACACACATGTCAAAGACAAGGGAAAAATAGTAAAATCCTACTAAAACTATTAAATATGCAAAGCTGAAAGTGAACAAAAACTCGTAAGTACACAAAATAGGCACGGATGTAGCTAGATGGAGCATGAAATGAGTGACAATATAAGTAGTTGTATACTTAAAAATCTCGGTAGAAAGTGTTAAAATTTGGAGCTATCAGCCTCCCAAGCTTAGTTGTTACTCGCCCTCGAGTGACAAAGTGAAAAAGAATCATAGAGAGAAATAAACTTGGGTAGAAAAACTCAAGTACGAGGTGATATCATATACTTCCCCAAGATACGAGATTAAAATCACAAGTACGTTTAATCCGCAAGTCGTTTGAAGGCCAACGGAGTTGTTGGCATTCCAAGGGTGTATACACGATGACAATATTTGTGTGTGAGTTTATGTGCTTAAGACAAACGTAAAATAATCATGTAGGCCACATGTCACACTGGCCTAAACTTTAACCTTGTTATATTTTAGTTAACATATTAACGCTCTGAGGTGGATGCAAGGTAGAACCTATTTGGGTTATTGACCATATAGATCTCGCAAATTGACACTGGAAAAATAGGTAATTGATTGTCTCGTCGTGATGACAAAAAATACACTTTTTGCTACCTTGCCAATTACGCTTTACAAGATTATCCTTAATAAGAATTACCCCAAATGTAGCATTTGCTATTTTTGAACTTGAGTATATGTTTATGAAGGGACAGCATGAGGTAGGGCCCTAGGAGCATGTAAGGATGAGAGGCAGAAGAATATCTTTTTTTAGTCAACATATTCTCCACTAATTTCATGAATTGTTTCAAATCTAAAAAAGGAAATTTAGCATACAAATTCGCTTTTGTAGATGACAACTCATTCTTGTTGCTAAATGAAATTTCTTCGTGGAAAATTTACTTTGAAATGATGATCGAAAAAGTATTGTTGTAGGGGTACATCGCTAACTGGCCGCACACCTCCTGGAAAGAAACTTCTTTATAGCTAACTAGCTTCGTCTGTGAAACATCTAGTCGAGCTATTGGCACTTCGACAATTCTCATTTAGTCATTTGCACAAGGGTGTGACTATTTCTTAGTCGATTGAAAACTAATTTTATTCTCAGTTAGATGATATCATCAAATTTCAGTTGCAACTCATTTCGTAACTCATGACTACCACGAATTAAGATGCAAATCAAATGGTGTAAAACTTGATTGAGCACGAAGTTAGAATCCCTTTACACAAGGAAAACCAAGCCGGGCGAGGCAAAAGTAGCTATACGTTCTACATATATAAACAAACCGGCACAGTGGTCCGTCCACGGCTGGGTGGATCTTCCTCGTGATGACACACACATACGCGAAACATAAATACACACACAGGGCAGCAGCCCAGCGCCAGTACAAGCTATGGCAAAGAGAAGCTAGCGCAGACGGGGTTCAAACGAGGAGAGAATAAATGCGGCGGAGCCATGGCATGATGAGCTCACGTCGGTGGTTTTTGCCTGGAGCGGTAGTAGCGGCAGTTTGTCCCACTTCTCGATTGATCCTCGCTCTTGCAGTCTATCCATCGATCGATCACGTTGCATGACGCACGTCGCCCGAGGCCCATGAGGCTCTGCCGGTGGCGATCTCTGATGCCTTCCTCCGGCCGCTCCCTCCCCACCACTGCGCGGCCACACTGTGCCGGCGTACGACGGACTACACTGGCGACCGGCCTGCGTGGACAGGAAGGGGAGGTGAGGAATGCGGAGTCAGGGGGTAGGAAGCTGCACCGCTTGTCGGGTTGCCTCGTTCCGCGCTGCAGAATTACTAGCCCCAGCGAGCGAGCGGCATGATCGTGTCGTCGACGCAGGGGCCTGGCGCGCATCATGGCGCCGGCCGGGCCGGGGATCTCATTCCGTTTCATGCTGGAGGAGATAGCTAGAGTCCTCCTCCCCCTCCTGCTCCTAGCCAATGGTCTACGGCTAGCTATCATCCAGCTGCCTTTGCTCCTCTTTAATCATGGGCTAAGATTCGTACTCGATAACCACAGTTGCTAATAGCGGGGATGAGTGATGCGCAACAACATTACATTAGCCTGCTGTTCGCGTGGATTCTCTGTTTGCTTCAATCCTCCGCCCACGCAACCTGATGTTTTTAAATGGGGATAAGCACTCCGGCTTCTCCATCAGGGTTGCCAAGCGGCACCCAATTCGTACCACTTTATAGTCAAGATCATGGTTGTATCATTAATTCTTGTATCCTCATACGTATCGTAAGTATATTACGATTTTATGATACTACCATGGCTAATCAATACGTATTGTGATGGTATATTAATCTCGTAGTATCTAACTCGTATCTCGTAGTATCTAACTCGTATCTCGATATGTATCATGGTTTATTTAGTATCTCAATACAAAAGCAATACCGTAAAATATATCCCATGTCTATGCTAAAAAATATGGACACAACCGCATGGAGCTGAAGAGTAAAATTAGTTGTTGTGTAGTCTCAATGCTAACTAAGTATTTAAGCAATACAACATCAATAAGTTCAGGCGAGATAGGTTCAAAAAGGAGTTTCTATATGCAAGAAAGCAACAAATTACCCATTTGTTTATACTAGTTGTCAAACATATCCAGTTTTTTTACAAGCTCATAAATAGTTTGTTTAGAACTAAGTTTATAATTATTTATGTTTGTATCATGCATTGGATGAGTCAATCCATATTTATAATATATAAATACATTATTTACATGATCAGATTCTATAAAAGACATAAAATATGCTTAAAATTCAAACTAAAGATTAATTTTAAACTTATTTGAGGTATATTAGTAATATATACATATATTTTAATTAAAATAAAAATCTTGTAGTACCGTGAATTCGTGATACTACGATATGATTATGCGACCGATATTGATAAGAAAATATTACAACCTAGTATCTTGATCAGAAGTTTGTTAGATTAGCTGTATCTATTTTAAATAAATTTGTCTAGTTTGAATTAAATAATGCTTTCGCAGGCTTATACGGATGCCAATTGTATAATAAGTTCTAAACAAGTAAGTATAGCTCAAGGATTGCATAAAGTTGATAGAAAAATAGACATTAAGAAACTAGTCCTCTATAAGTCTTCTAGTATGCCGCCAAGCTAGGCTGTAGATATCCCAAGCAAGCGTCAGCAACCCGCTGCACAAAAAACGATAAAATCATCGGATGACTACAATTGAATCCAGTGTGAAGCCTAATAGATAACGTGTAAACAATTAGAGACTATTGTCTTGTTAAAAACAAGATCATTTCTAAACAAAGGGACCAACATAAAGCTGAAGAACTTAATGATAATATTTGTAGAGGGGGAAATAATGTAAGTCATATACAAAAATACGCCACATAATTCGAGGGAAAGGGGATGCCATATACAAGTCTTCCATGATTTCCTCCGAATCACAAAAGAGAACACTTCTTACAACCTGCAAATTCCTTCAAGCCAGAGGTTATCCTTAGTGAGTAGAACCTTGTTGTTTATGAACCACTAGGGATCTTTATTTTTAGTGGAATTTTCAGTTTCCACAAGTGCCTACGGAGAAATCTATTGTAACCACTCGTACAGTTCGAATACATAGACTTAACCGTAAATGATCACATTGTGTAGAGTAACAGTATTGATTAACTTATGTGGTTCTTGCATCGAAAAGTTCTGCTAACAAAAGATAACTTACCTAAAAAGGAATGTGCAAGGGAGTAGAAGATGTTGTCTTCGTGATCAAGATGAAACGATACAACATTTATTCTCTTCACATCCCGTCGCAAAAAATTGTGTGGCACATAGTTCATATGACATTTAATATCAGCCCTCCAACTAATATAACAAATTTGTTTTAGAGCATTGGTTGACGGGTGTCGCGGAAAAAGATTAAGCGCAAATCAGAATTGGTGCACTTTACTTAGGGACATATCGAACACTTGAAATAATTATATCTTTAACAATGCAAAATCAATTTCTTTTATGCAGGTTATCATGTTGGCTACATATTAGATCCGTACGTCTTTCCTACATATAACAGAGAAGCGCAATGATTTGGATACTAGATGCAACCGGCTCGAGAAGGTTGCACGGAATTTGTATAACCAGTACGTGCAACTGTTGTTTTGATCATAGACTAACATATTAGTGCAGTGACACTTCACGTTTCCTTTATTTTTCATATGGTTAATTCATGTATCGACCATGAGAAAGTAATCTTTTGTAGAAAGTTGCATGCATCGAGCCATGTAGAGGCTAAGGCGTTGCCTCATCTAGTGTAACCATGTTTGGTAAGGTTCAAATACATAGACTTAACCTTAAATGACCACCTGGTGTAGATTGACAGAATTGATTAATTAGTGTGTATAATCTCTTGCTGCGCCACCACAGGGGGGAGGAGTGTATAGCAAGACAGAATGATTGTGTCTCTCGGGGAGGCGGGCGGGAGGAGGAGGCGTGGATTGGTAAAGTGAAGGGGGGTGCTGCAGAACATGGGCCTTGACCGACGCATTCTTCGATCCACACGCTTGAGTACACATGACACATACGCACAAAGGCACAGTGCGCGCGCGAGTACTCTCCTTCCTTCCTCCCTCTCCCCTTCCATGCAACAATCTTTTGGCTTTCCCGACCTCCCTTTTGCTGCCTCTTCCATCTCGCAGACCTGATCGATCAGCTCCATCTCCACAGTCCCCCTCCTCCTAGCTTTCTCCTCCTGTCTCCATTACTCCGGCCTAGTTATTATGTTACCCTACTAGCCTTTGCCCCCACAAGGCCATCGAAAGGCGTGGCAGCCAAGTTACACTACCAGGTCGGCCGGCCGGCGAGGAGAGAAAAGGCGAGACCTTTTTTCTTCTTCTTCTGAGAGAGAGAGAGAGAGAGGAATCGGGGAGGGAGGTGGAGGTGGCCATAATTCTTGCGAGCTAGCGCGCGCGCGGCCGAGCAAGATCATAAGCCAAAGACAAAAAGGCCGAAAGGCGAATCATGCTGCCACATGCCACAACCCTATACAAAAGCTAGCCCTAGAGCGACCAGCAGAAGCATCCATCCATCTCGCCGATCGCCCACGCAAACTCCCGGCTTAGCTACATACTAGATAGATCCAGCGGCCGGCTTCCATCGTGTTGTTGCTTCCGCTCCGATCCAGTCGATCGATCGATCGGTCGGTCCATGGGAGCTCATGGAGATCGCCGCCGCCACCGTCGTGAGGAGGTGGGGGTGCTGCTGGACGAAGACGAGGAGTTCGAGCAGCACGGAGGAGGCTGCGGTGGCGGAGCGACGAGTGGGGTGGTGGAGCACGAATTAGAATTAGGCCAAGATGGTGGAGGAGGCATGGTGTTCGAGGCGAGCAGCAGCGTGGGGAGCGTGAGTGCGACCATGGGCCCGCCCCCGATCATGTGCTGGCCGCCGCCGGCCCCGTCGCTGTCGTCGCAGCAGCAACAGCTCCACCACCATAACCTAGTCAGCGACGGTGGCGGCGGCGGCCAGGGCCCCTTCTTCCCGATGCTACCGCCGCTGCCTCCGCAGCCTCCTCCGCCGCCGCCCTTCTTTGCGGACTTCTACGCCAGACGCGCTCTCCAGTTCGCGTACGACCACTCGGGCGGCGCGTCCTCCTCGTCCGACCCGCTCGGCGGCTTCGGCGCCGGGCTCTACATGGGCCACCACGGGCATGGCATGATGATGCCGCCGCCCTTCGGGCCATCGCCGTTCGGGGACTTCGGGCGGATGACGGCGCAGGAGATCATGGACGCCAAGGCCCTGGCCGCGTCCAAGAGCCACAGCGAGGCCGAGCGCCGCCGCCGCGAGCGGATCAACTCTCACCTCGCCCGCCTCCGCAGCCTCCTCCCCAACACAACCAAGGTATACTCACCGGCTGCATAAATTCATGCATGCACCACCACATATCCATTGTCCAAGCTAGCATGTGTGCACTTCTTCATACCCCAACCAACATGCATGTGTGTGTGCATGCGCGCGAAGTCCAAGTCTCAAACACTCCATTGCCGGCTCTGCATTCCATGGTGTATTGTAATCATAGGGGTGAACCGAGCTAGGAGACAACGGGAGCCGCCTAGTTGACACGAAAAAGCGAGACCAGCCCAGCCGCGGGAAGGAAACAAAAAGCTTGCAACTCGAGCGCTGCTGCTGGGCGCCGGCCTCTCGGAGGAGAGACAAACGCGCGAGCTCGTGTCAGGGACACTCGCAGAACACCGGCAAGAAAGCTGAGCAACTCGAGAGATCCTGCATGCTGGTTACCTCCCTGCTCCCAAGAATTCTACTCATAAACCCAGATCCTTCTGCAAGCCTAGCTATTCCCAAACAAGCCAAGACTAGAGTACACCATATCCTATGCCACTCAGCCACTGAGCTAAATCCCCTGGTGTTAAGAAAGCTGGTAGTGCTAGTAGCATATGGACCAAGTAGGTTTTAGATTTGCATCTCAAGATATTTACGGTCAAAAAAGCAGCAATGCATTGCTGTTACCCTGTTCCAGTTTTGCTCTAGTACGTGTTGTGTCCAAAAGTGTTTTGATTTTTCGATGGTGGATAAGTAGAAACACATATAGCTAGCTAGTGCTGCACGTATATAAACCCCAGGACCAGGACTAGGAGCAGGAGGTAGCTTAGGCCGGATTTGACCGTGGGCATTGTAGGCGTGATAACAGAAGAAGTATAAAGAATACGCAGAGTGGCGATCGATGGCTTGGTGCCCCACTAAACATGCACCAAAAGGAAGAAACACACAGATCAGTTGTGGAAGCGTGCATTCGAGCACCACCAACAGCAGCCAAGCCATGCACTAGTAAGCATTTTTTTTCCCGTATTGATTACGCGCTGTTTGTGGAGATATCGAGTTCGAGTGAGTCCCACGCTCACTCGTCCGCTGGGAGGCATGCATGCCACGGCACGGCACGGCCAGGAACCCCTTTTCGCCCTGCATGCGTACGCCACATCCATCATTCCCCCCATCCCATGCATGCGTCCTCCTCCCGTCACATTATAGCAAGCTCATCCTTGCTTCCATCCATTTAACTACTGCTCAACTAGCTCGCGCGCGCGCGTGCGTCTTCCTTTCCTTGCGATTTACGTATGTCTACGTGTTGGTATATCTGCAGACGGACAAGGCGTCGCTGCTAGCGGAGGTGATCCAGCACGTCAAGGAGCTCAAGCGGCAGACGTCGGAGATCCGGGAGGAGGCCTGCCCGCTCCCCACCGAGTCCGACGAGCTCACCGTCGACGCCTCCAGCGACGACGACGGCCGCCTCCTCGTCCGCGCCTCCCTCTGCTGCGACGACCGCGCCGACCTCCTGCCCGACCTCATCCGCGCCCTCAAGGCGCTCCGCCTCCGCGCGCTCAAGGCCGAGATCACCACCCTCGGCGGCCGCGTCAAGAACGTGCTCCTCGTCACCGAGGACGACACCGTCGCCCCGTGCGACGACGACGACGGCGCCGCGCCAACGCCCATGTCGCCGCAGCACACCATCGCGTCCATCCAGGAGGCGCTGCGGGCGGTCATGGAGCGCACCTCCTCCTCGCCCGGCGGCGGCGAGGACTCCGGGGGATCGGCCAGCGGCGGGCTCAAGCGGCAGCGCACCACCAGCCTCTCGGCCATCCTCGAGAACCGCTCCATCTAGGCTAATTAACATCGATTCGTCCGCGTACGTGATGATCTTTCGATCAGATGTGCAATACCAAAGGAAACGGGAGGAAACAGCGGTATAACACAACGTACATGCACCACAGTACCCCTCATAGTATCTCAGTCTCATAGTTGATGACAGTAATACCGCGCACCTAGCTGCTAGTCATGGATCATTTGTTCCGATCCACAAGTGCCAAGTGCGCTACTGTTTCTCGCCTCATTTCGATTAGTTTTCCCCCCAATTGATTTATACTAGTCTTTCTTTTGTTTGTGTGATTGACGAATTAGCTTGCCGGTGTGTGTATCTCTTGATGGGATCGATCTCAGGGGTCAATACAAATCTTCTAGTCCCCTCTTCTAGATGGAGCTTCTTCTTTTTTTGAAAATCCTTGCACATTAAACTTCTCGGGCTGAAAACATGTTTAAACAAGCAGTGTACTTCTATAGCACATTCCAATAAAATAAAATGCTATAGCATGTTTAACTAGTTGGAGATGTTTTTTTTTTCAAGAACAGCCTGGTTGGAGATGTAACTATCAAATATATATGCTTCTACTCCGTATTCATCTATTCGAAACAGTGTACTAATGCATATTTTATCTGAAATGTTGCATCATGGTACTAGTACACATGAATGATTAATGAATGTTCTATAACTACAATCGACGGCTGTCTGTATATGTCTTTTCCTGGCCGAATCATAGCATCAAACCTACTGACCATTTGGAAGGAGTTTTGAAAATTTCATATTTCAAGGTGCTTCTATACCCCCCCCCCCTAGCTACAACGTTTTAGATGGTGTGGCACGTGTATCAATCTATCCACATCACCGCAACAACACTCATTAGCTAGACAGCGGAGACTTGGAATTTTTTTTCAAAGTGATAAAATAATGTAAAATTGGATTTAAAACATTTTTTTGAAAGATATATAAAACATGCATAATCTTCTATTATTTAAAATTAATATATTCTAAAAGACCTGACCATTCTCACAAAAATGTCTCAAAAATAATTTTCAAAATAAAAATGGTAATGCAATTAATTTGAAATATATATTTCAAAATTTGGGAAATACTTTTCCCAAAAATCTCATCACGCTTTATGTTTTTCTCATATCTTACAGATTACATACAGGTGATGTGGCAGACACGTAGACCTTTACATCATTTAGAACAACTTTTAATTGGTCCTAATCCCTTTAGAACGGTCCCACTGGACATTCCACTCACTTTGACGCCTTTATATCTCAGAGGTGTCTCCACATATGACCTCTACAACATAAATGCTAGAAAACAGATAATTCAATTTCTCAAAATTACCAAAAAGTGGTTTATTCCAAACTATGAATCAAAACTTTAACTAAGAAAAATGTTTCCGAAAAACACACAAACACATTCTGTATTTTCTTACATTTCAAAATTTGACAATTCGCATCTTCATTTTCAAAAACTCTCTGATCCTTCTCGCCAAATTATCTCAAAATTTAAATCTCAAAGTAAAAAAGGTTCATGCTTTTATAATCATGAAACTGGTTTTACTTTAAAATTTGTAAAATTACTTTTCGTAGGATATCATCATTTTTGGTGTTTCAAAGCTCTTATATGACATATGGATGTGATGTGACAAACAAGTTGACCCCTCATCATCTAAAAACATCTTTCAATTGGTCCAAACCACTTTAGAATGGTCCCATAGGGCATTCTTCTTGGGTTTGAGACTTGAGAGTTCAACTTGTCCACTTTATAGTTTCGATGTACATTGTGCGACCTTACCAAATAGTGGGACTCGGGGGGGGGGGGGTGAACATACATTTTACTCTTTTATGTACTTTGAAAGAAAATATTTGTGCAGTAAACAACCACTCGCGCAAGGTCAAAGTTGCGGGAAAAACACATTTTATTGTCTACTGGTACAATGACGCATACCTCGTCACGACATCACTAGTAGGAAAAACGTTATAGGAGACGCTCATTGGCAGCGACCAGTCTAAACGCACGCGACCGATATTACTAGTCTAAACGCACGCGTATTGGTAGCGTAGCGTAGAGTAGCGCACGCGATTAGTATATGGGGCCTGGCTGTACACGGGTCCAGAAAGTGCCTGCATCCGCATCAATGGGGCCACGTCAATGCTATCTCCATACTGGTCGTGTGTGTCTTTGCCTGCCCACTTCCATTATATTGGGCTGATGAACGCGAATCAGCAAGATTGATCGCGTGCCTCGATCATTTTGGACACGTTGCTACTATCAGCTTAGTAGTAGCGTGCCCTATTTAGGGCACCCTACTACTAATCTCAGAATTTACACCTTCCCCTTGGATCGATATTGCATTTTAAGTTTTGAAAATATAAAAGAAAATGATAGAAAATTTAAAACATAAAATCTTTCGAGATGGTCCAGGAAAAGGAAGGGGCAAAACGTGATAGTCGCATGGACTGCGTACTTTTTCCTCTGCGAAGCTAGTGATACGATATCCAGAGCTACTGAACCAGTGAACCATAAATACAGATCTTGGAAAGATACTGGTAGCTCGAACTGGACAGCTTAGAAAAGGGGGGAGTAAATGCAGCAAAATTGGGTCATGATGCGTTCCATTTGTCGCTTCCTCTCTGAGTTTCTGGTTTCTGAAACCGAAGACTGCACTGCACTATTTTGGGCGTTGCATGACGCCAAGCCGTACGTGGCCAACCGATCCATGCACGCAGACGGTTATATGTCTATATGTACGGCACTGTCGACGTCTCAGTAGACTTTCTTAAATCTTGGTCGATTTTTTAACTATTGGTTTTTATAGTTTCCCAGAGGGCTGTTCGTTTTTAGTCTTAGTCCATTTCTGAACCGGCTCAAAATTCAGCACTTCGTTCGTTTCCTTTCTTAGTGTTCTTTCATCTACCACGACCGCTCCTCAATCCAAACTCACGTCTGTCATCACTCATCTCTAGCTACTCACCAAGTCAGTATACAATGCTGTATATGCAGTCACGACCCATGCCCATGTCAGCACGAAATTCAGCACTTTCGTTCAAAATTCAGCACTTTCGTTCATTTCCCACGTCTTCTATATCTTTTTGACATGCCGGATACAATGCTGTATATGCAGTCACGACCCATGCCCATGTCACTCACCCAACGAATGGCCCAAATGCCCAATAGCAATTTGCTGCTTCATTCAATCTTCTTCTCCACTGCGGCCCAGAACATACGAAGCACTTCCATTGCGGTGCTACATAGGTAAGAGAAATTACACTAAACAAAACAACACGTGACGTGTACCACTAGATAAAGATCGACCTTCGCCCAAGGGAAACAAGACCCACCACAAAAAACACACGTGGCGTGTACATCGTCCCCCGCGAACACGCGTACGTCATCCCGCGCGAGACCGCGCCGCGCGCGTAGATCATCACGGCCGTGCCTACGTCGCCTCGCGCGTACCTCTGTTGCGCCGCGTGTGTACCTGGCCAGCCACGTAAGTGCCTCCCCCACGCGAATTCATGCCTAGCTCCCTGCATATGCATGCTAGCTTCATGCAACTGATCTGGCTTTGTTTCCATACGCCACACTTTCAGCTTCAATACGAGTACTCTTGCAAATCAAGTACACATCAATATTAGGTACACGACGTCATACACAGATGAGTACAAGTACAGTCGCGCATACGAGGAGGTACAGTCGTGCACACGAGCAGGTACAGTCACGCACAACACACGAGTACAGTTGAACACACATGCGAGTACAGGTACAGTCACACACACGAGAAGGTACAGTCGTAGACACGAGCAGGTACAGTCACGCACAACACACGAGTACAGTTGAACACACAGGCGAGTACAAGTACAGTCACGCACACGAACATGTACAGTCGTGCACACGAGCAGGTACAGTCACGCACAACACACAAGTACAGTTGAACACACGAGCGAGTACAAGTACAGTAACGCATACGAGCAGGTACAGTCATGAACACAAGCAAGTACATATACAGAAGTACAGTGGCACACGAGCAGGTACAGTCGCGCGTAAGTACAGGTACAGTCCCGCACACGGGCGAGTACAGTTAGCGAGTAAAGAGAAAATTGCATCAAATACACTAAAAACAGAAGTACTTATCAGTTGAAACATGAGTACAGTTAGATACACACCATAGGTACAATCATAATATTATTGGAAGTACGAAAAAAAATATCTCCAAACCTATCAACATGAGATCTAGTTTTGAAGATCTCGACGCGAGGATCTCAAAAGTGAAAACGGTTCGCAATTTGGACTTACGGTTCTCAAGATATTTCATTTTGAAAAAACGAATCTACAAGAAAAAGGGAAAAACTGACAAAACTCAGTCTTCTCTCTCCTCCCCCATCCCCACCTTGCTTCCCCTTGCGACACGTGGCGGGCAGGGAGACCACTTCCCAGAGATTTTCTGGCACCACAGCACGCCACTTGTCGCGTGCGGAGCGAGTTGTCTTCCCTTCGCGAAGGTTGACCTTTTTCTAGAGTTTTCGTTAGCTATATGAATTTTCAAAATTCAGGGCCTCATCTTACATTTCGCATTGGGGCCCCAAATTTTTGGAGCCCACCTTGGATGTTGGTGTTGATCCGTCTAGTAGTCTATCTGAGCTGGTCTCTCGGCCTTGGTCAATCAACAATTGGGTCGCTCGGTTAGGCCTTAGGCTCAACCACTATCTAGGGGTCACCCCGGGTTTGACGGAATTAGCCTATATCATGGGTGCATATCCCCAACACCTTAAGAAAATATTTAATCACTTCTAACTTTTCGAGTAACTTTTAAACGTCCATGTCCCCTTGGAGTCACGCCATGATGAATGGCTTATCTGAAATAGAGGACAGCCATTTGGTTGGCAAGGTTTTTCAAATTTTGTCCTGAAAATGGCTAAATCGTTTTCATAATAGCCTTACCAAATAGTGTGACATATATTTTTTTTTATCTAGAAGATCCAAGATCTTTGAAAACTAGACAACCTAAGTGGTGTGACCAAGATGTTTTTGGCAAAACCGGCTAAGTCATTTCAGTCTAACTAGCCCAACAAATTTTCTTGTTTGTCTGCAAGCTTGATCACACATTTGATGTGGTGACACTTCTCTTATATGCATGGATACCTCGGAGATATTGTTTGTTTGGCTCTCGGCCGTGCGGATCTTTTTTTGAGAGAACGTCTTCTCGCTATGCCTAGCTTTGGGAGTCGACAAGTGACTACCTCGGAAACATCATCAACTTCCACCACATGATATGGTCGTTGAGGGTATGCGATTGTTGCATGCCTCTCGAATATGATCTTGGTTATATGCGGTAAGTATTTTATTTTGCATAGCCCTCTCTTTAACAAATTTTTATAATCATTCCATAGCATCCAACATATGGCTGCACAATATCCAAATAATTCTACAAGTGCGGCCTACTAAGTTTTGAGCGAGGGCAATGAACTCCCCATCCCTAGATGGGTTACAATTGCACCGCGAGAGGTCCCTTACACATGCCCACACTATTTTTCCCAAATGGTGCTGGAAGAAAAGAATCATATGATTATTATCTTCAGGACCCCCATATAGAGTACACAACCTACTAGATGGGCTGCGTATTTTCCATATTTCATGTTTGATCACTTGAGGGGAGCATCTCTCTTATCATTTTCCAAAGGAAGATTTTGATTTTTGTACGTGGGGATTTTGGTGACTTGAGCTAGACATCCCAAAAATATAGCACACTACTAGGAAAAGGCCTAGCCGTTAGGTTGACATCAGTGGCGCACCATGAAGGCCGTGCGCCACTACTACTTAGCAGTGGCGCACCACAAAATGGTGGGCCACTATTACAAATTTAGTAGTGGTGCACCTTGTTTGAGGTGCGCCATTACTAAATGCTGGCAGGGGGCCAGCTCCTACCCCAACCTAGCAGTGGCGCATGTCGAAGGGGTGCGCCACTGCTACTTCGCTTACCTATGGCGCATGGCGCAGTGGTGCGCCACTGCTAGGAGGTGGCTAGGGCCCCTTTAGAGATGAGGGCTTTAACAATGGCGCACTGCCGTGGTGCGCCACTACTAGCTATGGCGCACCACCAACATGGTGCGCCACTGCTAAGTTGGGCAGGGGCGTGGGTTGCATGTAGCAGGTGAGCAGTGGCAAACCATGAAGCAGTGCGCCATTTCTATGTCACCCTAGCAGTGGCGCACGGCTACGTGGTGCGCCACTGCTAACCTGGGACCATTTTCTGCTTTTCCCCCTCCACTCACATGTGCCACCCACTTTCCCCAAACACTCTTCCACCACCACCTCCCACCAAATCTGGATCTGGTCGTGTTGCTCCTCCTCCCCACCTTATTTTGACCTCTTCATTCACCCAAATTAAGTGGTAAACTTAATTTTCTTCGTAGGTAAGTAAGGGTGAAACTTTCTATGGCTCAATACCTACTCAATCTCAACTTTTTTCCTCATCCAACACTCTCGGTCTCGCCGTATCGGTAACTTTGTTGGTTTTATGCTTTGTGTGTGACCGGTTACGATCGTCTTGCACACGTGTGTGTGCATATATGTTATGCGAAAGCTCCGCATGTGTTGTGCATGCGCGAAGCGTCACGTGCATATGTGTGTTGTATGCGAAGCCTCCACATGCATGTGTTGTATATGCAAAGCCTCCACACATGTGTTGCATGTTTTTGTTTGCGGGGATTAGAAATGCGATGGAGTTGCCAATTTTTTGCCGAAACGTTGATTCATTTCCGTTTCGGTGAATAATGGGCATACTATGCATATACATATGTCCTATTTTTAGGGAAGGTCATGCCAAAATTTTCTTTTGGTATACTAAGATATCCATTTTCTCTATACCCGCAGGCGACCATGGTCCGCATGATGAGCGAAGGCGTTGTGGCTAGGTTTTTGAAAGCAGCGACGGCCGAGATGATTAAAAATAACCAAAAGGAGATAAGATGTCCGTGTCGAAGATGCAAGATAACGAGCCTTATGGACCCTAAAGCCGATATGGTGCGGGACCACCTTCTCATGCGTGGTTTCATGGATGGCTATCGGTGGGAAGGCGACGAAGATGATTATGAATTTGTCCATGGGATTTCAACAAGAAATAAGGAAGGAGGTGAGCACCATGTAGAAGATCCCGGACATGATCAGGATGTAGAAGATCCCGGACATGATCAGGATGTAGAAGATCCCAGACATGATCATGATCACAATGTAGGAGATCCTGGACCTGATGATGAGGAAGATCAAGATGGAGGTCATCATGACGATCATGAAGATGAAGACGATGGAACATCGTCGATGGACTGGGTGTAGGACCCTTATCTTCAAGATCTGCTTCTCAAGCAGACGAGTAACGCAAGAGCTGCCGCCCGAGAGAAAGCCAAGATGGATCAACTGGAGGTAGACGCGGTTACTCCATTGTATGAAGGATGCAGGCCGGAGGATACCCGCCTGAAAGTAACGCTCATGGCTCGGAGATGAAGGTAAAGCACAAAATGACCGACACATCCTTCAACGACAACATGTCATTCTGGCACGAACGTCTTCCCAAAGGTAACACGTGTCCGACTAGTATCGAGGAGGCCAAGAAAATCGTGTGTCCTCTGGATTTACCGCATGTGAAATACCATGTGTGCTTGAACGATTGCATCATTTATCGGAACGAGCACGCGGAGTGTACCATATGTCCGGAGTGCGGCGTCAGTCGGTACAAGAAGGGGAAGAAAGCTTCTCGGAAGGTGGTGTGGTACTTTCCGATCACTCCTCGTCTGCAGCGGTATTTCGCGGATCCTGAGCAAGCAAAGCTAATGCGCTGGCACGCGGAGATGAGGAAGGGAGAATATGACGCAGATGATCCGAAGAAAAAGAAAAAGGACATGATGTTGAGACACCCTTCGGATGCTAGCCGGTGGAATGCGTTGAACCTCGAGTACCCGGAATTTGGGGACGATCCTAGGAACATAAGGCTGGGCGCGAGCACCGATGGAGTCAATCCGTTTGGCAGCCAGAGCAGCACGCATAGCACCTGGCCCGTGTTTGTGTGGATGTACAACCTCCCCCCTGGTTGTGCATGAAGAGGAAGTACATTCAAATGAGTATGCTAATTGAAGGGCCGAAACAACCAGGGAACGACATTAATCTGTATATGGGGCTTCTGAAAGAGGAGCTAGCCACGCTATGGTACGCGCCTGCCAACACGTGGGACGCCGCCGCGGAAGAATATTTCCCTATGAGAGTCGCGTTGCTCACGATGGTGCACGACTTTCTCGGTTACGGATATGTCGCGGGGCAGGTGGTCCACGGATTCAATGCATGCGTCAGGTGCATGGACGACACAACGTACCGCCAGCTAGATAGAGATCCTGGGTCCTCGAAAACAGTGTTCATGGGACATCGAAGGTGGCTTTGCGAGGACGACCCATGGAGGAAACACAAGGATCTGTTCGATGGTCAAGACGAACCACGAAGACGGACACGTACGAGAAGCGGCGAGCAAATAGACGAGCTATTGAAAAATTGGAAAGAGTGCCCACCGCCGGGAAAGAAGCGAAAGGCGCCGGAGCCGCTGCTTAAGGTATGGAAGACGAGGTCTGTTTTCTGGGACTTGCCGTACTGGAAGATCCTCCGTGTGCCTCACAACCTTGATCTCATGCACATCACGAAGAACGTGTGCGAGAGTCTGCTTGGTACCCTCCTCAACATGCCAGAGAAGACCAAAGATGGGCCGAAAGCAAGGTACGACTTGCAATCAATTGGGATCAGGGAGGAGCTTCACGCTGGATGCCCTAATGATGATGATGATGATGATGATGACGATGACGATGATGAGGCAGAGGACACGCAAAGTCGTCGCAAGGGCAAAAAGGCCAAAAAGATCGAATATTACCGCCCCCCGCGTGCTTCACTCTAAGTCGGAAGGAGATCGAGTAGTTTTTCGATCGTCTTCTAGGAGTAAAACTTCCTTACGGTTACGCGGGGAAGATAAGCAGGTACCTAGACAAAGCGAAGCGAGGGTTCAGCGGGATGAAGTCTCACGACTGTCACGTGCGGATGACGCAGATACTTCCGGTTGAAATCCGTGGGATCATGGACGCGCACGTCCGTGAAACGCTTTTTGGCCTATGCAACTTTTTCGACATCATCTCTCGGAAGTCTGTTGGCGTGAGGAAACTTAGAAGGCTACATGAAGAGATCGTGGTGATACTGTGCGAGCTTGAGATGTACTTCCCACCCGCATTCTTCGACGTTATGGTGCATCTGCTGGTACATATCGTGGAGGATATCATCCAACTGGGGCTGACGTTCCTGCACAGCATGATGCCGTTCGAAAGGATGAATGGTGTCATCAAAGGGTACATTCGCAACAGGGCACATCCGGACGGAAGCATAGCCAAGGGCTTTCGACCGAAGAGTGCATCTCCTTCGCACGAGTTATCTAGAAATCGAGAATCCCGTCGGTCTGCCCGTAAACAGGCACCTCGGGAAGCTCGCTGGATGGGGTCACCGCGAGGGTAGCCGCGAAATGCATGTCGACTTCAAGGGTCGAATCGCCGACTTTGAAAGAGCAAACCTAGTCGCACTACAACACATAGACGTGGTCGATCCTTGGGTGGTAGAGCACAAAACCTTCATCGCCACGACGTACAATGATCAGGGCCAACAGAGGACGGACAGAGATATAATCAAAGAGCACAACTCAACCTTCACGCGGTGGTTCAAGGACAAGATGCTGACGTACCCTATAGACGAGGATTCTTCTGCCGAAGAAAAACTCATATTCGCCACTCACAGGGCGCCGAACACAACCTGATGACATTTCAGGCGTACGATATCAACGGCTACACATTCTACACCGAGGAAAAGGACATGAAGAGCGATTATCAGAACTCCGGGGTAACGATGGAGTCCTACACCGGTGACATCAAGCAGAGATACTACGGAAAGATCGAGGAGATCTGGGAGCTGAGCTACGCCGGAGAGAATGTGCCGATGTTCCGTGTCAGGTGGGCCAAGAACGTCGTAAAAGAAGACCGACATTTCACCACCATGGTTATACCCGAAGCCAAATCCAAGACAGCGGGCGCAAAGGTCACCGCGAAATATGAGCCATGGGTACTAGCTTCCCAAGTGGACCAATGCTTCTTCATTACCGACCCGCAAAAGCCCAGCCGTGTTGTCGTGAGGAGAGGCAAAAGGAGCATCATCGGAATGGATGGAGCCGCCAACAAGCTAGACTTTGACCAGTACGGCGATCCGAAGATGGAAGATGACGACGACGATGATGAAGAACCATACACAACAAGAAAAAGCAGGACCACCCTACCTAAAGGCCGTCCATTCAAGAGAAGAAGTCTAGGAGTTCCGGGGTTAAATTATTCAACCGCGAGAAAGAAGGGCAAGAAGATTGTGAAAAGATAATTATGTATCATTTTCTTGTATGAATAATGGATGTCATATTGTTAATCTACACATTGTACCGATCAAAATAGACATATAATTTATATTTTTGGATATTTTCTAGATTCTAGAGTATTTTAAATATTCTACATAATTATAATTATTTATGCCTTTTATTTTGGTGTATTATGCTATTTAGGATGTTTATTATAGTGTTAAATCAATTTAGAAAGAAAAGGAAAAAAATTGGGGCCGCCAGGGTTCGAACCTGGCCGGCTAGGTTTGGCACAAACCAACCAGGGACAGAGCCAATGTGGTACTAATCAGATTATGTCAATTGCCCCCGCGTTTTTCTTTTGACCCAGACATAAAGTGGTAGTGGCGCACCCCTAGAGGTGCGCCATTGTTAAGCCTCATAGTGGCGCACCACTAGAGGTGCGCTATTGCTAAGGGTGTCTAGGACTTAGCAAAAATCCCCCGTCCATTCACCACTATGGCCAGATCGAGATTTCCCCACTCCCCCTCGAATCCCCGCCGGCGACTGCCACTCCCCCTTGATTCCCCGCCGGTGACCGCCACTCCCCCTCGAATCCACGCCAGCGACTGCCACTCCCCCTTGATTCCTCGCCGGTGACTGCCACTCCCCCTCGAATCCCTGCCGGCGACCACCTCTCCCACCGCCGGTGCCCCATCCTCTGCCTCGTCGCTCCCCAGGCTGCGCACTGTGGAGCGGGAGTAGGAGAAGCGCACGGCGCCTGCGACCTCGTCCTCGACCTCACCGCCGAGGAGCCGCACGCCCTCGACCTCTGATGCTACCTGCGACCTCGTCATCGACCTCACCGCGGAGGAGCCAGACGCCTTCGACCACTGACGCTGCCGCATCCTTCCCAGGTAGCCTTCGTGCTCCTCCCTTCATCCTCCTCTGCTAGGTTGACTGCTAGGTGCTACTCCTGCTGCTTGGTGCTCCCCCTCGAGCCGGCACTGCTGCTACTGCTCGGTGCTCCCCCTCGAGCCGATGTTGCTGCTGCTAGAAAGCCTGCTGCTTGGTGTTGTTGTTGCTACTAGATAGGTTGATGTTGCTGTTAGGTGCTGCTGCTGTTAGGTTGTTGTTACTGGATGATTCAACTAGTATGATTTAACAGCATAAGGTTAATTCATCATCCTTGGAGCAGTAGTAAATTATCAATTGGAGCAGTAGTAAATTTAAATTGGAGCAGTAGTAGATATCTAGTGATTTTAAGCTTTTGACTATTATGTATCTGATATTGCATACTCTATTTGGAAAATAACATATAAACTAAAAAAATGGGTGTAATTGCATACTCCTACTGCTGTTAAGCTAGTATATTTTTTTAGAAGAAATGCATTGCAAAATGGGTGTAATTCTAGGAATATGTTGTTGCATGAATGTTTGCATTCTATATTTTGGAAATCATGGGTTTTCAAACAATCTGCATAGCTTCTTGTGCTAGGTAACTCTTTTATTTTAGAGTTCAAAGCTTACTGGTGCTTGCTAGGTGTTGCTGCTGCTACTAGGTGCTTGCTAGTTGCTTCCTGGTGCTTGCTAGGTGTTGCTGCTGCTGCTGCTTGCTAGTGCTTCCTGGTGCTTGCTAGTGCTTGTTGCTGCTGCTAGGTTGTTAGGTTGCTATTAGTTGCTAGGTTGTTAGTTGCTAGGTTGATTGCTGCTGCTGCTAGATTGTTAGTTGCTAGGTTTTCAAACAATCTGCATAGCTTGTGTTGAGGTGTAACAGTGGAAGTTTGATTTTCGATGCTCTGTATGCACTATGCAATGATGCTTTGTATGCTTCACTATGTGCTTCAGAAATGAATGTTAACTATGTGCTAGTCTATGCACCTTATGCAAACCAAATGAGGAATTTTGATTTCACAAAAGGTGGTTCTCCTTCTGCTGAGAGCAAATGTAGTTCTTTCTAGTTCATTGGAGTTCATAGGAATGCTCTCTGTAATTTTGATTTCACAAAAGGAGTTCATAGGAATGCTCTTTGTAATTTTGAAAATGAAAATGAAAATGAATATGAATATGTCTCTGGTTATATGCATATCATAAAGGCAGCAGCATTTCCATTGATCTTGGACTCTTGGTAGTGCAGTAGTTTTTTGCTTGCTTGCATGATGATGCTGTTCAACCATGTTGTTGCTTGCTTGCTGATGTTGTTCTAGTTCCTAGATGTTGCTTAGGTGCTGCTGCTGTTAGGTTGTTGTTTAGTAACTCACAATTGCTGCTGCTGCTTAGGACCAGGAGGAGGAGGACCACCAGGTGGAGGGGGAGCGCCAAGCACCAGGAGGAGGAGGCGACCTGCACTGCCCCGACCACCTGCACTTCCTCGACCACCTGCACACTGCCTCAAGGTGATGAGCCCAGCAACTCCCCCTGTTAATTTTTAAACTTGAACTTCTCTGTTAATTTCTTATTACATGGCCACTGTTAATTGCTCTGTTAATTTTTTGCAAAATGTCCCACTGGTTTGAATTGTAACTCGCTGGAATGTTGATCAATTTGTGCCAGATACTTGGTGGTCTCAGTTGGTATTACTGACATGTTTGTATGTTACATGCACTAAGCTTGAATGCTGATTACGTAGCCTACTTTAGTAACTCATGCATGCATAGGACACTGATTGATAAGTATAATTTGTTAACTTATCACGAGCAGAGATTGGACCTTACTAACCTTATTAAACACCCTGTTGTGTAATCAAAGTATTCCTGCCATCTGATAATAAAAATGAGTTGTGTGCCCAAACCAGTAAGGACTCCACCCTTCCTTTATTTTGTTTAGACACCAGTGCAATGACGTGCTCTCTTACACATTCTGAATTGCCCTTACATGTTTATTCAACACAACTGTACTTAAAACTGTTTCTAGTTTTCTAGCACACTAATTAGGGGAAGCAATAAATATTGGACTTGGTTATTTTGTTCTAGCTATGTGAAAATGGTGTGTGAAATGGTCTGGTCCTAGCTAGCTATGGCAGAGCATGTGCAAATTTTGTGAAAGGAGCATGTGCAAATCTGCCATGTTGTTCCTAGTATTCTGCATACCAGGACACCTAAAATTTCCACTAAAATAGAGAGAACACCAAGTTAAAAACAATTTGAGATTTTTAAACCTGGGTACCTTACTCTGTCGAAAGCATACAAGTGTCTTGTAGGCTTTCAAAACTAGAAGGCTGAAAAAATTGTTTGTGTTCTTGACATTTGGAGTATTTTTGCTAATGATGTGTGTTTTGATTCTAGCCTCTGTACAATTAACACCACAATTGTTTTCACTAAAATGAATAACCACCATTTTGTACTGTACATGTACACTCAAATATGAATAACAACAGATACAATCAAACTAATATATACCATATTGTCATTCTTTCATGGCCCTGGAACAAGAGCACCTGACCGTCGCTGCCGCATCTTCCTCGACCCGGAGCAACAGCTCACCTCTCGGAGACTCCACGCGACTCACGGTGAGCTTGCTGCTGCTTGCTACTGCTGCTAGCTGCTGCTTGCTAGCTGCTTGCTAGCTGCTAGCTGCTGCTTGCTAGCTGCTAGCTGTTGCTGCTAGTTGCTGCTTGCTGCTTGCTGCTGCTGCTAGTTGTTGCTTGTTGCTTGCTGCTTGTTGCTCCTTGCTGCTTGATGTATGTCCATGGTTAGCTGATGCATATAGCTAGCTGATGCATGATGTTGAGTGCTCAGCTGGTGGAGGATCAACTGTATATGTGTCATGGTGTATATGGAGGAACAATTGTATATGTGCCATGGTGCTCAGCTGGTGGATTGTTTTCCTGGTGTATTTGTGTCATATTCTTGTGCAGGGATCGACTGAGTTGCCCATTATCGCTGAAATGTTGATTCATTTCCGTTTCGGCGAAAATGGGGCACTCATATGTACATAAATTAGCATAGGTCATGCCCAATTTTTCCGTGAAATCTTGCGCTAACTTTATGCATTTTTTCCTACTTAGTTCTAACATGGCCGACAATGATGAGGCCGGCGGCAGCGGTACCAAGCCATTCTGGATGATAACCGATGAAGTGGAGACGATGGAGTCACAACCTCGCCGCGACGACGGCGAGGATGATGGGACCGATCCAGACTACCGAGCGGATGATGCCGCCGAGGATGAAACCACTGACGATGGTGCCGCCGAGGATGAAACCACGGATGGCGGCGAACACATGGACGGCGGTGAACACACGGACGGCGGCGAGCCGAAGAAGCAATGGAGGGAGCGTCGCCCGAATGTGCTCAGCACCCTGAAGCAGGCATTCACCGAAGTGGATGCCAGTGGGCATCCAACGGCGCCCCATGAACTAGTCAAAGGGTACTCGGCCCAACTCGGGTGCATCCTCCGGAGCACGGTCTCGATCAACACCGAGAACCTCAGGCATCCTGACCGAGCGAATTTGCGCTCCCTCCTCTTCACGAAGCTGCACGAACGATACGAGTTCCCGGTGGACTGCTCAGAAAAACGTCTCATGCGGAACAAAGTGCACAATGCCGCCCTCACGAAGATGAGCACCGCCCTCGCTAGTTGGCGGAACCGAGTGAAGAAAATGATTCAGAAGGGCGAGAGTTACGAGAAGATCAAGGATTCAAATCCTTCTATCACCGAGAATGACTACGCTGATTTCAAGATCAAGTGCGAGAGCGAGTGAACGTCGGATTCTAGTCAGTGGGGGAAGGACATGCGGAAACTGAACTTAGGCACCCACAAACTTGGTCCTGGCGAGTTTAGGGCGGCGCAACCGAAATGGGACGCCCAGGATAAGGAGCGTGTGAGGAACGGCCTCGAGCCCCTCTTCTCACAATACAAAAACAAGCAAACCAGGCAGTTCCTCCTGGCCCGGTACCGTGTGGACCCCACTACAAAGGAGCTCACCACCAATCCGGAGGTGAAGGAGCTTGAGGCTCTTCTGGTAAGGAGTGCACCCGCTTTATTAGCTCCTTTATGGTTGCATTCGAATTGATGAATCCAAATTACTAAGTGGTTCATGCATGTTCCGTAGGCTAAGGAGGAAGCTGCTAATAAGGAAGGCGAAATCAGTAGCGGCGCGGGGTCCACGAGCTCCTCGTAGTGTGCCCCATGGGACAACCCTTTAAATAGGGCGTTGAATGCCCACAAGAAGAGGGATCCATTGAGTAAGCCGACGTCGGCTGGTCGTGTGGTCGGCGAAGGATGCTCTATGAAATGGTCGGATTACTACAAGTCGGGGAAAAAGGAGAAAAAGGCCACCATCGATGAGAAGGAGGTCGCACATCTCAAGGCACAAGTTGCGCAGATCCCGACATTGGTCGAGGAGCAAGTGCGACAACAAGTGCAACATATCGTGGAGACCCAACAGAGGACGCAACGACAGCAAGTGGAGGACCAAGTGGGCAACACGCTTAGCTCTATCATCCCTACCTTGGTGGTTGGTCTGGACGCGTGGTATAGGGGAGGAAAAAAGGGGCCTCCCCCGGTTCCCAGTTTCACGAGCAGCAACTTGCACAACGTGGAGCCATCGGTGAGTCCGCAGGCGGCAACAATGGTGTCTCCGGCGGCGCAAACCTTGGTGGCTCCGGTGGCGCCAACCTTGGTGGCTCCCGCGGCGCCAACCTTGGTGTCTCCCGCGGCGCCAACCTTGGTGTCTCCCGCGGCGCCATTACTTCAGCTCAATGCACCCGTCGCTGCGGATAATACGCCGCCCGGCACCGCGCCAACAAGCGGCCACTCCATCAGTGGCACGCCCGCCGCCAGCGGTGCCTCGACCTTAGCCGAGCTGGACGCCATCACGGTAACCAACCCTCGTCTCCGATGACTTCCATATCCTTGCCTTTGACTACGCTAGCCATCCCTAACGTCATACATGTTTTCCGCAGGGTGCCGCCGCCGACATCCCATGCACTCTCCTCCATTTTGTGAACGGCGAGTTGATCGATGTTGCCAAGGCCAAAATCGTTCAACCGAGCAAACGCCAGTTACACGGTGTACCCATGGCACCCGACGTGTATAGGATTCAACTGGTTCGGGTGCTTAGTGGCTACGACGATGTGGTACCTCCCTTTCAACCCCATGGTGCCGACGAAGATGAGGTCCTTACCCTCCACCAATGCTTCAATTGGTCCATGGTTTGGCCAAAGAGCCAGATTCGTTTGGGGGCGAGCGACACCACCCCACGGACAGCACCCCAAGCCGTGCCGCGCCAAGCCATGGCAAGACCACCCCAACGGTGCCGCCATCAGCCGACGAGGACATGCATATGGCATAGGATCCGAACGATGGTCCAGACGAGGACAGTACGTTCGCCAACCTGGAGTGCCACTTCGATTTTGGGGTGGACTACGATCTCAGTAGCCAACCCTCTCAAGCTGCCGTCGAGGGGAAAACCTATTGCAACAAGCGGCACCTATTCTGTTCTCTAGAGACGCCTCCAGCTGCCGACTTCACCGAGACTCAGCCGATAGCCGAGGTGAGAAGTGTTATCGGTCCTAACACACCGAAGAAGGCTTGCGAAGAGGAGAATGCAGTCCCGGTAAATATGAAGCCGAAGGGACGGAAAAGAAAGAAGAAGGACAACAAGTCCGCCAGCCGGCCGGCACCTATCCGTGCTCGGGACGGGCCACCGGTGCCCAAGAATATCGAGTCGAGGGTGCATGTGTCGGGTGAGCGGATGCTAATTCAAAGATTGTACGATGCTGCACCCGGTCCTATGCGATCTCTGGTTGACGGTATTATGTTTATGGAGGAGCGGCGTATCAGGGAGAAAGATCATGGATACCCAGTGTATATTGCCAAGGTGCCCTCGGGCCATGGATTTGTCGATAGTGGCTTCGCGGAGAAGATCTTCCTGCGGTATGATGACATCTTCGCCATGCTGAACAGTTATCCGCTGCACTACACCTTCAATCGCCTATACTCGCTCAGCAAGGCGATGCGGATCATTAGACACAACATCCCGGACATCGCGATAGCCGAGCCCTTCTACATGCGTGCCGTCCACTTGGCCACCGCCGCAGACCGGGCAGTCGCGAGTGGATACCTCAAAGACTTCTTTCTAGCGAACCAAAAGAAGTGCAACCTCCTCCTGCCTGTATTTCCCGAGTAAGTCACCCCTCACCGTACCGGTCTTAACTCGTGATTTTTTTAGATTTCAATCGTCATGTTCTTAAACATTATGTGTTCTACGCAGAGACAAAACCTGCACACTCATCTCCATAACCCCAAAACATTCCGTGGCCACATACCTCGATGCGGACGGTAAGTCAACCACGGACTACACGAATGTCAAGGTCGTACTTGATGATGCTCTCAATGGCTAAGTCAAAGCGAAAGGCCACATGCAGAGGCCAAATGTTAGGTACGGGAAGCATGTGTTCAAGCACCAAACAAAGTTTCCCTGCGTCAAGAAGCCGCCTTCTAGTAACAAGGATGCCTACTACGCCCTCTATCACATGGATAAGTTCATACGGGACCAGCAGCGGCTTACGCTACCTGAGCATCTCAGAAGCTGGGCCAACAAATTGTCGCGGGTCCCTGACGACGGCATCAAGCAAGACTTCTTCCGCATCCAAGTAGAGTTTTGTGAAATCATCCATCAAGATGTCGTTAGAAGCGCGGGGGAGTTCTACGCCGGCTATCAGCCGTCGAACAGTGTCATAGACACAATGCTCCAAATGCAGGGTGACGACTACCGCTCATGGATGTGCTTGAAGAAAGGCGGCGGTTTTATCCACGCTCCGAGAAAGTCTTGATGTGCAAGCCTAGTTATGTAGTTGTGAACTAAAGACGAGCTTGTGCTGTAATAAACTTTATCCAGCACTTTACTTGCATGTACTGTTTAATTACTAGTTCGGCTATGTTTGTGAACTTATATATATGGCTTTGTCGTTTTCCACACTTGATTTGGTCGTTAATTTTGTTTGCATATGCCGATGATTAGAATGGTTGGTCACTTGTACACTCGGGGGTGGAGCAAGCGAGCCTGGTGTGATGGCACAAATATCCATGTCTTGTGCATCCTACCTGGCCTCGCTTACTCCATCCCTGAATGTTAAAATTTGTTTTGACCAACAATGTATGAGGCCCTCGTCATTCCATTTGCTTTGGTTTTTTCAGAATGCCGATGATTAGAATGGTTGGTCACCTGTACACTCCGTGAAGGCATCAGTGAGCCTGGTGTGATGGCACAAATATCAATCTCTTGTGCATCCTACCTGGTCTCGCTGACTCCTTCACGGAATGTTAATATTTGTTTTGACAAACAATGTATGAGGCATATGCTCTTTCTTCCATTTTAGTGCCGATGATTAGAATGTCCGGTCAACTGTACGCTCCGGGGTGTCGCTAGTGAGCCTGGTGTGATGGCACAAATATCAATCTCTTGTGCATCACTAACGCCATCCCGGGATGTTCATATTTGTTTCGACCAACAATGTATGAGGCCCTTGTCATTCCATTTGCTTTGGTATCTCAAAATGCCGATGATTAGAATGTTTGGTCACCTATACACTTGGGGGAGGGGTCAGTGAACCTGGTGCGATGACACAAGTATCAATCTCTTGTGCATCCTACTTGGTTTCGCTGACCCCTTCCCTAAATGTTAATATTTGTTCCGACCAACAATGTATGCGGCATTCCATTTAGTTCATACTAGCGACTTATCTCTTATTTGAGTTGGCACTTCTTAATTGCATTGGCCGATGATTAGAATGGTTGGTCACTTGTACACTCCGTGGTGACGTAAGTGAGCCTGGTGTGATGGCACAAATATCAATCTCTTGTGCATCCTACCTGGCCTCACTTACGCCATCACGGAATGTTAATATTTGTTTTGACCGACAAAGTATGAGGCATTCCATTTAGTTCATACTAGCGACTTATCTCTTATTTGAGTTGGCACTTCTTAATTGCATTGGCCGATGATTAGAATGTTTGGTCACTTGTACACTCGGGGGAGGGGCTAGTGAAACTGGTGCGATGACACAAGTATCAATCTCTTGTGCATCCTACTTGGTTTCACTAACCCCTTCCCTGAATGTTGATATTTGTTCCAACCAACAATGTATGAGGCATGCCTTTTAGTTCATACTACTTGGATCGTTTTTGAGTTTGCTCTTATTCGTTGCAAACATCTATGAGCGTGCACTAATATTTCTTTGGCTTGTGCATATGTACGCAGATATGACGTGGTATGTCGTGTACAAGGGCAAGGTTCCCGGAGTCTACAACGGCGGGAGGAGTGTCGGAGACAGGTTCACCGTTTTAGCGGTAACAGCTACAAAGGGTACACCACTAGAGCGGAGGCCGAAGATAGATACGCACGCTATTTGGCGGGAGAGAGGAGGGAGCGGAGGAGGAACCGGATGAAGACCACTATCATCGGGATGGTGCTAGTACTGACTCTAGCTCTCTTCTATGTGATTGTACTTTAGATGATCGATCGTGTGTAACCACTAGCTCATTTGCGACTTTGTAACCCCGTAACTCGTCTAATATTTGAAATCTTGTGAATCATGGAGGCTAATGTGAAGAACTATGTATTGATATACTGTGTTGTTGTTTATATGTGTTATATATCATGTATTTGTGTTGTTATACTGTTCTATACAACATGTGCAAATACCAGCCAGAAATGCAACTAATAAAAACGAAATATATACTAGCAGTGGCGCACTGGTGGACCATGAGTGGCGCACGACCACTAAGTAGCAGTGGCGCACTAGTCTGGAACCTGTGGCGCACTACTCGGTGATCCCCTTCGAAAGTAGCAGTGGCGCACCGAAGCTGCTAGCAATGGCGCCTCTGTGATACAACAGTGGCGCACCTTGACAACCAACAATAGCGCACCAGCTCGAGGTAACAGTGGCGCACCCCAGGAGTCAGTAGTGGCGCACCAACAACAGACAGTAGTGGCGAACTGCTGCTCAACAACAGTGGCGCACCCCTTTGGAGTAATAGTGGCGCACTACTAGACATTTCAATGGCGCACGGCGTAGTGCGCCACTATTACTTAGGGTAGTTGAGACGCACCAGTAGTGCGCCACTACTAAAAGTTAGCAGTAGTGTGATAGTAGTGGCGCACTGCTGGTGCGCCACTGATGGGGAATAGTGGTGCGCCACTGAATAGCTATTTCCTAGTAGTGGCATTACCGATCCTCTACAAAGTTCCAAGTAAATCGAGCTACTAGAGAAGAACGCCTAGTGCTTCAAGTGACCAGGTGATCACATTCGGCTGATCAGGCCATTGGCCATTTTTTATATTCCTAGACATGTTATCCCATTCCACATTTTCATCTAGGACAAAGGTTATTCTAAACCATATCATCTTGTGCTCCAGATTACGAGGCTTTTCGATGGTAACAGACGTACCCGAACAGATGGCAAAGAGGTGAGGGTATCTCTCTTCTAGTGGGCCGCGATCTAGCCACCAATATATTTATAACATGATGGTTATTGTTCACCGAGTTCTTCGGCGCTACTGTGAATATTTTTTTTTATGTTGTTCCAAAATGGAGAGCCCACCATGACGGCTGATGTGACTATGTCTCCGCCTCATATATATTTTGCTCTAACAAGATCTACCTGAGCCCTGCTCTATTTGGCTTAACTCCCAAATCCATTTCGTAAGGAGGGCAAGGTTGATTAGCTATATATTCCGAATTCTCTGATCCCCAAGTTGTTTAGGTTTACATGCACCTGCATAGTTGACCGTGTTGTGTTTTTTTGAACCCCCGATACCCCCAAAGAAGCGCCGACGAAACTTGTCTATATCAACATGTGTGCCCCCTAGACTAGGAATAAACACATATCGAAAGTTGGTAGGCTTGTGAGACATGCATTAGCGAGTATTCTAGCCACTAAGGATAATAAATTTTATTTACATGGGTCAACCCTATTAGCCACTCCACCCGTATGAAATTCCTAGCCTTTGAGTGTCAGTCGTTTGCCACTCATTGGGAGACCAAATTAGCTTTTGGGGAAGGATCTTGGTTTGCAACTAAGCAAGTTGGCGATGCAAATTTGTTCCTGGTGGTCGACAACCAAGAATACCACCTAGATGTTTCCAATACCCAGGTTTTCCGGCTTGGTGAGAATCATCATGTCGTCTGTGCATTCAAAATATGACACACCACAAGTATGAACTGTGGAACCAAACCATGAATGTAACTAGAAGCACAAGCCGACTCCAACATAATTGCCACGACATCTGACATCATGCCGAATAGAAGAAGCGAAATTGGTCACCTTGACGCACTCCCCATGCATTTCTAAAGTACCATCTCAGCTTCCCATTGATGTTAATTGTATTTTCCCCTTCCGACATAAGTTCAGTTTTATTAAGATGCCCCCTAGCTTCTGAAATCGAACTTCATGTACCATTTCCTATAAGGCAAGAACCCATGAAGGCATCTTCCTTTGATGAACCTTGTTTGGCAATGATCAATGGTTACGATTAGCAATGGGAGACAAATGAGTAGCGTAAGCCTTAATGATGAATTTTAAAATAAAATTTATGGGCGTTATTGGCCTATATTGGTAAAATTTATCTACCCACATGAACTTCAGGGATAACGTGAGCACCCCAAATTAAGTCTAGACATGTCTACCCTCCCATCACAAGTCATTAAGAAGCTTAAGGATTAGTTCTCTAAGAATGCCCTAAAAGGTTTTGAAGAACACGACCATGAGACCATCTGGCTGGGCCTTGTGCGGAGCTATGGTTTCATATTGGCTAGAACCTTATCTAGCTCTTCTTGGTTGAAAGTAATCAACATACCATCATTTTCCTTGACAGAGACCCTCATTTTTTGGGGCCACATGTCATCCACGTGGGAGAACACTCTATCCTCCCCCTTTGATCCCATAAGATCCATGTAGAAGGCATAAATGTGGGATTTGGAGTTCCCTTTGCTCTGATACCCCTCCTATATCTGATACTAGGTTTGGGATCATGCATATCCTATGCTTCCTATTAACAATTGCATATAGGTAGCCTCTATTCGTGTCACCTTTGAGCAATCAGTTGATTCTACCCCTTTGACAGCAGTACCCCTCCTTGACTTGGATAAATTGCATCATTTGTTCCTCTAGGTGATACATGTGGGAACACCCCTCTTCATCTAGAACCACCGAGCCTCAAATATTATCCATATCCTCAATTTGTTTGATAATTGCATCTTCAGTTTCCCTTCTTTCCTTCCTAAATTGGCACCCACTCTTTTAGGAATTTCCGCCGCCCCCCCCCCGCTTGCCGAAACCAACATGATTTAGCATTTGTTTATCATGCGCTACTAATCGCGTCTATCTTCCAAGAAATTTTTCTTAAACCCTATGACTCCCACCACCAAGTTTGAAAAAAAATGATCAGATATAAAGCTTAAATGCTCGGAGAAAGTAAGTGGGGGTGTGGTATATCCCAATTCCAGTGACCGCGGTGAGTGAAGAAAGTTGGTAAATGGTTTCCCAAGAGGAGAAACGAACACTCGGTCTAGGAAAGATCGAACCAGGTTTAGCCACTTTTTGGTCCATGTAAAGCGAGACCCAACCCTACTAATTTTCCGGTGTTCCCAAATTAATAACTAGAGATTCATCTGAATTCTCCATTCAAAGCCTAATATCGTAGAGGTACAGACATGGTGCTCGCCATGCAAGTCTATGTTTATCACACTATCACCAATCACAAAGCACAGTACTGTAAGGTATCCTCCTCATGTGGGTTGTTGTGCCTACTACCCAATATTGTTATGACTAAGGGTCATTTAAAACATTGCACATGAGGAAAGAGGGGACTCCCATCCAGCCACAACAAGGTGGAGTGACAGGAAAATTGCAGGTTAGCCTCTACTGCAAAAAGGAGAAGAAAACAAAGAGAGGTGAGGGAGAAGATATTGCAGGAAGAAGCTTTAATTTTTTGAGGTTAAACAGTGGGTTTCCCCACTGTGTTTTTTTTATTTATTTTATATAAAAGAACAGAGTACCAAAATTACAGGTAATGAGGTGCTAGAGAAAAGCACCACAAGAGCCTAAAACAACAAAAAGGGGAGTGATGTTTTGGAACATGGGAGCATATGCTCCCTTTAGTTTAAAATGCATCTTACACACATTTCAAATATCAAAAAAATTGAAATGAAAAATTCGCACGTACATCTTCACGTGCTACACGCTTACAAAGTTGTTTAATAAAAAATCGACTTGTCATATGACGTGTGTAAAAAAGATAAAACTCAGTGCTAGAAATAATGCTTTTTACAAGATAAAATTTCTCTTTTTTACATAGTCCACAAAAAATGTTGGTTTTTCTTGAAACATGATGAACGCACATATATTAGGAAGATATACATGTAGAATTTTTTGTCAAATTTTGTTGACACTTCGAAATAAGATTTTTTAGTAGAGGGAGCATACGCACCCGGGAGCCGAATTGAATTTCTCAACAAAAAGAACTAACTAAGCCAGAACTCCAAATCAAACTTATATAAACAACTTCACCCAATCTGCAAGCCCTGCATAAGATTTCCTTTTCGCCTTGTATACCAGGAGAGCCAACTCCTCCTTGAAAAATTTCTTGCATCTGTATAAATTGGGGGTGATATATCTTTGAATAGGAAATCATTTCGGACTCGCCAAATGGACCACCAACCAAGGATAACAATGTCCAAAGAGAAAGTCTTTCCAATAATGGCCAAGAGTGAGTCGATGACTTCTTCATGAAAAGATTGTTCCTGAATCCACAGGAATAGACCATCCCGGGCAAATATACTGCCAACACATGAGGGCAAAAGGACATGTGAAGAACAAATGAGTTCTTGATTCAATCTGAAAGGAACCACACAAAGCACAAGAATAATCTGGCAGGAAAAAACTCTTTCTTTGTAACAACTGTCTTGCATTGAGCCTATTTTGCAGAAGTAGCCAGAAAAAAACCTTGTGCTTAGATTGACAGCAAGTTTTCCAAAGCTTCTTGATAATCGGGCAAACCAGATGTTGCCCAACAAAGTGCTTATACGCTTTAGATACCTTAAAACTTGTATTATTCCCAAAAACCTCTTGTGCCCCAAATTTTATTGTTGGCATCCAACATCCGTGTGTATCTTGATGTACGAGATCCGGTAATGATTTCTAGAGAAGAACATGTTGTACCCCATTTAATAATAGTTGAAGAATATTTGCGGGGCTTCGGCGTGTAGTTTTTCACTCAAGTTGAGAGGTTTTCCACGAAAAAATATCTAGTGTCTCTGTGTTGATTTGCAACCGTTGTAACTATTCTGAGAACTTCTAGGGTGAGGAGAGAGCTCCTCCCCAATGGGAGATATTGTCTATGGTCAGGAGAGCGAGCCATGAAGTGTCTTGTTTTTTTTTTCATATATGTTTGATGCATATGTTTTCTTTTAACATGAGTAACGACATGTTAGTTAGTACAAAAGTAATGCTTAAGTTTACACTGACTACGTTGCACATTTTCAAATCACGTTAAGAGCGTGGTAATCTCCAATTAAGAGTTAACCAATGTGCCATGTTTCCCCAGCAAGTACTCTCTACCATAATTCTCGACAATAAATATGAAATGGAGGGAGCATTAGTTTAGATTTTGATGGGACCTAAAGATGATCTGACTAAGGAAGCAGGATTCGAATGAAACAAGATATTGACACATAACCAATTAATCTCCACCTGAACTAAGCTCGCAAACTACCATCAAGCCTTCAACTCTCAAAAATATTACTGGTTGCTGTGTTTTTATCGTTCTAGAGGAGTCGCCGCGAGAATGTGCAGCGGTTGCAAGGTCATTTGTTTGCTTCAGGGAGACGCTTAAACAGACTGAGTTTGATCTAGCTTCTATAACATTAAACTAACCAAGCCTGGTGCAGGCAGCACAGCACAGGCCATGCATGGACTTCCCATGCATGTGGTCAAACATCAGATTAGCTTTTCTATCGTTGTTTGGTGCACCTTTACACGATAAACAAAGATAAGATACCTAATCTTGGATGAGACGTAGGTCAGAGGTTACAAAACTGCAGCCACTTGTGGTCCGGTGTCCTCCGGTGACGGCAACTCGTCAGCTGTAATGCAAGTGTGATGTCCTTTGTCATCAGATTGCGGTCATATAGTATACAGGCTCTTGTGATCTGCGTGCACCATGCACGCAACAACGAAGGTGCGATAATGTTAAGAACAAAACAAAATTTGATTGCTTGGTGGTTTTCTGAATTTGTTATCAGTCTTTGTCAACTGAAACTCTTGAACACTACTGCGATTTTATTCCATAGCATGTTAAATATGGCGTGAGATGAGATGATGAATATAGTTGAATATTTCCCACAAACAATAATATAGTTTGAATACTAATCCAAACTTGACAACTTACAAATGACTAATACCTGGAATAAAAGCAGCTAAGGTTAGCGATGATATATGTGATGATTATACTCAGTTGGAGTATTATTCCTGTTTTGTGCTACTGTGCTCGCTTAGGATATGTGCAACCAGGCGAATGCGACCACTCCACCAAATTAGGAAACGGCTAAGGGAATTGCCAATTGCCATGGCACCTCTCCATGCCATCAATGTGTTCTTGTTTCAGAGCATGGTAGCCGTACCTGCCTCATCCCATGTTCTAACTCCCCAAACTCTCCTTTGTCATCAGTTACATACAGCCAAACACTGCTCACTTCACTTGTGCTTGTTGCTGCATCACACCACCACTTCCAGAATCCAGACTTCAAGCTCCAAAGCTTATATAAGTAACTTACCCGTTGCCTTGCGAAAATAGATCACCTAGTCTGCACCTGGTCTCCCAAAAACTTCTCTCCTTTTCCAAGGCTTCCACACCCGGACAATATACCACCAGCTCAATGAGACCCTTCCTCAGCTTCTCTCCTTGGTGTTCCTTGCTGCTTCTCCTCTCGCTGGCGACGGCTTCGCAGGGGCTGAACGTCGGCGACCTTCTCGGCCAAGGGAAAGCACCGGCGGTACGTGAGAACTAGCTACCTTATGGCTAAACAAAAATCTGAATTTCCTTTTTCCTAGTGCTTCTTGGAGTTGATCAGTTTGGTTATGGTTTTATTGGTTTGCGCAGGGCGACAAGGATTGTAGCCGGATGTGTGAATCCATGTTTTGCACGGGTACGCATGGCACTACTCTGACTCTGTCTTCATGTTACAGCAATCTTGCAATTTAGCTCTGCATGCAGTCTGTTTGCGAGTTCTACCTCCTCCTAAGTTTTCCAGAGCAGCTGTCAAGAACAGAGCTGGCAGTCGATCGCGCTACTCTGACCGTCATGTACTCATGTTGCAGCAATCTTGCAGTTCAGCTCTTCATGCACTCTGTTTGTGGGTTCTATCCCCCTGCTAAGTTTTCGAAAGCAGCTGACAAAAACAGAGCAGTCGATCGCGCTATCATCTGGAACTTCATCGTTCTTGTTACCATCTTCTAATCTTTTTCTGCAATATATTTTGCCAAGAACTGGCTGATCGTACTCTGATTCTTTTCCTTTTTTTTCGATAAAGGGAATATATTAATATCAAAAAGATATCAATTACACCCAGCCTCTGCAACAACGCACCACCCTAATGGCACTACGGATGCACACAGCCACTCTGATTCTTTTCCTACCGACAGCATTACCATTGTGCCCAGAAATAGCTAGGCCAACGAGGATAGAAGAATTTGTGTAATCTTCAGTTGAATAGTGGAAGTTTTTTTTACCAGATCACGCATTGCAGTCGGAAGTATAGTACGTAGTACTAGCTAGGAGCCTAGGATAGCGGGTTCTGTGGTGTTTTCAGTTGAATAATGGAAGGTGGAAGTGCGTGGAACTGAAGCAACTGACGCTCGTTTGCTCTTTGGTTTCCGGTACGCGACCCGCCTCCGGAAGTTGCTCCTGTCCTGAGGTACGGGAAATACTGCGGAATCCTCTACAGCGGCTGCCCCGGCGAGAAGCCCTGCGACGCCCTGGACGCCTGCTGCATGATCCACGACCACTGCGTCGCCGACCACAACAGTAAGATAATCGTCCCTCGTCTCTTCCTCACACTTGTCTGTCTGGAGCGCTATCCGAAACGAAAATATCGGACACGAGAAAAGGCACGTTTGCTTCGTTTGACATCTCCACCAAAGGCCGGCTCCACAGAGCTCTCAACCTCCTGCCAGTTGTTTACGAGATGACACACCACCTAACAGATACAGATCGTATCTCAAGCCAAGCCGGTGGTACCAGCATGATTAGGCATGATTAGATTAACAAGTGCATGGGCTAGCTAGCTGCAAGTCAATGTTCCTGATTGGCCGAACGCTCCAAATAAGCCGCGATTCTGTACACGCTCCCTCATCACCATGAGAGGGAATAGTTTGATGCATCCACTACATCGTCCATGTCGTCCTGTCGATTCCTTTCTAGTTTCTACCGCGGCAGGATCGCTTGCACGCGTCGTTCAGGCATCCATGATTGCGAGAAAACACACACGGTTTTCTCCACATCGCACTCGTCAGCCAGTGCGCACTAAACCCTGCCGTCCCAACACAAGCTACTACTGCTATCGATGAATGACTTTGGGTGTAACATGTGTCGTCGTCGTCTTGGTGTGTGCAGATGACTACCTGAACACCATGTGCAACGAGAACCTGCTCAACTGCCTCGACAGGGTGAACCCGGCGGGGCCGACGTTCCCGGGGAATAAGTGCGGCGTCGGCGAGGTGGCCTTCGTCATAAAGGGCGTCATCGAGACGGCCGTGCTCGCAGGGAAGATCCTCCACAAGAAAGACATCGGCCAGTAGCTAGTCAGCTAGCGATCGAGCCCATTTGGAAGGCAGCGGACGGACTTAAGTACGCTGGCTGCACAAATGATGTGGCAGGCGCGGCGTGCCGGTGCGGCAACGGGATAGTATTAGTGTACTTGGGACCTGTACTGTACGGTATATATATGCAACATATTGATGCAATAGTTGGCCACCAGTGCGAAACGGCTATGGTGTAGTAAAATGAAGTGGAGCACTGTTTTGTCATTTCAAAGTGTATTTTTTTAAGAAACATAGTACAAACGTAGACGCTCACATACACGCGCATACATTCACCCTATGAACGCACACATGCACACCTTACCCCTATGAGCACATCCGAAAAACTGAGCCGGCGGATTTGATCTTCAAATTGACGAAGACACCACAGACGCTTCGCTGTCGACGGGAATGTCGCCTCCCACTGAATGAATATTCCGTCTTTATAAGACAAACAGATGTCCAACCTGGAGTTTAAATTCTGGTGGGTTGAGGGTACAACCACCCTCCTAACCATCCAATCTTAGGTTGGTTCTCTCCAAAGTGTATTTCTTGAAACGCAACGCCCGAAAATACTTTGATTTTGTCATTCCAAGTGTAAGGGATGATTGATCATGTTGTAGCTAGGGCTACAAGAGTGGATTGGGCAAGTGAGAAGGAGTTTGTGATCTAAGGTACCACCCTAGCTGCCACCACCTTCTGCCCCGTCTCCGTCGTCTCTATTTCAGAATCGATGGGTCTTCGCCTCCTCTGCCCTCCGGTGGCTGGAGGAGTGAGAACCTCGTACGTGCACTCGATGTTATAGTAAGGTCCCTAAAGCTCATACCGTGATACCATTTCTAGGGAGCTTACAAAGGGCGATAACATTGGCCTCACACGAAGCGCAGCAAGTCCATTCAAAATAAACTCCTAACAACAATGGTACTTATCGACTAACACCTTGCATCCAACTCATTTTGTCATACTTCATTTAAAATATTTTGTACCATCTATTTTTTTCGCGAAAACGCACAACAATGGTACTTATCGACTAACACCTTGCATCCAACTCATTTTGTCATACTTCATTTAAAATATTTTGTACCATCTATTTTTTTCGCGAAAACGCAAAAGCCTTGCGTTTCCATGCATTGATAGATAAAGAAGAGTTTATGTACAAGTCCGAGGACAGACCCAACACGCCGTACAACTCAACCCAAGAAAAAGAAACTAATCTAGGGGAGCAGCTGGCGCACACCCCGGGCTCCCGCGTCCGCCCATTGCCGCGCCTCGGCCACGATTTTGTACCATCTATTTTGTACCATCTATTGAGTATACCAACTTTCATATTATGTGCTCTGAAGTGCAAATCATTGAGAACCTTCATGTTACTTGTGTCAAAGAACCATAGATCATGCCTTTTGATGCCTGGCATATACTTCTCCAAAAACTCTAATGATAGGGAAAAAGTTTGGGCGGCAATTCTTACTTTCTCATGTTCATTAAAATCATGGCATCCAAAAATATTGTCAACCTCAAACTCCCAATCAAAATAAGCATCTGTATTATATCTACCCTCATAAACTGGTAAAGATATAACCTGATCATGATCTCCTGTAAATGGTTGCACATGCAGCTCCGTAGTTGTCATGGTACTCGGATCGATGGCTTGGTCCTCAATTCCTGTCATGGTTAGTACCCAAAAAGCACAAATGTATATGCCTACAAACTACGGAATATGGTGGTTCATGCGCAATTCGTCAAGCAAAATACAAAGCTCTTACAAGTTGTTACCAAACAGGAGGAAGGCGATATGGCAACCAGCAAAGATCAGCTTCTCCAAAGATTGCCAAAGCGATTACCAGGGGTCGACACAGTGCACGTGGAGATATCCGTGGAGCTGCGGGAAGGCAAAGTATAGTGATATGGTGGCACAGTAATCAAATCAGCGATGCAAATTGAGTAAACGCTCAACGAAGGTACTGTGCTGGTCCTAGGCTAGATCGTATTAGAGACGCGAGCCTAAATCACCAACGAGGTCACGACGCGGCACAAGATGCAAGGGCAGCGAAACTGGCGCTGGAGGATAGAGACACGGACGGTAAGGCGCGGCCAGTTTTTTTTTTTTTTGGACCTCAACTTGGCGCTAGACCATAGAGGTCTCTATGGTAGGGCGCCCAGAAATTTTTTTTTCCCTTTTTTTTTTGCGGAATCTACCTTGGCGCTAGACCATAGAGGTCTCTATGGTCGGGCGACCAGAAAAAAAAATTTCTTTTTTTTCGATTTTTTTTTGGGGGAATCTACCTTGGCGCTAGACCACGGAGGTCTCTATGGTCGGGCGATCAGAATTTTTCTTTTTTTTTTGCAGCTAGACTGCTATCATGATTCCGACGGAAAACGCGAAATTGACCAGAAAAACGGATCTAAAACCCGAAAAAACTCTGAAACAAAGATCAAGAAAGACCCTATTATGATGGGAAGCAAAGGGGAACAACAAGGAGTTGATGGCAGATGTGGCGGAAGTGTATGGTGGCGGTGATATGGCGAGGACTGCAAGCGGAGATGGTGCGGCGGCGACGTGACTACTATGACCAGAACTCGAAACTCTAACGACTCTAGACGCTAAGACCAGCACGCGACACGGCGATTGCAGACGAAGACTCAAAAAGCAAAAACTGAAAAGATCATGCAATGGCTTGGCAGGGGCTATGAGATGGATGATCTAATCTAACTTCTTTTTGTGGGGCTTTTTCTGGGTTATAGGTAAAACAAATCTACACTAGGAAAACTGTAAATCTCACCGAGCAACCTGAAATCTGATACCACTTGATAGGGCAAAGGTGTCCGATCTTTCGATGAGATGGGGATAATTCGATTTGTTGGTGGAGTTCGTGCTTGACGATCCGACTACACGTGCAAAGTTCGTGCGCCAATGCAATCGCTAGGACAATCTCCGGGAGTTACTGATCTTGCGGGAGCACGATCAGCCGACCAGACAAGGGTCTTAATTCCTACCTGAAATCGAGAACAAGTAAGAACTAAAGATGCAATCGGAATATTGCGAATAGAGATGAAAGCTTGATTGATAATGGTGGGATTCCGAATAGCCGGTCTTGTTCTGGGCGTTCGCCTCAAAAGAAGTACACGTAGTTGCAGCAATTGGCTAACTTTTAATCTAATCAAAATCCAAGTTCTAATGACGGCTACAGAGGGATATATATGGGGGAAGTGAAGGGATTTTCGTCCAACCAGCTAGGGTTGGCCAAAAACAACCCTAAATGGGCCTTCCTCCACTTATATGGCCTCTTAAAATCCCCTAAAATACCTAATCCCAAAATACATGGGCCTGGCCCATTAAATAAGGTGACGCAGCACAACAAATAACTCTTTGGACGAATTTTATGATGGAGTAACTTGTATAATTCATCCAAGCATCGTTGCTTCACTATGGTGGCTTCAATGTTCTGAAATCCTCGCTTGCAACGCCATCCTGAATCCTTGCAGGTCTGATGTCACCTCCATGCACATTCCTAATCCAATGCTTGGCGTCCATGCTAGATCCATTCCTAAATAATATAAATACATTTGATTTAGGCAGCATCATATTCTCATATATATTAGGAAGGATTCCTAGTAACGAATGTACACGAGATGTGGTTGTAGGAGTATTGGTTGTATCTATCATAGAGATGTCCTCATCATCCTCCCCTACTTGAATTGAAGTCGTCCTCGACGTAGTCTCATCTTTTTCACCAAGATATGCCTTCAAATCGGAGGTTGGGATGTCCTCATCACCCTAGCTGGTTGGACGAAAATCCCTTCACTTTCCCCATATATATCCCTCTGTAGCCGTCATTAGAACTTGGATTTTGATTAGATTAAAAGTTAGCCAATTGCTGCAACTACGTGTACTTCTTTTGAGGCCAACGCCCAGAACAAGACCGACTATTCGGAATCCCACCATTATCAATCAAGGTTTCATCTCTATTCGCAATATTCCGATTGCATCTTTAGTTCTTACGTGTTCTCGATTTCAGGTAGGAATTAAGACCCTTGCTGGTCAGGCTGATCGTGCTCCCGCAAGATCAGTAACTCCCGGAGATTGTCCTAGCGATTGCATTGGCGCACGAGCTTTGCACGTGTAGTCGGATCGTCAAGCACGAACTGCACCAACAAATCGAATTATCCCTATCTCATCGAAAGATCGGACACCTTTGCCCTATCATCTAATCTTGGCATGTAAGGGGTAGGAAACCGAATAAATTTATGACCCTCGGACCAACTAGCGTGAAGATCATTATGGTTTCCATTTTTTTCATGAACCTTGATCGGTTGGAAATGGTTTCTAATTCGAGACCCTGTTCTGCATCATAGAATGAAAATGTCACAGACACTACAACAAAGTATGCATGCCTAACTTTTTAAACACTTGCTTAATCGCAGCGCTCACACTGGCCTAGCAAATAAAAGCAACTAGGGTAATCTGTGTCGGGGTTTGGAAGTTTAGTTAGCCCATTAGTGCATTTCCAATGGAAGCCATACTAGTTGTATACAAAGCTATCTTTATTACATTTCCAATTTTAATTTCATGAACACATTTTTATCTGAGAAACTAACATGAGTGGTTGTGTCAACCAGATGATGCAAAATACATTGAGACGAGTCTAACAAATCAAATTTATGGATGTGAAAGTTATAGCTAGAATCCACAATATTTTTATGGTCATTTGTGATTACTATAAGCTATGCCATTTCAATATCAAGTACGAAACATGTGTGCATCCTCAAATTATTAATTAAGGCACTATAACTTATAAGACACATTTGACCACAAAACCCCCGATATAGTTAGGCCAATGGTTCAATTTATACTATAAACATTTATGTATAGTTGCTTACATAGTGATTCACTAGAAACCGCTCTTAAGATATATATGGGTTAAAACATATGCGGTAGATACTTTTACCAAAATATTTAACAATATATTAATAGTGGTGCAATTGCAAAAAATGAGAAGACTTGCAATTTCGTCAATTTTTAGCCAATGTCTATATAATGAAAAGTTAACATAGTTTTGTTATAAAATACCTATAAATTTTAACATTAGATAAGTGTTTTAATAAAAATTACATACATTTCAAAGAATGTTGTAGTCAATATTAGTGACCATTTACCGCTGCTTGGTTTTTCTAACTGAGTAATAAAAACAATACAATCATTAAAAATGTAATATAATAATACTAATTTATAAGGAAGTATAAAATTTTAGTGTAAATTGAATTCTCACATTAGGTTCAAAAGTCATTTGGACCGAGTCTATTTGTGATGGATAGATGTCGTTCTTAGGAAGGTTCTAGAGGTGCCCAAAAGCCCTTGGATCAAAGTGGCCTCAAGCCCATGACCAAGATTGCATCTTCACCTCTATATATTGAGAGAAAACCCTACTTTTGGAGGAAGCCATCCATAGCCACGAAAATCCTCCTCCTTGGAAGCCGCCAAGAAGGGGAGAAGCTCCTCAAGATCAGCACCATGGCCAAGGAAGAATAAGGGGCAAGTGGCCTCTACCTGCTGCCCTAGGAGGGGCGCCGAGGCGTCGCCGCCCTGCGCTGCTCCTCCAGGCCGGCGCCACCTCTCCCCCATGGGGAGACTCATCTCCATCACCATCTACAACAACTCTCCATCATCTCCCACTGTAATCTCTTGGAAAACATGATATGATGTAATATATTGTTTTCCCGTGATCTATTGTATCTCTATGCATGTTGATGTTTGATTGGTGACTTGTTTATGGCAATTATTATATAGTTTGTTGTTGGTTGCATACAAGTATTCATTATCTTCTATGATGATCTTGTTGTATTAACATATGAGTACACACATATGTTGGGGGATGAACAAGGTTGTCGCCGTTGCATGTTGATAGGATGAGGGAGAGCCGGAGTTTGATAGAAACCGAATCCCAAGTCTTAGAGATACATGTTGTATTAATTCATGGTTAATCAACGGGGGAACTTAAATCTAAATGCGATGGTTGGACTTGATGTCTTACTAATTCCCTTGTTTGCCTCTTAATTAATTGGTCTTGGGATCAATCACTAGGGGTGTATTTGCTCATGTATATGGCTGCACCTATTCATGGCTCCTCCTTAGAAGAAACAATAAAAGACTATCTTTTTGCTTGCTTCACTAATTGTCACAACCAACCAAATGAAATAGTAATTTGTCTAAGCACTTACTCCCTTGGGTTTTCCACCTCCACTTCACTAGCTCCATTTTACTTGCTAGTTTACCTATAGTATTTGCTTCCAAAAACTTTCTTGTTTTCTAGTTAGTACAAAAACAACCACACACACTATAGTTTCTAGCTTTGCTTGGAAGGCCATATAAGTGGGCTATAGGGCTTTGAGAATATAAAGTTTATCTTTAGCTCCTTGTAGGTTTGACACTCAAATACTTATCGAATTGTACTACGGTGATCCTTGCACTTGGGGGTTATCAACAAGATATAATTATTCAAGCACGATGGCTATCACAAGGAAAGTAAACTCGGCTATACAGATAACCGATGCGTGCGGACACAGAGTATGTGTTCCTGTGTTCGCTCACATGAAGTGAGGTACATGTTGGAGAAATGCATACTACCACAAAGGCTCACCTTCTTCTCCAAGTCAAGTCCACGAAGGACAAAGACCTTTTCCTTATGGATAGCTTTTCCTCCACTCCGGAGATGGCAAGCTCCACAACCACTTCACAAGCTCCACGAAGGAGAAGCTTGGGCCTCTTCACAATATTCCATGAAGAGGTCACCGGAGCACCAACACTATGCAAGGATGCAAAGCAAGAATACCAAGAAGATTTCTCAAACCCTTCTCTCTCAAATCCCACAAAAGCAAAAACTGCTATGGATGAACTAGAGAGGAATAAGAATGGTGGAAGTCAACCAATGACTCCAAGATCTAAATCCAAGGGATACCCTCATTTAGAGGATGATTTGTTTGGCGGGGATTGTAGATCTAGATCTCCTCTTGCAAAGCCCTAAAAAGATGCTAGAATCATAAGAGAGAAAGGAGAGGAAGCATGTTAAAGACGTTCAACAAAGGTGGTAAAGCATGTGCCTAATAATTCCAGAAAACTGTTGGGGAAGAAGCCTCCTTTATAGAGAAACGAATCTAACTGTTTGGGTGAATCCAGACCAAAGTTGGCGTCAGGGCCGGTCAAACCGGCTCCCGCGCCGGCCTTCCCAGTCCGCAGCCTGGTGCACCATTTCCCACACTATAATGCCCACCTAAACATCACTGAACAACTCCCAGCAAGCGTTCTAGTAGGGTGTGTTGCACGGCCCGGTGAAAAACAGACCGACGCACGTCCTAGAGATGATCATGTAGACCGGATTTCCCGCTGACAGAAAATTGAGCAAACGAAAACGGGGATAAATTTTGCGTCATGGTGAGCAGAGGTAGTATGAACACATGAGGTGGTATGCTGATGCGGAATAGTACCTGTTCCGGGACACGCGATAGGTTACGAAGGAGAACTACGGCATCACCTCGACGTAGATGTGCATCGGGGTGGTCAAATGACCCAAGGCTGAAGCTCGACACTACAATGCGCGTCGGAGGAGCCTTTATCGAAAATGTCGGATGTGCGTGTGCAGGTGCATGGATGACGATGTCATCAGAGTTATCTACTGAACCTTTACCGCCGTCGTGCCAGCTGTAGTGTGCGGGGGAACTAAGTCCGCCAATCACGCCTCGGAAGACTCGCTGATGACCCACAAGTATAGGGGATCGCAACAGTCTTCGAGGGAAGTAAAACCCAAATTTGTTGATTCGACACAAGGGGAGCCAAAGAATACTTATAAGCCTTGACAGCGGAGTTGTCAATTCAGCTGCACCTGGAATAGCACTAGCAACAGGGTGATGTGAAAGCAGTGATAATATGATGCGGCGCCAGAAAATAGTTGGTACTACTTTGATGGTGTGTTGACAGGGAAATGTGATGCGGCAGTAATATGAGAGCAATAGTAACACAGAAGTACCAGTAACACAGAGGAGATGGCACTGGAAAATATCCCAGCACGCAGTTGATTGAAAAGCAATGATGATGAAATAAAGGACCGGGGTTCCCAACGATCTACACTAGTGGTAACTCTCCAAATAACAAGTATTGGGTGAAAAAATTACAGCTGGGCAATTGATAGAATTGAATTTAGCATTAAGACAAAATATCCAGTCTATTAATATCGTAGGCATGTTTTCCGTATATAGTCATATGTGCTCGCAATGAGAAACTTGCATAACATATTTTGTCCTACCAACCCGTTTGCAGCGGGGCATCAAGGGAAACTACTGGTAATTAAACTACTCCTTTTAATAGAGCACCAGAGCAAGCATTGATACTTGGTGAAAACATGTGATCCTCATATCAAAGCCATCCCCTCCGGTTATCCCAATTCGAGATCACTTTGGGGCCTCCGGTTTCGGACAAAGACATGTGCATACAATTTGTAGATACAATCTAAGCAACAATTATAGAGCCTAGATCTAAGATCATGCCACTCGTGCACTAATGACAAGCATTAAACATAACAATATTGTAGCAACAAATACTTCACAAACTTATAAGATATAGTGAACATAATGATCAATCCATCGGATCCCAACAAACACAACACTGATTACATCATATGGATCTCAATCATGTAAGGTAGCTCATGAGATCATTTTATTGAAGCACATGGGAGAGAGTACCATCTAGCTACAGCCAAGAACCCATAGTCCCTGCGGGAATTACTCACAAACCATCATGGAGTCGAAGTGGAGGCGGTGGAGTCGATGGCGATGGCTCCGGGGGCACTTCCCCGTCCCGGCAGGGTGCCGGAACAGAGACTTCTGTCCCCCGAAACTTGGTTTCGGCGATGACAGCGGCTACGGAACTTTTCATGAACGGAGGGTGATATATTGCGGAGTTTTTGTAATATCCCAGGATTTGGGGTTACAAAAAGAGAGAAAACATACGTGTGCATTGCATTCATGCATAGAAAATCCGGGGAATTTTCGCGCTTTTGTTTAAAACTGTCAAAGGGGTCGAGGTTTCTCTTGCATCGGTGGAATTGAGTTAGTTATCGATGCGAGTGCGACAAATTTCGACATGACCTTTGTGAACTCATATGTTTTGGGAGAAACAATTTGAATTCAGATTAGAATATGAAAGACAAAACTCAAATAAGAGTTTGAATTGGAATTTGAAATCTAAACAAGTATAAAATATAATATGTAAAAGTAAATACATTTGATAATTACAAATGAATAAATGAGTTAAACTTTATTACAAATAACATTATTCAACAAATTACAAGTTAGAAAACAAACAGAAAATTACAAAAGAATACAAGAAATTTCTATACTAAATCTTCATATTCCAAATCTTCCCAATTTTCTTATCCTTTCTTCCTGCAAAACAAACAACAAAGACAAAAGAGAATGGTGTTACGATTAAAATGTCGCCATCATCCATGATGAGGCATTTTAATGTTGGAAACTAGCTAAAGGGAGTCAAGAACTAATCTTGATTCCAAATGTTGATTAGAGGGACTGAACATCAATTAGGAGACAGGGTCAGTAATATCATGAGGCAACAAGGACTAGAGGCAACATCAGGGATTGAATATCACTTAGGCAGCAGTAATTGATCCAAATGACAAGGCAACACTATTTGACGCAACAAGGCAATCGTTTTTCATTTCCCTCTAATCTAGCTAGTGTCTATTAAATGCCACAAGTTTTCAAATTAAGTAATTCACCATTGACAATAGTTAGTCAAGATGAATCAATAGCCACAAATAATAAGTAATAAAACTCACATCTTGTTTCAGCATATAACCATCACAGCCAATCAAAGTAATACAGTTGGCAGTAGCAAAAATAAAGGCCACTTAGGTAGATAAGATCAAACAGGCGTGCCTCACTGACTTGCACTAGGAGGCACACAAATATCTACTTGACCACATGCACTGTACCAGGGACACACAGGCAGCATAGTCACTGCATGCAACTATGTGATGTCAGCAGCACAAGCAACAGCCAAGCATATAAAAGAAGGAGCCAGCCGTACCAACATTCTTTTGCCTCACTAATCAGCATTCCTAGCACACACATCTTTCTCACATTGGCCAAACCAACCAGCAACAAGTTTAGCAACCATTTGCACTAGCTAAACCACCAGATCATCTAGCAATCCTCCATCCATTAGGTACAACAAGAACACCACCTAGATAGTCTGGAAACCAGCAGAAGCAGCAAGGAGGAGAAGAAATGCCACAAGAAGGAGAGTACCCATTAGCAAGAAGAACCATCTATCAAGCTACAAAGTGCATCAGGTAGAAACCCAATGATATGATAAATAGATCATGCAGTATCTGTTCTTAACTATTGCATAATCACATGAGAGGAAATAAAGTGGAAAATACCAAGCAAGTATATCCATCTACCCTTCCACTAGAGTTTTATCTAGGGGATCGGAGGGATCTATTACTCTCAGATAGGCATAGTGGTGCTATGCTAAATCATCACAGAGAGGAAAAGGCAACATAGCAATATCTGTTCTTATTTTAAATTGGTGCCTCAGCCTTTGCATATTGGCAAGGCTACAAGATCAAGCCATATCTGTTCTTATCAGTTTTAAAACTATTAAACAAGGGACAGCCAGATCCACCAATAAAAACCAACCTTGCAAACACAAATCATCTCTAGTTGTTATTTTGCAACTAGATCATATACTAGAAACTCAAAGCTCACTTTGTGTTTTCCCACAACACTACTGCCCAAGGTCATATATACACATCCTTTCGCCGTCCTCATAAGCAGCCATTATTTGTCAGCATGTTACAAGGGCTTACTTGGGGTCCAGGAATTATTCCCAGGCCAACCAAGTAACCCAAGTAGCAGCAGTAGTTAACCATCATGTACTTGTTACACAATCAACTCTGCATAACACATAATAAATTTCAGATGATCCATGGATCATCTTGAATCTGCAGCAAAGCTATCATAAATATGCACACAAGCTCACCAACAAATCATCAAGTAAATAATCCACCTTTATGTATCAGTACTTGTGTCTGAACTCAACAATAGTCTAAACAAAAGTATAACTGAATTCTTCAGTCACCAGTGTAAATAATATATAATTCAAGTATGACAGGAATCACAGATGTGCCTTGATGAACAAATCATCCAAACAGGGGCACCACATCTATATATCCACCATAGAGCAAGTATACCACCAGAAGATGGTTCACCAGATTCCAAAAGATCAAGCCACAGGTATAAACTAACTAGGAATCATCACTAGTATATATTCACTGTCATATTGGACAGCTACAAAATCATATAACCAGTGATAGGGAGCAATACCAATTCAGAGATATAAAATAGTATCACTGGATATGTAGCACAAATGCACATCTATCAAGCTTGGTATAATCAGAATGATTCAAAGTAATCAATAAGTCACCAGCAAGGCACCTAGCCACAACAAGCTATCAATTAAGCCAATTATACTTAACCAGAAATAATTAGACTGAAGCCACACATGCTTGGAATGTCTACATCATCCAAAATGGAGCAATTTACACAAGCACAAGCCCCAATACGTGATCATAGGCAGAGTCGAGAAGAGAAATTAGCTCACATTGCAGTAGGGGTAGTAGATGATGTAGTTGATGCCGGGGTTGCGGCGGCGACACCGTCCAACCGGCGTCGAGGTTACACACTAGTAGTCGCAACCGCACAACACAGCTCCACCAGTACACGGACGCCGGGGTTGCACGCCAGTGGCCGTTCCGCCGGCGTCGAGACGGTAGTCAACACATGACCAGCAGCATCGCCACCCATCCACACGAGTAGAGCCGTTAGGAGCCCATCCAAAACCACATCACCTCACAACATCGTCACATCAACATCAGACCAAGAACGGGGAGGTGGAGCCACAGGAGGTGCAGCAGCCGGAACACGCCAGCAACCTAGCCACGGCTAGGGTTGCTGTCCAGCACATGTGCGGGGCGTAGAGGAGGCGCAGGTGGTGAGTCACTGGAGGACATGAGACGGAGCAACAGCGGCTCGTCGCAGCGCCGGAGTGGGCCGGCGGCTGGTTGGGCGACGACCGTGGTAGTCTAGGGTTTTCAGGTTGGGGGCGAACGGGAGAAGCCACGAGAATCAAATCGAAGAGGGGGAAGGAGTAGAGCACGAGGGATCGGAGCCTCGCCGGCCAGTGGCGGCGACGGGTTCGGCCCACATCGACCAGAGCTGAGGCAGAGTCGCCGTCACAGCGGGGTTGGGGGCATGCGAGCAAGGCCCTGGAACTCAGATCGAAAAGGGGGGAATGATAGAGCATGCCACGGCGGAGCGACGGCAGCTAGCAGCGGTGCCGGAGATGGCCGACAACGGCCGGAATCACCGCAACGGCGGTAGGCGGCGGCCGCATCGCGGAGGCGTGCCTGGGTGTCACATGCGTGCGAGAGGTGGGGATCGATAGGGTCGTGTGCGTGCGTGATTTGTGAGTGAACGCACTTTGGGCTGGGCCCAAGCCAGTTTAGTGTATCTGCTAATGCGAATGTGCTGGTGACCCATTCGCTCTAGCTCAAACTAATAACTATATAATTAAAATAAAAAAAACTGATAACTATATAGCTTAGTAATGTGTGTACGGATATGTAGCAATAATTCACACAGATGCTTAGTACTTAATATTTCCACACTTGTGTAGATTCAATATTTACACCTTAAATAAAATTATCCACTAACCTTGTATAATTAATTGATTATGATGTAAAAATATAATATTACTTTAAAGTCCCTAGAAAAATACTTAGTAATACTTTTAAAAAATCAAATAGAATTTCTAAATGTCCAAAATGTTATTTCTACCTCAATAATGCAATGAATGTTATCGTTATGATTTGAACATGATAAATTAAATAAAACTTAGTTTTTATTAAAGAAACATATAAAGTTCCATAAAATCTATGGTCAATATTAATTAGTTCTAAATAATATTATAGTACCTACTCCTATTTTTAATGAATACTATCTTTTACTTAAAATAGTTAATTAAATCCAAAACCATTTAGTACCTTATCGGAAGTTCTTAAAACCTTAAAACTAAATTATTTAATCATAATAGATGAAACCCTAGAACTCGACATTATTAGAGTAACTATACCTAGAATCACTTATTACTCTTAATTAACTCCTAAACCATGTATTCCCCTTATAATAGAAGCCATTACTTTAAACCTAGAGCTAATTCAAATGCTTATATGATACACTTTGGAACCTTACTGCACTATAATCATAGAATTGTATATGTTAAGAATTCAACTACTACCGTTGGGTAATACCATACCTATACCTAATATATTAAATCTAATACCTACTTATAGATCAATAGAAAATTATAGTAAACCTAGAAGCAAATAACTCTTATTGCAAAACTTAATTATTAGTCTTTAAGAAATATGGTCTTTCAAAGTTATTCTTTTGAAGTAAGTAACAAGTAATCATCAACCATGTCTTATAATACTTAAAACTGGAAACTATTCTTTACATGTTAAGAATGTACCCACTACTATATATATATATTACTTGTGTGTTAGTATGATTATTATGAAGTATTACAACACCTATTTAAGATATCAAACTAACCAAACACTAATAATAACCTTGTTTGTAAAACCACTCTAAAAGTGCAACACACCCTAAAGAAATCCTTACAACCCACTAAACATAAATCATCGGGGTTAGGTCACGCTTAGAGCGACTGCATCTCATATTTATGCATTATTGCACCCTTGCCAATCTTTTAAACATCGTCCTTACCGGACGATGATGCTATTTCAGAATTTGGAGTTATTGCGCACCGAAGACCTTGCCTGCATAATCTTGCAGTCAAGAAAGGCAAGTTCATCACTTGCTCATGTCATTTGAGTATCTTTATCAAATTACTTGCAAAGTACTATGATTATCACTATTGCATAAAAACCAAAACCACTATTTTCATAACTATGAATATGACTATGTGGTGTGCAATGGAACCATGGATTGTGTTGATATGGTGGAGGTTCCATTGCAAGGGTTTATATCCATCTAGGATTAAACAACAAATGTCGTCCAGTGATTCTTGTAGAATAATACCCGTGTTAACCATAAGATCTGGAGTGGGACGGAATAGTCAATTGTATTTCCACCTCTTGTACATCAACGGATGCGCTTTACCGTAGACCCTTGATCCAAGAGAGGACAAGTGGTACCCTTGATCCAAGAGAGGACAAGTGGTAGGGTGGGGGTCCCGATGAAGTCCCCACGGTTATTGCGGTCTATGATGGGTTGCAGCTGCCGGCGAAGGAGTTCATGGTAGAGACATGAACTGTTGTCGTGGTCGGGGGCCGTCCTTAATTGGTATAAGAGCACCGGCGAGGACCCAGGGACGGAGTTTGCATCAACGGGTGGGTGTATGAGGTAGCGGAGGAATATGATTGGCTATGACCTTATATCGGGCCTCACACCAAAGGAAGTGTGGACGGGGAGTACGCCCGGTTGGCACCAAGGTTAAGATCTCTTATGGGTAAAGCAACACACCTCTGCAGAGTGTAATGAATCGTGACCTGTCACTCCCTGTTCCGGGATATGGAACTGCGAACGCGGCCGGAAAGGAACTCCATGAAGTTCTAGTAAACCGGTGAAGGCTGACGGACATAGTTCTTCTGAATAAAAGCAACCTTTTGAACAAATATTTATCAAAACCTGCATTGGTATTAGACTTTCTGGTCTAATGCCGTAGCTAGTGCATTAAACACCTCTTTCCTATAATGAACTTGTTGAGTACGCTCGTACTCATCCCACTCTTAAATCCCCGCTTAGATATGGAGGCATCGAAGGAGGATCTACGAGTGCAACTCGAAGACCGAGGAGTCAACAACTACTTCAAGGGACGAGAACTCGTCGGAAGAGTCGGATACCACATCTAACAAGGAGAAACCTAGATTAGCAATAGAAAGGAACTAGCTTCCTAAACTTAGCTCCTATTTAGCTAGAATCTATTCATAGCCTCCGTAGCTAGTTAAATACTCTACAAGTAGAGTTCGTGTTAGGATTAGACCACGAGTCGTTCTTCCGGAGTTTATTTGCGGTTTTACCTCATTGTAAAGTAGGAGGCTGTGATGATCTTATGTAAAGAGTCCGTATGTAATTCTATAGACATGCCTTGGACCCGCATATGTTTCTGTTGTACCACTCTGAGCGATGTAATACTAGTGGAACGGTGTTTCATTGGTGTTATGTCAGACTTGCATACTACACCATGCAGTGGTATGCCGGGTCACCACAGTTTTTATGTCAGAGGGGTTTTATAGGCGAAGAGGCGACACGAGGGCGTGCACGGGGTGCCCATACCACCCCCAGGCGCGGCCAGGCCTGGGCCCGCGCCTAGGCCTGGGCCCGCGCCTGGGCCTGGTATGGCTGCCCCGTGGCACATCTCCGTCTCCCCTTCTGGCTCCCGGAGTCTTCTGGTATATTAGAATTTCTGTGATTTTTCCTGAATTTTCCGAGCAGTTTCAATTTTGGACATTTTCTGCAATAAACATACATAATAAACAGAAACTGGCACTGTGACACTTGTTAATAGGTTAGTCCAATAAATGTCATAAAATGATGCAAAGTGCACATAAATCATAGAGGAATTGGTGTAAAACAAGCATGGAGCATCAAAAATTATAGATACGTTTGCAACGTATCAACATCCCCAAGCTTAACTCTTGCTCGTCCTAGAGTAGGTAAGTGATAACAAACAAATAATTTTTGAAGTGACATGCACCTTCAAAGTTCAAAGAATGACTAAATACAAATAATTTAAGAACAAGTAATAACACATTCATGATTCAATCAATAATAATTTTGGGACCATGCACATAAAACTAAGAATGACAATTGTGCTCTCTTAATGGTGCATGAACTTAGAAGATGAAGACTCAACATAAAAGTAAAAGAAGGGCCCTTCGCAGAGGGAAGCAGAGATTACTCATGTGCTAGAGCTTTTTATTTTGAAAGCATGGAAACAATTGTGTCAACGGTAGTAATAATTCATATGGGTTATGTATAAAACTTTCTATAAGTTGCAAGCCTCATGCATCGAATACTAATAGTGTCCGCACCTTGTCCTAATTAGCTCGGGTTTCCATGGATTATCATCGCATTACATATGTTTCAACCAAGTGTCACAAAGGGGTACCTCTATGCCACCTGTCCAAAGGTCCAAGGAGATAAGTCGCATTTGATTTCTCGATTTTGATAGATCTCAACTTAAGGACATCCATACCGGGACAACATAGAAAACAGATAATGGACTCCTCTTTTTAATGCTTTAAGCATTCAACAATAATAATATTCTCATAATAGATTTTGAGGATTTGAGTGTCCAAATTAAAACTTCCACCATGATATATGGCTTTGGTTGGCGGCCCAATGTTCTTCTCTAACAATATGCATACTCGAACCATTTCAACTCATGGCAAATCTCCCTTACTTCAGACAAGACGAACATGCATAGCAACTCACATGATATTCAAAAAATGTGTGACAGGTTGATGGCGTCCCCAGATAACATGGTTACGGCTCAACAAGCAACTTATAAGAACTAAGATACATAAGTGACATATTCCTTACCACAATAGTTTCTAGGCTACTTTCCCATGAGCTATATACCGCAAAAACAAGGAATAAATTTTTGAAAGGTTTTAAAGGTAGCACACAAGCAATTTACTTTGGAGTGGCGATAAAATACCACATATAGGTAGATATGGTGGACACGATTGGCATTTTGGTTTTTGGGAGTTGGATGCACGAGTAGAGCTCATACTCAGTACAAATGAAGGCTAGCAAAAGAAAGGGGCGGCCGACTAAGAAAGCAATGTTGAGCGTGGAGTTGATGAAGGAGAAATTATGCGCAACGTTGAGTGGAACCCCAAGAGGAAGGTATGATGAGCACAGCAGTAAGTTTTCCCTCAGTAAGAAACCAAGGTTTATCGACCAGTATGAGAAAAACGTTCTCTCCCGAGGTGTTGCGAACCAACTCGTGGCAGGGCGCACTGCCGGCGTCAGCATCAACGTGGAGACCTGCACACAAACAACCAAGTACTTTGTCCCCAACTTTCAGCAAGGTTGTCAAGCTCACTGGTTTTGTTGAAAACAAAGTATTAAATGAACCATGTGGAAGAAGAATTGTTTGCAGAGAACAGAGCAGGAAAATGTTGTAGAAGATTGTAATTAAAAGAAGAAGGACCGGGGTCCACAGTTCACTAGAGGCGCCTCCCCAATAAAATAAATATGCTGGGTAAACAAATTACAGATGGGCAATTGACAAACAGAGATTCTACGCTAATGGTTGGTGCAGAATACATGCTATGAAAGTATGCAGGCATTACAACAATATACAAAGACCGTAACCCAACTGCATCTATGACTAATAATCCACCTTCAGGATTGCATTCGCGACACCCTCCAGTATTAAGTTTCAAGCAACGGACTATCGCTTTAAGCAATGTGTGTAAAGTAAACGATGAAACAATAGAACACCGTTGTTTTCTCCGTAGTAGCAACAACACATCTACAACCATAGAGAACAAGGTCACTTCCCATGGTTAAATAGAGGCATGAACCCACTATCGAGCATAAATACTCCCTCTTGGAGTCGCTAGCATCTACTTGGCCAGAGCATCTACTAGAAACGGAGAGCATGCAATATCATAATAACATAATACATAATCTCAACCAAAGCAATCTCTCTATAAATCGGATGCACATCAAACCAACATGTAGCAATTACAAATAGATGATCTTGATCATGTTAGGCAGCTCACAAGATCTATACATAAAGCACAACAAGGAGAGGACAACCATCTAGCTACTGCTATGGACCCATGGTCCCGTGGAGGACTACTCACGCATCACCTCGGATGAAGACATGGCGATGTAGAGGCCTCCGGCGGTGATTTCCCTCTCCGGCATGGTGCCGAGATGGACTGCAGAACCCTCCCGAACTAGGGTTTAGGTTGACGGCGGCGTCGGAACTTTTCGTGGATGGACGCTCTCGTCCCTGGGGTTTTCCCGATACGAGGAATAAATAGGCGGAAGGGCGGAGCGAACGAGGCGACGAGGCACCAGTATAGGGGCCAGGAGCGGCCAAGGGTGGGGCCGCGCCTGCCCTATGTACCGCCACATGGTAGCTCTCCTGCGCGTGTCCTTCTGGCTCTGTCTTCGTCCCGGAAAAATAAGACTCTGGGCTTTTGTTTCGTCCAATTCCGAGAAACTTTCATGTACAACTTTTCTGAAACACAAAAACAGCAGAAAACAGGAACTAGCACTGTGGCACTGCGTTAATAGGTTAGTCCCAGAAAATGCTAAAAAGTGTGGAAAAGTGCACATAAAACATATAAGAATTATAACAAAACAAGCATGGAGCATCAAAAATTATAGATACGTTTGGGACGTATCAACATCCCCAAGCTTAACTCCTGCTCGTCCTCGAGTAGGTAAGTGATAATAAACAAATAATTTTTGAGGTGACATGCTGTCACACTATTTTGATCAATCTAAGTGTAAAAGCAAACATAGCTGGAATCATAGAATCCTAACATAAACATGATAGATATAATCAAACAATGAAACTTAATAACCATGCTAAAACATGAATAGTAATCAAACAAAAGAAAATGTATAACGTGCATGGAAAACAAAGTGATTGTCAAGAGCATAACATAGATACATAATAAAGTGGTACTCAGCTTGTCCCATAAGTGGAAGCAAAACATAAATTCTTGGACACCTTTAAAAAATTATAAGGATGACTAGAAACAAAAATATTGAACAAACAATACCATAGTTATGAATCAATCAATAAAATCTTAGGACCATGCACATAAAACTAAGAATGACAACTATGCTCTCATAAGTGGTGCATAAACTAGAAGGTGGAGACTCAACATAAAAGTAAAAGAAGGTCTCTGATACGTCTCCGACGTATCGATAATTTCTTATGTTCCATGCCACATTATTGATGTTATCTACATGTTTTATGCACACTTTATGTCATATTCGTGCATTTTCTGGAACTAACATATTAACAAGATGCCGAAGTGCCGGTTGCGGTTTTCTGCTGTTTTTGGTTTCGAAATCCTAGTAAAGAAATATTCTCGGAATTGGACGAAATAAAAGCCCAGGGGCCTATTTTCTCACGAAGCTTCCAGAAGTCCGAAGACGAGACGAAGAGGGGCCACGGGGTGGCCAAACCCTAGGGCGGCGCGGCCCCACCCCTGACCGCGCCGGCCTATGGTGTGGGCCCCCCGTGCCGCCTCTTGACTTGCCCTTCCGCCTACTTAAAGCCTCCGTGACGAAACCCCCAGTACCGAGAGCCACGATACGGAAAACCTTCCAGAGCCGCCGCCATCGCGAAGCCAAGATCTGGGGGACAGGAGTCTCTGTTCCGGCACCCTGCCGGAGCGGGGAAGTGCCCCCGGAAGGCTTCTCCATCGACACCGCTGCCATCTCCACCGCCATCTTCATCACCGCTGCTGCTCCCATGAGGAGGGAGTAGTTCTCCATCGAGGCTCGGGGCTGTACCGGTAGCTATGTGGTTCATCTCTCGTCCTATGTACTTCAATACAATAATCTCATGAGCTGCCTTACATGATTGAGATTCATATGATGATGCTTGTAATCTAGATGTCATTATGCTAGTCAAGTGAGTTTTACTTATGTGATCTCCGGAGACTCCTTGTCCCACGTGTGTAAAGGTGACAGGTGTGTGCACCGTGTGGGTCTCTTAGGCTATATTTCACGGAATACTTATTCACTTGTTGAATGGCATAGTGAGGTGCTTATTTATATCTCTTTATGATTGCAATGTGTTTGTATCACAATTTATCTATGTGCTACTCTAGCAATGTTATTAAAGTAGGTTTATTCCTCCCGCACGTGTGCAAAGGTGACGAGTGTGTGCACCGTGTTAGTACTTGGTTTATGCTATGATCATGATCTCTTGTAGATTGCGAAGTTAACTATTGCTATGATAATATTGATGTGATCTATTCCTCCTACATATGCATGAAGGTGACAGTGTGCATGCTATGCTAGTACTTGGTTTAGTCTTTTGATCTATCTTACACTAAAGGTTACTAAAATATGAGCATTATTGTGGAGCTTGTTAACTCCGGCATTGAGGGTTCGTGTAATCCTACGCAATGTGTTCATCATCCAACAAAAGTGTAGAGTATGCATTTATCTATTCTGTTATGTGATCAATGTTGAGAGTGTCCACTAGTGAAAGTGTAATCCCTAGGCCTTGTTCCTAAATATCGCTATCGCTGCTTGTTTACTCGTTTTTCTGCGTTACTACTGCTGCATTACTCACTGCTTGTTTACTTGTCCTAGGCAAAGCACTTTTCCGAGTGCCGTTGCTACTACTTATTCATACCACCTGTATTTCACTATCTCTTCGCCGAACTAGTGCACCTATTAGGTGTGTTGGGGACACAAGAGACTTCTTGTTTTGTGGTTGCGGGGTTGCATGAGAGGGATATCTTTGACCTCTTCCTCCCCGAGTTCGATAAACCTTGGGTATCCACTTAAGGGAAACTTGCTGCTTGTTCTACAAACCTCTGCTCTTGGAGGCCCAACACTTGTCTACAAGAATAGAAGCTCCCGTAGACATCAAGCACTTTTCCGGCGCCGTTGCCGGGAGGAAAGGTAAAAAGGCACTCATACTACGGTCCCGGGTAAAGTATTTTTCCGGCGCCGTTGTGTGTGTGCTCAAAGCTATTTCCTTTAGATCCTGCAATTGCATCTTGTTGTTTCTTGTTTACACTAGTTTGGCATAATGTACAAGAGTGAGCTTCTTATTCTATTTCCTGATTTAAAACATGGATTGTTTGATGCGAAAATTAAAAAACCTATGAAATCTTATTTGCATGCTTGGTAGTAATATTAGTATGAACGCTTTGAACACCATTGTTGATAATAATGTAGAAAGTTCTAAGCTTGGGGAAGCTGGTTTTCATGATATTTTTAGTCCCCCAAGCATTGAGGAGAAAATTTTCTTTGATGATACTATGCCTCCTACACTTGATGAGAATAATAATGATAGCTACTTTGTTGAATTTGCTCCTACTACAACTAATAAAATTGATTATGCTTATGTGGAGAGTAATAATTTTATGCATGAGACTCATGATAAGAATGCTTTATGTGATATTTATATTGTTGAGTTTGCTCATGATGCTACTGAAAGTTATTATGAGAGAGGAAAATATGGTTGTAGAAATTTTCATGTTACTAAAATGCCTCTCTATGTGCTGAAATTTTTGAAGCTACACTTGTTTTATCTTCTTATGCTTGTCACTTTGTTCTTCATGAATTCATTTGTGTACAAGATTCCTCTTCATAGGAAGCATGTTAGACTTAAGTGTGTTTTGAATTTGCCTCTTGAAGCTCTCGTTTGCTTCAAATACTATCTCTTGCAAATGCATCATTAAAGCTGCTCGAGCCCATCTTAATGGCTATAAAGAAAGAACTTCTTGGGAGATAACGCATGTGTTTATTTTGCTACAGTACTTTGTTTTATATTTGTGTCTTGGAAGTTGTTTACTACTGTAGCAACCTCTCCTTATCTTAGTTTTATGTTTTGTTGTGCCAAGTAAAGTCTCTATGGTAAAGTTGATGCTAGATTTGGATTGCTGCGCAGAAACAGCATTGTCTGTCATGTCACGAATCTGGGTATAATTCTCTGTAGGTAACTCAGAAAATTATGCCAATTTACGTGAGTGATCCTCAGATATGTATGCAACTTTCATTAGTTCTGAGTTTTTCCATTTGAGCAAGTCTGGTGCCATTTTAAAATTCGTCTTTACGAACTGTTCTGTTTTTGACAGATTCTGCCTTTTATTTCGCATTGCTTCTTTCGCTGTGTTGGGTGGATTTCTTTGTTCCATTACCTTCCAGTAGCTTTGAGCAATGTCCAGAAGTGTTAAGAATGATTGTGTCACCTCTGAACATGTGAGTTTTTGATTATGCACTAACCCTCTAATGAGTTTGCTTAAAGTTTGGTGTGGAGGAAGTTTTCAAGGGTCAAGAGAGGAGGATGATATACTATGATCAAGAAGAGTGAAAACTCTAAGCTTGGGGATGCCCCGGTGGTTCACCCCTGCATATTTCAAGAAGACTCAAGCGTCTAAGCTTGGGGATGCCCAAGGCATCCCCTTCTTCATCGACAACATTATCAGGTTCCTCCCCTGAAACTATATTTTTATTCCGTCACATCTTATGTACTTTACTTGGAGCGTCTGTTTGTTTGTTTCTATTTTTTTTTGTATTTGAATAAATTGGATTACATCATGCTTGTGTGGGAGAGAGACACGCTCCGCTGGTTCATATGAACACATGTGTTCTTAGCTCATAATATTCATGGCGAAGTTTCCTCTTCGTTAAATTGTTATATGGTTGGAATTGGAAAATGATACATGTAGTAATTTGCTATAATGTCTTGGGTAATGTGATACTTGGCAATTGTTGTGCTCATGTTTAAGCTCTTGCATCATATGCTTTGCACCCATTAATGAGGAAATACATAGAGCATGCTAAAATTTGGTTTGCATAATTGGTCTCTCTAAGGTCTAGATAATTTCTAGTAAGGTGTTTGAACAACAAGGAAGACGATGTATAGTATTATAATCCTTGTAATATGTCTTTTATGTGAGTTTTGCTGTACTAGTTCATACTTGTGTTTGTTTCAAATAACCTTGCTAGCCTAAACCTTGTATCGAGAGGGAATACTTCTCATGCATCCAAATACTTGAGCCAACCACTATGCCATTTGTGTCCACCATACCTACCTACTACATGGTATTTCCTGCCATTCCAAAGTAAATTGCTTGAGTGCTACCTTTAAACAATTCAAAATTTATCACCTCTGATTTGTGTCAATGTTTTATAGCTCATGAGGAAGTATGTGGTGTTTATCTTTCAATCTTGTTGGGCAATTTTCACCAATGGACTAGTGGCTTCATCCGCTTATCCAATAATTTTGCAAAAAGAGCTGGCAATGGGATTCCCAGTCCCAAATTAATTAACAAAAATAGACACTCCTCCATGGTATGTGATTGTTGGACGGCACCCGAAGGATTCGGTTAGCCATGGCTTGTGTAAGCAAAGGTTGGGAGGAGTGTCACCATAATAAAACTAAAATAAAAAGGCACTCCTTCATGGTATGAGATTGTTGGCAGGCACCCGAGGGTTCGGTTAGCCATGGTTTGTGAAAGAAAGGTTGGAAGGAGTGCCATCCAAAAATAAAATAAAATGGGAGCCGCTCTTTGAAGGTTTGTCTGGCAAGGGGTTAGAGTACCCGCTACCATTCGTTGACAACAACATACACCTCTCAAAACTTTATTTTTATGCTCTCTTTATGTTTTCAAAATCAAAGCTCTAGCACAAATATAGCAATCGATGCTTTCCTCTTTGAAGGACCATTCTTTTTACTTTTATGTTGAGTCAGTTCACCTATCTCTCTCCACCTCAAGAAGCAAACATTTGTGTGAACTGTGCATTGATTCTTACATACTTGCTTATTGCATTTGTTATATTTCTTTGCATTGACAATTATCCATGAGATATATATGTTATAAGTTGAAAGCAACCGCTGAAACTTCATCTTCCTTTGTGTTGCTTCAATGCCTCTACTTTGAATTATTGCTTTATGAGTTAACTCTTATGCAAGACTTATTGATGCTTTTCTTGAAGTGCTATTCATGAAAAGTCTTTGCTTTATGATTCACTTGTTTACTCATGTCATACACATTGTTTTGATCGCTGCATTCACTACATATGCTTTACAAATAGTATGATCAAGATTATGATGGCATGTCACTTCGAAATTATCCGTGTTATCGTTTTACCTCGCTCGGACGAACGGAACTAAGCTTGGGGATGCTGATACGTCTCCGACGTATCGATAATTTCTTATGTTCCATGCCACATTATTGATGTTATCTACATGTTTTATGCACACTTTATGTCATATTCGTGCATTTTCCGGAACTAACCTATTAACAAGATGCCGAAGTGCCGCTTGCTGTTTTCTGCTGTTTTTGGTTTCAGAAATCCTAGTAAAGAAATATTCTCGGAATTGGACGAAATAAAAGCCCGGGGGCCTATTTTCTCACGAAGCTTCCGAAGTCCGAAGACGAGACGAAGAGGGGCCACGGGGTGGCCAAACCCTAGGGCGGCGCGGCCCCACCCCTGGCCGCGCCGGCCTATGGTGTGGGCCCCCCGTGCCGCCTCTTGACTTGCCCTTCCGCCTACTTAAAGCCTCCGTGACGAAACCCCTAGTACCGAGAGCCACGATACGGAAAACCTTCCAGAGCCGCCGCCATCGCGAAGCCAAGATCTGGGGGACAGGAGTCTCTGTTCCGGCACCCTGCCGGAGCGGGGAAGTGCCCCCGGAAGGCTTCTCCATCGACACCGCTGCCATCTCCACCGCCATCTTCATCACCGCTGCTGCTCCCATGAGGAGGGAGTAGTTCTCCATCGAGGCTCGGGGCTGTACCGGTAGCTATGTGGTTCATCTCTCTCCTACGTACTTCAATACAATAATCTCATGAGCTGCCTTACATGATTGAGATTCATATGATGATGCTTGTAATCTAGATGTCATTATGCTAGTCAAGTGAGTTTTACTTATGTGATCTCCGGAGACTCCTTGTCCCACGTGTGTAAAGGTGACGAGTGTGTGCACCGTGTGGGTCTCTTAGGCTATATTTCACAGAATACTTATTCACTGTTGAATGGCATAGTGAGGTGCTTATTTATATCTCTTTATGATTGCAATGTGTTTGTATCACAATTTATCTATGTGCTACTCTAGCAATGTTATTAAAGTAGGTTTATTCCTCCTGCACGTGTGCAAAGGTGACAGTGTGTGCACCGTGTTAGTACTTGGTTTATGCTATGATCATGATCTCTTGTAGATTGCGAAGTTAACTATTGCTATGATAATATTGATGTGATCTATTCCTCCTACATATGCATGAAGGTGACAGTGTGCATGCTATGCTAGTACTTGGTTTAGTCTTTTGATCTATCTTACACTAAAGGTTACTAAAATATGAGCATTATTGTGGAGCTTGTTAACTCCGGCATTGAGGGTTCGTGTAATCCTACGCAATGTGTTCATCATCCAACAAAAGTGTAGAGTATGCATTTATCTATTCGTTATGTGATCAATGTTGAGAGTGTCCACTAGTGAAAGTGTAATCCCTAGGCCTTGTTCCTAAATATCGCTATCGCTTGCTTGTTTACTTGTTTTACTTGCGTTACTATCTGCTGCATTACTACTGCTTGTTTACTTGTCCTGGGCAAAGCACTTTTCCGGTGCCGTTGCTACTACTTATTCATACCACCTGTATTTCACTATCTCTTCGCCGAACTAGTGCACCTATTAGGTGTGTTGGGGACACAAGAGACTTCTTGCTTTGTGGTTGCGGGGTTGCATGAGAGGGATATCTTTGACCTCTTCCTCCCTGAGTTCGATAAACCTTGGGTATCCACTTAAGGGAAACTTGCTGCTGTTCTACAAACCTCTGCTCTTGGAGGCCCAACACTGTCTACAAGAATAGAAGCTCCCGTAGACATCAGTCTCTCTTTGAGAGGCAAGTAAGATCACTCATGTGCTAGAGCTTTTTGTTGAAACAACAAGAGTATAAAATGCACTTTTGAGAGGTGGTTGTTCATGTCAACGAGTAGTAAAAATAGCTATTGTCATCTTCCATACTAAGCAAGTTTGAGAGCGGTTCTGAAATATTTGGGCGAAGCCTCTTTTCATTTATACTACTTATAAAATTGTGACACTCCTCCCCACCTTTGCTTACACATACCATGGCTAACCGAATCCTCGGGTGTCGACCAAGCAATCACAAACCATGGAGGAGTGCCCTTTTCTTATAATCTTTCTATTTTCTTCCTCTATTGGAAGTTGTGGTCAAACCAGCTCTTCTTTTTTTATATACTTTTTTATGTGACAAGCAAGATGAAGCTCACGATTCTTTGAGTTACTTAACTAGTATGGAAGACGACAACCACAATTTTAATTTATTTCCTCATGAGCTAAAAACAATGTCACAAAACGAGGAACTGTTTGAATGTTTTAAAGGTAGCACACGAGCAAACTACTATGGAATGGCAATGAAATACCACATATAGGTAGATATGGTGGACACTTTGGCATATTTGGTTTTTGGTGGTTGGATGCATGAATAAAATACTCACACAAATGGAGGCTAGAAAAAGACCGGGTGCGACCAACTAGGGGAGCATAATGGCCATAATCATGCACATCAACAAAATATATTAATCAAAACATAAAGTGATACACAAGTTGCAAACTAAATGATCATAGAGGCAAGAATTGACTGGAATGTAGTCATAACATGTTGCAAAATATGTGCCAAGTCGACCCAAATAAAATCATTCGCAGGAGAATATATACCACAATATTATGCTTTTCTATTGTATGCTAAAAACAATGCATGAAACCTTCAATAGCACACTAAACACTCTCAGTATTTGAGACTAATCATAATGAAAACATAATTAACAAGCTCATCATGAGAATAACATCTAGCAAGATATGCAAAAAATAACTATGCCACAGTCTAAAAATGCTTTCATTTGCATCACAAACACATAAAACTTTTTTCATGCTTCCAACGCCAACCAAATGAAACCAAACAACTCTCATATATGAAAAACAAATAAATGTCCAGAGTGATATTGAATCTCAAATAAATGTAAAAGTGGAGCGTGTCTCTCTCCAACGCAAATGCATAACAGTGGAGCGTGTCTCACTCCAAAATAAACATGCAAAACAGCGGAGCGTGTCTCACTCCAAAGTAAATATGCAAAGCGGTGGAGCGTGTCTCACTCCAAAGTAAACATGAATGATGGGATCCAACTTTATTGAAAGTAAACACACATCAAAAAGTAAATACGCTCCAAGGATAACACATATCACATGAAGGAATAAAAATATAGCGTGTTGAAAAATGACCTGGTACTTTTTGTTGATGAAGAGGGGATGCCCAAGCTTTGACGCTTGTACTTCTTGGATATTTTTTGGGGGGTCCATGGGACATCCCCAAGCTTGAGCTATTGTCCATGCTTAATGTTATTGAATCATTCTTCTCTCCCTACACTTGAAAACTTCTTTCACACAAAACTCAGCACAATTGATTAACAACATTAGTGCAAATAAAAATATATCAAACCAGCAAGGCTTCAGTAATGACACATATCAAACACTCATTTTAACATATGCTACTGTAGCTACTTCTTCCCAAAGCTCTTTTTCACCAAATAACTCAAAAAGACGAAGCATAAGACACAAATGCAAAACATGGCAGAAATCTGCAAAACAGACCAACAGGCAAAGATCGAAATTAAATAAATATTTATGTTCGTCAAATCGAAAAATGCTAAACTAACTAAAGTTAGCTGACATACTGGGGCATAAGCAAAAAAAAATTGCAGCTCAAAATAACGTTATGGCGATTTTTCAGAATTTTTTCGTGACCAGCACAGAATCTGTTTCAGAATTGCAAATACCCCAAACACTGTTTTTTTCTATTAGAGGCTACCCTTGGCACAAAAACGAAATAAAAACGATAAAGAGAGGTTATTACAGTAGCAATAACTTTCAAGACTAAACAAAGAAAAAATAACAGAAATAAAACATGGGTTGTCCCCCATAAGCGCTTTTCTTTAACGCCTTTGAGCTAGGCGCAGAAATGGTGCAAATCAAGTATTATCAAGAGGTGACTCATCAACACCATACATTGTTCTATAAATAGGGTCATAAAGTGACTTCTATATTTTTCTACGGAAGTGTTCCATACCTCTTTTGAGTGGAAATTCATAACGAATTATTCCATCTCTCATATCAATGATAGCACCTGCAGTTCTAAGAAACGGTCTTCCCAAACTAATAGGGCATGAAGCATTGCATTCAATATCCAAAACAACAAAATCAACGGGGACATAATTATTATTCACTTGTATAAGAACATTATAAACTCTCCCCAAAGGTTTCTTTGCAGCAACATCAACAATAAAAACATCTAAATAACATTTTTCTAACGGTGGTAAGTCAAGCATATCATAAACTCTTTTAGGCATAACAGAAATACTTGCACCAAGATCACATAAAGCATTACAATCAAATTCTTCTACTCTCATCTTAATAATAGGTTCCCAACCATCTTCTAACTTTTTAGAAATTCAAGCCTCATGTTTCAACTTCTCTTCCCTCATTTTTATAATAGCACTAGCAATATGCTTTGTAAGAGCAGCATTTTGTTCACTAGCATTGGGAGTTTCAGCGAGCTTTTGCAAGAATTTTATAACTTCAGTAATGGTACAACGTTCAAAATCAAAATCATTGCTATCAAAAATAAAAGGACAATTATCTCCCACACCTCTAAAAATTTCAGGACGCTTGTCGGGAACAGTTTTAATGGGTTTATACACTTTTCTATGTGGAGTGGGGACTTTTCCTACATTTTCTATTTTGCTAGTAGTAGTAGGAGGAGGTTTGCTAGCGTTCAAAGGTTTGAGTATTACTATTGGTGGTGATTTTGTAAACCTTGGCTAAATTATTTTCTCTAGCCATCTCATCTTCTCTTTCCCACCTAGCATGAAATTCAGCTAACAATCTCATATTGTCATCAATTCTAACTTGATAGCATTTGCTTGAGCAAAAGTGTTCTCTTCTAAAGTCATAGTTTTGGCTGACATCCTATTTATTAAAGAAGTTTGAGCCTCAGACAAAGTTGAAATGCGAGTTTCAGCACTTGAAAGTTTGACTTGTAAACCAGAAATCTCCCTATTTAAATTTTCAAGCTGCTGGCTAATATTTTTAAGCATAGAAGATTGCTCTCCCATGGATTGAGTAAATAACTTGTTTTATTCAAATTGCATTTGCATAAAGCCCTTAGTCGAATTTTCTACCTCTGTAATTCTCTCTTCACTAGGCATTTTTGAGCTAACACCATTTCCAAACTGCCTATAATTATTGCTACCAAAATTATTCCTATAGGCATTATTATTTAAATTGTTGCTCTTAATAAAATTCACATATACATTTTCTTCTTGAGCAACCAAAGAGACCAAAGGAACATTTTTTTGGATCCATAGGAGCATTATTATTTGCAAGCATAGTCATAATAGCATCAATCTTATCACTCAAAGTAGAAATTTCCTCAACAGAATTTACCTTATTACCTTGTGGAGCTCTCTCGATATGCCACTCCGAATAATTTACCATCATATTGTCCAGAAGTTTTGTAGCCGCCCCAAGGGTCATAGACATAAAAGTGCCTCCAGCAGCTGAATCCAATAAGTTCCTTGAAGACAAATTTAGTCATGCATAGAAGGTTTGAATAATCATCCAAGTAGTCAGTCCGTGAGTGGGACAATTTTTAACCAAAGATTTCATTCTTTACCAAGCTTGGGCAACATGCTCAGTATAAAATTGTCTAAACTTTATAATATCACTTCTCAAAGATATAATTTTAGCAGGAGGATAATATTTTTTCCAATAAAAGCATCTTTACATTTAACCCAAGAATCAATACTATTTCTAGGCAAAGATAGCAACCACTCCTTAGCTCTACCTCTTAATGAGAAAGGAAACAATTTCAACTTAATAATATCACCATCTACATCCTTATATTTTTGCATCTCACATAGCTCAACAAAATTGTTGAGGTGAGAAGCAGCATCATCAGTACTAACACCAGAAAATTTCTCTTTCATAACAAGGTTCAACAAGGCAGGCTTAATCTCATAAAAAGCTGCTTCAGGAGCAGGTGTGGAGCAATGGGTGTGTGATACGTCTCAAACGTATCTATAATTTCTTATGTTCCATGCTACTTTTATGATGATACTCACATGTTTTATACACATTATATGTCATTATTATGCATTTTCCGGCACTAACCTATTGACGAGATGCCGAAGAGTCAGTTGTTGTTTTCTGCTGTTTTTGGTTTCAGAAATCCTACAACGGAAATATTCTCGGAATTGGACGAAATCAACGCCCAGGGTCTTATTTTTCCACGAAGCTTCTAGAAGACCGAAAGGATTACGAAGTGGGGCGACGAGGCGCCGCCACACCAGGGCCGCACGGCCAGGGCTGGGCCCGCGCTGCCCTGTTTTGTGGGGCCCTCGTGTCGCCCCTAAACCTACCCTTCCGCCTACTTAAAGCCTTCGTCGCGAAACCCTCTGTACCGAGAGCCACGATACGGAAAACCTTCCGGAGACGCAGCCGCCGCCAATCCCATCTCGGGGGATTCAGGAGATCGCCTCCGGCACCCTGCCGGAGAGGGGAATCATCTCCCGGAGGGGTCTTCATCCCCATGATCGCCTCCGGATTGATGTCTGAGTAGTTCACCCCTGGACTATGGGTCCATAGCAGTAGATAGATGGTTGTCTTCTCCTCATTGTGCTATCATGTTAGATCTTGTGAGCTTCCTATCATGATCAAGATCATCTATTTGTAATGCTACATGTTGTGTTTGTTGGGATCCGATGAATATTGAATACTATGTCAAGTTGATTATCAATCTATCATATATGTTGTTTATGTTCTTGCATGCTCTCCGTTGCTAGTAGAGGCTCTGGCCAAGTTGATACTTGTAACTCCAAGAGGGAGTATTTATGCTCGATAGTGGGTTCATGCCTCCATTGAATAGTGACAGAAAGTTCTAAGGTTGTGGATGTGCTGTTGCCACTAGGGATAAAACATCGATGCTTTGTCTAAAGATATTTGTGTTGATTACATTACGCACCATACTTAATGAAATTGTCTGTTGTTTGCAACTTAATACTGGAAGGGGTTCGGATGATAACACGAAAGTGGACTTTTAGGCATAGATGCATGCTTGGATAGCGGTCTATGTACTTTGTCGTAATGCCCCGATTAAATCTCATAGTACTCATCATGATATATGTATGTGCATTGTTATGCCTTCTTTATTTGTCAATTGCCCAACTGTAATTCGTTCACCCAACATGCTATTTATCTTATGGGAGAAACACCACTAGTGAACTGTGGACCCCGGTCCATTCTTTACATCTGAAATACAATCTACTGCAATACTTGTTCTTTACTGTTCTTCGCAAACAAACACCATCTTCCACACTATACGGTTAATCCTTTGTTTTCAGCAAGCCGGTGAGATTGACAACCTCAATGTTACGTTGGGGCAAAGTACTTTGATTGTGTTGTGCAGGTTCCACGTTGGTGCCGGAATCCCTGGTGTTGCGCCGCACTACACTCCGTCACCAACAACCTTCACGTGTTCCTTGACTCCCTACTTGGTTTGATAAACCTTGGTTTCTTATCGAGGGAAAACTTGCTACTGTACGCATCACACCTTCCTCTTGGGGTTCCCAACGGACGTGTATCAACCGCACGCATCAAGCACTTTTTCCGGCGCCGTTGTCGGGGAGATCAAGACACGCTGCAAGGGGAGTCTCCCACTTCCAATCTCTTTACTTTGTTTTTGTCTTGCTTTACTTTATTTTATTTACTGCCTTGTTTGTTCTTATATCAAAAACACAAAAAAATTAGTTGCTAGTTTTACTTTATTTACTGTCTTGTTCTCAATATTAAAAACACAAAAAAAGTTACTTGCATTTACTTTATTTAGTTTGCTTTATTTACTACTGTTAAAAATGAATACTCCTGAAAACACTAAGTTGTGTGACTTCACTAGCACAAATAATAATGATTTCCTATGCACACCTATTGCTCCACCTGCTACTACAGCAGAATTTTTTGAAATTAAACCTGCTTTACTAAATCTTGTCATGAGAGAGCAATTTGCTGGTGTTAGTTCCGATGATGCTGCTGCCCATCTTAATAATTTTTTTGAACTTTGTGAAATGCAAAAGTATAAGGATGTAGATGGTGATATTATAAAACTGAAATTGTTTCCTTTCTCCTTAAGAGGAAGAGCTAAAGATTGGTTGCTATCTTTGCCTAAGAATAGTATTGATTCATGGACTAAATGTAAGAATGCTTTTATTGGTAGATATTATCCTCCCGCTAAAATTATATCTTTGAGAAGTAGCATAATGAATTTTAAGCAATTAGATAATGAACATGTTGCTCAAGCATGGGAAAGAATGAAATCTTTGGTAAAGAATTGCCCTACCCATGGACTAACTACTTGGATGATCATCCAAACCTTCTATGCATGATTAAATTTTTCTTCGCGGAACCTATTGGATTCAGCTTCTGGAGGTACCTTTATGTCCATCACCTTGGGGGCGGCTACAAAGCTTCTTGATGATATGGTGATCAACTACTCTGAATGGCACACTGAAAGGGCTCCACAAGGTAAGAAGGTAAATTCTGTTGAAGAAACCTCCTCCTTGAGTGATAAGATTGATGCTATTATGTCTATGCTTGTGAATGGTAGATCTAATGTTGATCCTAATAATGTTCCTTTAGCTTCATTGGTTGCTCAAGAAAAAAATGTTGATGTGAATTTCATTAAAAGTAATAATTTCAACAACAATGCTTATAGGAATAATTCTGGTAACAACTATAGGCCATATCCTTCTAATAATGATAATGGTTATTCTTATGGTAATTCTTACAACAATAATAGGAGTGTACCCTCTGGTCTTGAAGCCATGCTTAAAGAATTTATTAGTACACAAACTGCTTTTAACAAATCCGTTGAAGAAAAGCTTGGTAAAATTGATATTCTTGCTTCTAAGGTTGATAGTCTTGCTGCTGATGTTGATCTTTTAAAATTGAAAGTTAAGCCTAATGAAGATAAAGATACTAAGTTATTTGCTACAGCAAACGCCATCCAAGTTCGAATTAATGAAAATATTAGATTAATGGCTGAATTGCATGCTAGGTGGGATAGAGAAGAAAACGAAAAACTTGCTAAAGAGAATAATGTAGCTAAAGTTTGGACTATTACCACCACTAGTAATGATAATGCTTCACATGTTGCTACACCTCCTACTATCAATGGTAAAATAATTGGTGTTGGCAATGTTTCTACTCCTAATGCAAAGCGTACAAAACTGCTTGAAACTGCTAAAACTGCTGAAACTGTTTATGATAAAACTGCTGAAATTTTTCAAAATATTCGGAACAATGATCCCATTGTTGTAGATCATAATGGTTTAGATTTTGATGATTGTCACATCTCTGAAGTTATAAAGTTCTTACAAAAACTTGCTAAAAGTCCTAATGCTAGTGCTATAAATTTGGCCTTTACAAAACATATTACAAATGCTCTCATAAAAGCTAGAGAAGAGAAACTAAAACTTGAAACTTCTATTCCTAGGAAGTTAGAAGATGGTTGGGAGCCCATCATTAAGATGAGGGTCAATGATTTTGATTGTAATGCTTTATGTGATCTTGGTGCAAGTATTTCTATTATGCCTAAGAAAATCTATGATATGCTTGACTTGCCACCATTGAAAAATTGTTATTTGGATGTTAATCTTGTTGATAATGCTATAAAGAAACCTTTGGGGAGGATTGATAATGTTCGTATTATGGTTAACAATAACCTTGTCCCCGTTGATTTTTGTTGTCTTGGATATTGAATGCAATGCATCTTGTCCCATTATATTGGGAAGACCTTTTCTTCAAACTGTTGGTGCTACCATTGATATGAACGAAGGTAATATTAAATATCAATTTCCTCTCAAGAAAGGTATGGAACACTTCCCTAGAAAGAGAATGAAGTTACCTTATGATTCTATTATTAGAACAAATTATGATGTTGATGCTTCATCTCTTGATGTTACTTGATTCACACTTTCCGCGCCTAGCTGAAAGGCGTTAAAGAAAAGCACTTCTTGGGAGATAACCCATGTATGTTTTTACTACAACACTTTTGTTTTATATTTGAGTCTTGGAAGTTGTTACTACTGTAGCAACCTCTCCTTATCTTTATTTTATTGCATTGTTGTGCCAAGTAAAGTCTTTGATAGTAATGTTGATACTAGATTTGGATTACTGCGCAGAAACAGATTTCTTACTGTCACGAAATTGAGCAGCCCCGTCTGTATATAACTCATAAAATTATGCCAATTTACGTGCGTGATCCTCAGATATGTACGCAACTTTCATTGAATTTGAGCATTTTCATCTGAATAAGTTAAGTGCCCCTGAAAAATTCATCTTTACGGATTGTTCTGTTTTGACAGATTCTGCCTTTTATTTCGCATTGCCTGTTTTGCTATATTTGATGGATTTCTTTGTTCCATTAACTTTCAGTAGATTTGTGCAATGTCCAGAAGTGTTAAGAATGATTATGTCACCTCTGAATATATGAATTTTCAATTATGCACTAACCCTCTAATGAGGTTTCAAGTTTGGTGTGGAGGAAGTTTTCAAGGGTCAAGAGAGGAGGATGATACAATATGATCAAGAAGAGTGAAAAGTCTAAGCTTGGGGATGCCCCCGTGGTTCATCCCTGCATATTTTAAGAAGACTCAAGCATCTAAGCTTGGGGATGCCCAAGGCATCCCCTCCTTCATCGACAACTTATCAGGTCACCTCTGGTGAAACTATATTTTTATTCAGTCACATCTTATGTGCTTTACTTGGAGCATCTGTTTGCTTTTTTTTGTTTGAATAAAATCGGATCCTAGCATTCTTTGTTTGGGAGAGAGACACGCTTCGCTGTTTCGTATGAACACATATGTTCTTAGCTATATTCTTAATGTTCATAGCGAAGGTTGAACTACTTCGTCCATTGATATATGGTTGGAAACGGAAAATGCTGCATGTGGTAATTGGTATAATGTCTTGAATAATTTGATACTTGGCAATTGTTGAGCTCATATAGATCATTTTTAAGCTCTTGCATCATGTACTTTGCACCTATTAATGAAGAACTACATAGAGCTTGTTAAAATTTGGTTTGCATGATTGGTCTCTAGAGTCTAGATATTTTCTGGTTGAGGTGTTTGAACAACAAGGAGACGATGTAAAGTCTTATAATGCTTACAATATGTTCATATGTGAGTCTTGCTGCACCGTTTTATACTTGAGTTTGCTTCAAACAACCTTGCTAGCCTAAGCCTTGTATTGAGAGGAATTCTACTCGTGCATCCAAATCCTTGAGCCAAAATCCATGCCATTTGTGTCCACCATACCTACCTACCACATGGTATTTCTCTGCCATTCCAAAGTACATTACTTGAGTGCTACCTTTAAAATTCTATTCTTTGCCTTTACAATACATAGCTCATGGGAAAATAGCCTTAAAAACTATTGTGGTGAAGAATATGTACTTATGTATCTTATTTCTTAATAAGTTGCTTGTTGAGCGGTAACCATGTTTCTGGGGACGCCATCAACTTTTACCTTTGTTGAATATCATGTGAGTTGCTATGCATGTTCGTCTTGTCTGAAGTAAGGGCGATTTTCATGATCAAATGGTTTGAGTATGCATATTGTTAGAGAGGAACATTGGGCCGCTAACTAAAGCCATGAATCATGGTGGAAGTTTCAGTTTGGACACAAATCCTCAATCTCTTATGATAATATTATCTGTTGTTAAATGCTTATGCATTAAAGAGGAGTCCATTATCTGTTGTCTATGTTGTCCCGGTATGGATGTCTAAGTTGAGAATAATCAAAAGCGAGAAATCCAATGCGAACTTTCTCCTTAGACCTCTGTACGGGCGGCATAGAGGTACCCCTTTGTGACACTTGGTTGAAACATATGTTATGCAATGATAATCCGTGTTAATCCAAGCTAATTAGGACAAGGTGCGGGCACTATTAGTATTCTATGCATGAGGCTTGCAACTTATAGGATATCTTATACATAACACATATGATTTATTACTACCGTTCACAAAATTGTTTCTATGTTTTCAAAATGAAAAGCTCTAGCACAAAAATAGTAATCCATTCTTCCCTCTGCGAAGGGCCATTCTTCTACTTTATTGTTGAGTCAGTTTACCTATTCTTTCCATCTCAGAAGAAAACACTTGTGTAAACTGTGTGCATTGATTCTTACATGTTTACCTATTGCACTTGTTATATTACTTTGTGTTGACAATTATCCATGAGATATACATGTTGAAGTTGAAAGCAACCGCTGAAACTTATATCTTCATTTGTGTTGCTTCAAAGCTTTCTACTAAGAATTTATTGCTTTATGAGTAACTCTTATGCAAGTCTTATTGATGCTTGTCTTGAAAGTATTATTCATGAAAATTCTTTGCTATATGATTCAGTTGTTTACTCATTGTCTTCATCATTGCTTCGAATCGCTGCATTCATCTCATGTGCTTTACAATAGTATTGATCAAGATTATGATAGCATGTCACTTCAGAAATTATCCTTGTTATCGTTTACCTACTCGAGGGCGAGTAGGAACTAAGCTTGGGGATGCTTGATACGTCTCAAACGTATCTATAATTTCTTATGTTCCATGCTACTTTTATGATGATACTCACATGTTTTATACACATTATATGTCATTATTATGCATTTTCCGGCACTAACCTATTGACGAGATGCTTGAAGAGCCGATTCGTTGTTTTCTGCTGTTTTTGGTTTCAGAAATCCTACAAAGGAAATATTCTCGGAATTGGACGAAATCAACGCCCAGGGTCTTATTTTTCCACGAAGCTTCCAGAAGACCGAAAGAATCACGAAGTGGGCGACGAGGCGCCGCTACACTAGGGCCGCGCGGCCAGGGCTGGGCCCGCGCCGCCCTGTTGTGTGGGGCCCTCGTGTCGCCCCTAAACCTACCCTTCCGCCTACTTAAAGCCTTCGTCGCGAAACCCTCTGTACCGAGAGCCACGATACGGAAAAACTTCCAGAGACGCAGCCGCAACCAATCCCATCTCGGGGGATTCAGGAGATCGCCTCCGGCACCCTGCCGGAGAGGGGAATCATCTCCCGGATGGCTCTTCATCGCCATGATCGCCTCCGGATTGATGTGTGTGTAGTTCACCCCTGGACTATGGGTCCATAGCGGTAGCTAGATGGTTGTCTTCTCCTCATTGTGCTATCATGTTAGATCTTGTGAGCTGCCTATCATGATCAAGATCATCTATTTGTAATGCTACATGTTGTGTTTGTTGGGAACCGATGAATATTGAATACTATGTCAAGTTGATTATCAATCTATCATATATGTTTTTTATGTTCTTGCATGCTCTCCGTTGCTAGTAGAGGCTCTGGCCAAGTTGATACTTGTAACTCCAAGATGGAGTATTTATGCTCGATAGTGGGTTCATGCCTCCATTGAATCTGGGACAGTGACAGAAAGTTCTAAGGTTGTGGATGTGCTTGTTGCCACTAGGGATAAAACATCGATGCTTTGTCTAAGGATATTTGTGTTGATTACATTACGCACCATACTTAATGCAATTGTCTGTTGTTTGCAACTTAATACTGGAAGGGGTTCGGATGATAACCCGAAAGTGGACTTTTTAGGCATAGATGCATGCTGGATAGCGGTCTATGTACTTTGTCGTAATGCCCTGATTAAATCTCATAGTACTCATCATGATATATGTATGTGCATTGTTATGCCTTCTTTATTTGTCAATTGCCCAACCGTAATTCGTTCACCCAACATGCTATTTATCTTATGGGAGAGACACCACTAGTGAACCGTGGACCCCGGTCCATTCTTTACATCTGAAATACAATCTATCGCAATACTTGTTCTTTACTCGTTCTTCGCAAACAAACATCATCTTCCACACTATACGGTTAATCCTTTGTTTTCAGCAAGCCGGTGAGATTGACAACCTCACTCGTTACGTTGGGGCAAAGTACTTTGATTGTGTTGTGCGGGTTCCACGTTGGCGCCGGAATCCCCGGTGTTGCGCCGCACTACACTCCGTCACCAACGACCTTCACGTGATCCTTGACTCCTACTGGTTCGATAAACCTTGGTTTCTTACTGAGGGAAAACTTGCTACTGTACGCATCACACCTTCCTCTTGGGGTTCCCAACGAACGTGTGTCAACTGCACGCATCAGTGTGCAAATAAAATCATTGTTATTGGTGCTAGTAAAATAACACAACTTAGTATTCTCAGGAGTAGCCATTTAATAAAAATAATGCAAGCAACAGAAATAAAGGCTATACTAATTTTTTTTTCGATTTTCGATATAAAATGCAAACAAGATAAAAATAAAGTATGCAAGCAAAACAATAACAAAGTAAAAAAGTTGAGAGTGAGAAACTCCCCTCGAAGAGGAGATGCTTTTCTCCCCGGCAACGGCGCCAGAAAATCTTGCTGTGCGCAGATTGCCGTGGGAGTTGGAAATCTCTATCGTGTAACTTTTCTTCAATTCCCCGGCAACGGCGCCAGAAAAAGTCTTTGCTGAGCATGGAGTTGATGAAGGAGAATTTATGCGCAACGTTGAGTGGAACCCCAATAGAAAGGTATGATGAGCACAACAGGAAGTTTTACCTCAGTAAGAAACCAAGGTTTATCGACCAGTAGGAGAAAAACGTTCTCTCCCGAGGTGTTGTGAACCAACTCGTGGCAGGGCGCACTGCCGGCGTCAGCAGCAACGTGGGGACCTGCACACAAACAACCAAGTACTTTATCCCCAACTTTCAGCGAGGTTGTCAAGCTCACTGATTTTGCTGAAAACAAAGGATTAAACGAACCATGTGGAAGAAGAATTGTTTGCAGAGAACAGAACAGGAAAATGTTGTAGAAGATTGCAATTCAAATAAGAAGGACCGGGGTCTATAGTTCACTAGAGGCGCCTCCCCAATAAAATAAATATGCTGGGTAAACAAATTACAGATGGGCAATTGACAAACAGAGATTCTACGCTAATGGTTGGTACAGAATACATGCTATGAAAGTATGCGGGCATTACAACAATATACATAGACCGTAATCCAACTGCATCTATGACTAATAATCCACCTTCAGGATTGCATCCGCGACTGAAGGAGATATGCCCTAGAGGCAATAATAAAGTGGTTATTATTTATATCTTTGTGTTTATGATATATGTTTATATATCATGCTATAATTGTATTAACCGAAACATTAGTACATGTGTGATATGTAGACAACAAAGAAGTCCCTAGTATGCCTCTTAAACTAGCTTGTTGATTAATGGATGATTAGTTTCATAATCATGAACATTGGATGTTATTAATAACAAGGTTATATCATTGTATGAATGATGTAACGGACACACCCAATTAAGCGTAGCATAAGATCTCGTCATTAAGTTATTTGCTATAAGCTTTTGATACATAGTTACCTAGTCCTTATGACCATGAGATCATGTAAATCACTTATACCGGAAAGGTACTTTGATTACACCAAACGCCACTGCGTAAATGGGTGGTTATAAAGGTGGGATTAAGTATCCGGAAAGTATGAGTTGAGGCATATGGATCAACGAGTGGGATTTGTCCATCCCGATGACGGATAGATATACTCTGGGCCCTCTCGGTGGAATGTCGTCTAATGTCTTGCAAGCATATGAATGAGTTCATAAGAGACCACATACCACGGTACGAGTAAAGAGTACTTGTCGGGAGACGAGGTTTAACAAGGTATAGAGTGATACCGAAGATCAAACCTCGGACAAGTAAAATATCGCGTGACAAAGGGAATTGGTATCGTATGTGAATGGTTCATTCGATCACCGAAGTCATCGTTGAATATGTGGGAGCCATTATGGATCTCCAGATTCCGCTATTGGTTATTGGTCGGAGTGAGTACTCAACCATGTCCGCATAGTTCGCGAACCGTAGGGTGACACACTTAAGGTTTGATGTTGAAATGGTAGAACTTGAATATGTAATGGAGTTCGAATATTTGTTCGGAGTCCCGGATGAGATCCCGGACATCACGAGGAGTTCCGGAATGGTCCGGAGAATAAGATTCATATATAGGAAGTCATATTCCAAGTTTGGAAATCACCATGGAAAGTAGAGTCCCGGAGGGACTCCACCTTGCATAGCCAGCCAACCCTAAAGGGGAGGAGTCCAAGGTGGACTCCCCTAGGGTGGCCGGCCAACCCACCTCAAGGAAAGGTGGGAGTCCCACCTTGGGTAGGTGATACGTCTCCAACGTATCGATAATTTCTTGTGTTCCATGCCACATTATTGATGTTATCTACATGTTATATGCACACTTTATGTCATATTCGTGCATTTTCTGGAACTAACCTATTAACAAGATGCCGAAGTGCCGATTCTGTTTTCGTCTGTTTTTGGTTCCGGAAAGGCTGTTCGGGCAATATTCTCGAATTGGACGAAATCAACGCCAAACCTCCTATTTTCCCCGGAAGGCTCCGAACACCGAAGAAGAGTCGGAGAGGAGCCGGGGGGCCCCACACCATAGGGCCGCGCGGGCCGGGGTCCGGCCGCGCCGGCCTAGGGTGAGGCCGCCCTGTCAGCCCTCCTGCGCCGCCTCTTCGCCTATATAACCCTTTCGACCTAAAAACGCGAGTACCAATTGACGAAACTCCGGAAAGACTCCGTGGGCGCCGCCACCGTCGCGAAACTCCAATTCGGGGGACAGAACTCTGTTCCGGCACCCGCCGGAGCGGGAAGTGCCCCGGAAGGCTTCTCCATCGACACCGCTGCCATCTCCATCGACACCGCTGCCATCTCCACCGCCATCTTCATCACCGCTGCTGCTCCCATGAGGAGGGAGTAGTTCCCCATCGAGGCTCGGGGCCGTACCGGTAGCTATGTGGTTAATCTCTCTTCCATGTACTTAAATACAATGATCTCATGAGCTGCTTTACATGATTGAGATCCATATGAGTTTTGTATCACAATTCATCTATGTGCTACTCTAGTGATGTGTTATTAAAGTAGTTTTATTCCTCCCTGCACGTGTGTAATGGTGACGAGCGAGTGCACCGTGTTAGTACTTGGTTTATGCTATGATCATGATCTCTTGTAGATTATGGAGTTAACTATTGCTATGATAATATTGATGTGATCTATTCCTCCTACATATGCATGAAGGTGACAAGTGTGCATGCTATGCTAGTACTTGGTTTAGTCTGTTGATCTATCTTACACTAAAGGTTACTAAAACATGAGCATTATTGTGGAGCTTGTTAACTCCGGCATTGAGGGTTCGTGTAATCCTACGCAATGTGTTCATCATCCAACAAAAGTGTAGAGTATGCATTTATCTGTTCCGTTATGTGATCAATGTTGAGAGTGTCCACTAGTGAAAGTGTAATCCCTAGGCCTTGTTCCTAAATACTGCTGAGTTACTACTGCTTGTTCTATCGTTTACTTGCGTTACTACTATCGCTGCAATACCACCACCATCAACTACACGCCAAGCACTTTTCTCGGCACCGTTACTCGCTCATACTTATTCATACCACCTCGTATTTCACTATCTCTTCGCCGAACTAGTGCACCTATTAGGTGTGTTGGGGACACAAGAGACTTCTTGCTTTGTGGTTGCGGGGTTGCATGAGAGGGATATCTTTGACCTCTTCCTCCCCGAGTTCGATAAACCTTGGGTATCCACTTAAGGGAAACTTGCTCGCTGTTCTACAAACCTCTACTCTTGGAGGCCCAACACTGTCTACAGGAAAGGAGGGGGAACGTAGACATCAAGCACTTTTCTGGCGCCGTTGCCGGGGAGGAAAGGTAAACGGCACACACACACCGGCAACCCCGGCAACCGGCACTTTTCTGGCGCCGTTGCCGGGGAGGAAAGGTAAAAAGGCTCTCATACTACGGTCTCAGGTAAAGTATTTTTCTGGCGCCGTCGTGTGTGTGCTCAAAGCTATTTCCTTTAGATCCTGCAATTGCATCTTTTTGTTTCTTGTTTACACTAGTTTGGCATAATGTACAAGAGTGAGCTTCTTGTTCTATTTCCTGATTTAAAACATGGATTGTTTGATGCGAAAATTAAAAAACCTATGAAATCTTCTTTGCATGCCGGTAGTAATATTAGTATGAACGCTTTGAACACCATTGTTGACAATAATATAGAAAGTTCTAAGCTTGGGGAAGCTGGTTTTCATGATATTTTTAGTCCCCCAAGCATTGAGGAGAAAATTTTCTTTGATGATACTTTGCCTCCTATTTATGATGATTATAATGATAGTGATCTTTTGGTGCCACCTACTATGGAGAGTAAATTTTGTTGTGATTATACTATGCCTCCTACACTTGATGAGAATAATAATGATAGCTACTTTGTTGAATTTGCTCCCACTACAACTAATAAAATTGATTATGCTTATGTTGGGAGTAGTAATAATTTTATGCATGAGACTCATGATAAGAATGTTTCATTTGATAGTTATATTGTTGAGTTTTCTCATGATGCTACTGAAAGTTATTATGAGAGAGGAAAATATGGTTGTAGAAATTTTCATGTTACTAAAATGCCTCTCTATGTGCTGAAATTTTTGATGCTACACTTGTTTTATCTTCCTATGCTTGTTACTTTGCTCTTCATGACCTTGTTTATTTACAAGATTCCTATGCATAGGAAGCATGTTAGACTTAAATGTGTTTTTAATTTGCCTCTTGATGCTCTCTTTTGCTTCACATACTATCTTTTGCGAGTGCATCATCAAAACTCGCTGAGCCCATCTTAATGGCTATAAAGAAAAGAACTTCTTGGGAGATAACCCATGTGTTATTTTGCTACAGTACTTTGTTTTATATTTGTGTCTTGGAAGTTGTTTACTACTGTAGCAACCTCTCCTTATCTTAGTTTTGAGTTTTGTTGTGCCAAGTTAAGCCGTTGATAGAAAAGTAAGTACTAGATTTGGATTACTGCGCAGTTCCAGATTTCTTTGCTGTCACGAATCTGAGCCCACTGCCCTGCAGGAAGCTCAGAAAATTATGCCAATTTACGAGCATGATCCTCAGATATGTACGCAACTTTCATTCAATTTGAGCATTTTCATTTGAGCAAGTCTGGTGGCCTAATAAAATCCATCTTTACGGACTGTTCTGTTTTGACAGATTCTGCCTTTTATTTCGCATTGCCTCTTTTGCTATGTTGGATGAATTTCTTTGATCCATTGATGTCCAGTAGCTTTATGCAATGTCCAGAAGTGTTAAGAATGATTGTGTCACCTCTGAACATGTTAATTTTTATTGTCCACTAACCCTCTAATGAGTTGTTTCGAGTTTGGTGTGGAGGAAGTTTTCAAGCGTCAAGAGAGGAGGATGATATACTATGATCAAGGAGAGTGAAAGCTCTAAGCTTGGGGATGCACCCGGTGGTTCACCCCTGCATATATCAAGAAGACTCAAGCGTCTAAGCTTGGGGATGCCCAAGGCATCCCCTTCTTCATCGACAACATTATCAGGTTCCTCCCCCGAAACTATATTTTTATTCCATCACATCTTATGTGCTTTTTCTTGGAGCGTCTGTTTGTTTGCTTTTGTTTTTGTTTTTGTTTGAATAAATTGGATTACATCATGCTTGTGTGGGAGAGAGACACGCTCCGCTGGTTCATATGAACACATGTGTTCTTAGCTCATAATATTCATGGCGAAGTTTTCTCTTCGTTAAATTGTTATATGGTTGGAATTGGAAAATGATACATGTAGTAATTGCTATAAAAGTCTTGGGTAATGTGATACTTGGCAATTGTTGTGCTCATGT
>NC_061510.1:92402998-92533943 GCF_022539505.1 Lolium rigidum | reverse complement strand
CGCCGCCGCACCACGCTCTTCCCCATCTACTTCCACTTCCTCCGTGCACACCGCTAGCCACCCGCAACGGCCCCGGTACACCCTCCCGACCCCCTAGGGCTCGCCGCCGGGAGCTCCCGCTCGCGGAGACGACGACGTTCACACGCCCGTCGGATTCGGTTCTAATCCTACTAGGCCTAGTTTGCAAATACCGCTTTCACCAGCAAAGTGTCGCCGACAGGTGGCCCCCACCTCGTCAGGGCAGCCCACCCACACCGGTTGCTTGTTGGGCTGCGAAGTGGATTTTAAACCTGTTTCGGCCCGTTTAGCTTTCCCGCCTAAGCCCACGATTAAAAATTGGATTTAATCTTTATTCAAAAATGCTGCTAAAGGTTTAGTGAAATTTGAATAGTTTGAAATCTGCCAAACCAAATTTAGCAAACTTTATACCGTTGCAAAGCCCATGAATTTATCTATCCAATGCCCCTGGCCCCACCTCCAATTTCATAGCAGATTTAATTCAATAAAAAAGACAAGACAGGGACTTTTGAACATTCAAACTTTATTTAAAATTTAACCAGAATAGATTTTGAATTGATTCCAACTCTAATAAATCACAAATGATGTCCTCTAATTGAGTATGCAATAATATAGACATGTTGTTTGTATGATCATGGACTAGATCAAATAAAATGGCTATGTAGTCAATTCTAGAGCAATTGAAATTGAAATTCAAACTCAACACTAATATGAGAGCTACCTCTCATTTAAATTTTGATCCTAAGTACTAATAACCAGGGGGATTGACTTAGTCTAATGAACCCTTGAGACTTGTTACTTAGAGATTTTAATTCATTAAATGTTAAGTATTAAAACTATGTGAAGTGTAGCACTTCCAATAAATTATACTCACATATAATAGATATGGAATGTTGACTTTGGGTCAACCTATATTTCATACCTTATTACTATATGAAGAGATTAAATCTTAATAAGAGGTAATGAGAAGAAATGAATTCCTCTAAGGATCTAAATCCCAAATTTAAGAAATAGGAATAATTAGAGGAAATTATTCTTCTTTTAAATAAAGACTAATCCAATAATCCACCATGCCATGTTTGATTGATAATAGGATTAGTGTGTGAACCCTTTTGAGTGTTTCTAGTTTAGTATGTGAGCTTGGTTTAGTATTTATACTTCATATTCGTATATAGACGCTAGTAACGAGGAATACCAAGAGGAGGAGGCCTACTTTCGTAGAAGAAGAAGAGAACTTCGATAACTACCTCAGCTCAAGGCAAGCTAACTCTTGCTAAACACAAGTGCTTAGCTCTACAAGAGCAAAGGCACCATCACACATTACTTTTATGTATTACCTATCCCATGTTTTTACTTACATTTACTTTTGCTTATTTATTTCAAAGTACTTTTTGATTTATGATTCACTTGGTCTAGAGTAGAACAATACTTGGAATAGATTAGCACAACTCAAAGCTAGATAGCACCCCTCATATAGTTGCTAGTGCTAATCAATTAAAATTGACTACTCTAGAGGGGAACATGGTGAAGTGAAATGACTTTGAAAGGAAGTAAAGTGGAGGTGGAAATGAACAAGAGAAGATGGTGATTTTTGATAAAATTGATGATTGGGTTTGAATGCGATACCCTTCCAATTATACAAGTACCCCCACAATACCTGATTATGGTAGGGCTTAACTAGAAAACTTGTGTATTTTAGTATGGGTTCCTCCGACAAACATCATAGGGGTTACGCGTGCTGGCTGCTCTCCGTTAAATGTGGAATGATGTTGAAATGAGGTGAATGTGACGTGCCCAAGCCCTCGTGCAGCCTCGGTTAACCAGCGGTTTACACCGGGAGGCCAAGCTCATGGGGAGAGGTGCTCATACTAGCATATATAAGTGAAAGGTTTCGATTGATGATCCGCAGTATCATGCGACGATGATTCGGGGTTATCCTTGACGGATGCAATCAAAAGTTGTGGCACAAGAGTACAACCTCTCAGCAGTGTTAAACCTATTCGAATAGCCGGTGTCCACGCGTTATCGACGATTGGAAAGGCCATACTATCTCCGTTATCATTAAAATGTTTTGATTCTAAAAATGAATGGTGATTTGAAAGGTGATATTATGGTGAACCATAATGAGTTGTGGGAATGACACTAATTAATGTTCCCACTTGGGTTAGTCTAGCACATGTTAAGGCTTTACTAAATGTTTGTCAAACTAAAACTTGGCTTTATGCAAATAAACCTAGAGCTTAGCACCCCCTTATTACACTTAATAAGTAATTATTCTAGAGTTAGTTTGCGAGTACTTTAAAGTACTCATGGCTTTGCCCTCGCTATTCAAATGCCATACTATGAAGGAGAGCACCAGTATCTAGATGACGGACAGGGCGGTGACGCGCCTACGATAATCCAGGATCGTCTTTCTAACGCTGCATGCGCACTCGTGGAATAGATAGTCCACTACTACTTCGCTTCCGCTTACTATGTGTGATGTTGAACAATATATTCGTGTAATATTGGATCATGTGATCTATGGTTGTAAGACAATATGTGTTGTAATAAAGGATGACTCTATATCTACTTACTATTATGTCTCGCAAAAACATTATTCTCGGGATTGCATGTACGGCATCCAAAATACACAAATTAGAGGCCAAACAATAGCAAAAGTGTTCGGGAAAGTAGATACGTTTTGGACGTATCAGTGGCATATTATCTAGATGTGACGATGTATATCATGACTACCTCGGTATGCGAATAGGTACAAAGTTTGACGCATCGACAATCAAATGGAGGTTGCTTAGTTCTGCGACACCGACGGAACTTCAGCTTTGGGAATCACACATTGAAGGTGGGTTTGCGAGATGCAAGGAGTTTGATGGTTCGTTTGGTGGCCAGACGGAATTTGCTATTGCATACAGGCGTGTTGATGATGTTGTGGCTAGTTGGTACCGTAATGCTCTCATCGTTCAGGGTATCGTTGATCTACGGTCTAGCTGGGCAGATTTCAAGCGGTTTCTGCGTGATAACTTTAAGTGTGCACGCTTGAGTAAGCCGGTGGTGTGCTCTAACACTACCGTGGAGGAGGTTGTTCCAATATCGACAGTCATTGAGGAGAGGAAACCTGGCTCTGATACCAAGAGCATTACTGTGACTGTTGAAGAGGATGTACCATTGAGCGGGCTGAATATGCAACTCAATAAGGTACAAGATGATGCTTGCAAGACAGTTCACAAGGTTCAGAGGTGGAGTTTGTTTCAGACTCAGTGCTATATCAAGGGCAAGGCTTGCAAGTTGATGATTGATGGTGGAAGCTGTACTAATGGCATTAGCAAGGCGATGGTGACAGCGTTGGGGTTGTCTACATGGCGTCTTCCTGAACCTAAACGTCTTGAGTGGTTGAATAGCCGTGGTATGCTCGAAGATTACTCACAAGGTGCGTGTGCCATTTACAGGTTGATGATTATGTTGATGAGATCGATTGCGATGTGTTGCCATTGGAGGTGTGTGGATTGCTACTTGGGCGTCCTTGGCGTATGATCGCAATGTGACACATGCTCGGGCGAGCAAATACATATTCTTTTATGCATGGTGGCAAACAGCGGACTTTGAAGCCTATGGGTGATGATCATATCAAGTCCGATGTGGAGTTAGTGGTGCGTAAGGAGAAGTTGCACAAGCCTAATGTGCAGCATAAGGTGCATGATGTTCCGAGCATTGATGTTGGTGATGTTTCAGCCAAGCTTGTAGATGACAAGCAAGTTCTTGTTGGTGACAACCCGGATGAAGCTACACTTATTGTTGATGTGGATGTTCCAGCATGTGCTACGGCTCCGGCTTGTGTTGATGCCAAGTATACGACCGATGATGTTTGTGCTGATGGTGATTCAGTACATGTGGCGCAGATGCGCATGGGAGGAGTGGGAGGCGAGCGCGTCAGTGGAGATGGTGGGCAGCAGCACTACCGTGCTAGGAGTACTGTCCAGTTTTCCGCGACACCGCGGATGCATCGAGGCAAGGATGGACGTGTGAGACATCTATGTGGCCCAGGAATTACACATCTTGTGCAGTGGTCATGTGCAGCGACACAAGGGTCCATCAAAACCTCGCAAGAAGAAGGAGTTGGTGCCGAAGTCCAAGCTCATGTGGAGAAGAAAGGAGGCGCCAAGTGCTGTGTCAAGTCAAGCAGGCCGCGAGGGAGGATGTGGTGTGGAAGGCAAGCAAAACTTGAAGACGGCGAGGACGTGTCATGTTCATATCACGTCACCTTTTCCAGAAGACCCTCACGCGTTGGGGACAACGCTTCTTGAAGGGGGGGGAGGATGATACGGGCATGGATGCCTATGTGGAGCCTAGATTCAGGACTCCACCAGCTTAATTATCTTAGTTTTTGTAATTGTCATATATTGGCAAATTAGGGATTTTTAATAAATCGAGTCAGTCTTGGTTTGGGCCTGTCCAACCAAGTTAGGGAGGCCCATAGTGGGGCGCCCAGCCCAGCAAGGGCTGGCCGGCCACCCTTCCCCTCATATAAGGAGGTGGGGCGGCTAGGGTTTAGATAGAACAAGTTTAGTCTCAAGTAGGGTTTTCCCCATTGCGTGTGTTCACGTGTATCATCCCTCCGGGGGTACGGCGTTGCCGTTTATCTATATTATCCGCTGCGAAGGTTCTTGTGTTCATCAAGGATTATCTAGCTCTTGGTTTGAGGCGTATCGTTCATCGATCCGTTGCTTGCTGGATTCGTTCCCTCTTCTCCAGGCTGCGTTCATCGCGTTGTTGGGAGGATTCTCTACCCCAGGTTCTCGCTGTGAAAGATCGGGCATCAACTTAGGTGGATTGGCTTGGATTCACCGTATCAGGTTTGGTCACATATAAAAATAAATTTCAATCTCAGATTAGACTAAGTGTTGTTTAAAAGGTAGCACAATGAGCTAGAAGTTGTTTATACTAGATTTAGAAGAGTTCTAAATATTGTGACGGATTCTACAAAAGAAGGCAGTAGTATGTCATTGTTTTGACAATGACAAAGGATGTTAAGTCAAGAGGTTCTTTGAGAACTTGGTGTAGTTCCGACAGAGTCAGAACTTTGAAGCTATATTGTGTGTGACAATATTAGTGACATATTTCAGACCACGGAATTAAGGTTCCACCAGAAGACCAAACATATTTAATGTTGACTCATTTGGAAATGAGTGATGCGTTGAGACGCAAATGAATTACAAAATACATACGTTTCTGAGCAAGTCGATCCGTTGACTAAAACCTCTCCCGTGAGCAAAACATGATAAAGCACCGAAGGCCAAGGTGTTATATCTTTACAAATGTAAACTAGATTATTGACTCTAGTGCAAGTGGGAGATCGAAGGAGATATGCCCTAGAGGCAATAATAAAGTGGTTATTATTTATATCTTTGTGTTTATGATATATGTTTATATATCATGCTATAATTGTATTAACCGAAACATTAGTACATGTGTGATATGTAGACAACAAAGAAGTCCCTAGTATGCCTCTTAAACTAGCTTGTTGATTAATGGATGATTAGTTTCATAATCATGAACATTGGATGTTATTAATAGCAAGGTTATATCATTGTATGAATGATGTAATGGACACACCCAATTAAGCGTAGCATAAGATCTCGTCATTAAGTTATTTGCTATAAGCTTTTGATACATAGTTACCTAGTCCTTATGACCATGAGATCATGTAAATCACTTATACCGGAAAGGTACTTTGATTACACCAAACGCCACTCGCGTAAATGGGTGGTTATAAAGGTGGGATTAAGTATCCGGAAAGTATGAGTTGAGGCATATGGATCAACGAGTGGGATTTGTCCATCCCGATGAAGGATAGATATACTCTGGGCCCTCTCGGTGGAATGTCGTCTAATGTCTTGCAAGCATATCAATGAGTTCATAAGAGACCACATACCACGGTACGAGTAAAGAGTACTTGTCAGGAGACGAGGTTTAACAAGGTATAGAGTGATACCGAAGATCAAACCTCGGACAAGTAAAATATCGCGTGACAAAGGGAATTGGTATCGTATGTGAATGGTTCATTCGATCACTGAAGTCATCGTTGAATATGTGGGAGCCATTATGGATCTCCAGATTCCGCTATTGGTTATTGGTCGGAGTGAGTACTCAACCATGTCCGCATAGTTCGCGAACCGTAGGGTGACACACTTAAGGTTTGATGTTGAAATGGTAGAACTTGAATATGGAATGGAGTTCGAATATTTGTTCGGAGTCCCGGATGAGATCCCGGACATCTCGAGGAGTTCCGGAATGGTCCGGAGAATAAGATTCATATATAGGAAGTCATATTCCAAGTTTGGAAATGATCCGGTGCATTTATGGCAGGTTCTAGAAGGTTCTAGAAAAGTCCGGAAGAAATCACCATGGAAAGTAGAGTCCCGGAGGGACTCCACCTTGCATAGCCAGCCAACCCTAAAGGGGAGGAGTCCACGGTGGACTCCTCTAGGGTGGCCGGCCAACCCACCTCAAGGAAAGGTGGGAGTCCCACCTTGGGTAGGACTCCCTCCTTGAGTAGGTTTCCCACATATGGGAGGTTTTAGTGTTGGGGTCTTATTCGAAGACTTGGACTAGAACTCTTGGGGCTTCCACCTATATAATGAGGGGCATAGGAGAGGGGGGCTGGCCACTTCAAGCCTCAGCCTTGGCCGCACCCCTTAGAGGGTCGGCGCCCAACCCCTCTCTCTCCCCAAACCCTAGCGGTCTCTCTCCTCCACCACATCCCGCACGCTTAAGCGAAGCTCCGCCGGATTTCTCCACCACCACCGACACCACGCCGTCGTGCTCGTCGGATTCAAGAGGAGCTACTACTTCCGCTGCCCGCTAGAACGGGGAGGTGGACGTCGTCTTCATCAACAACCGAACGTGTGACCGAGTACGGAGGTGCTGCCCGTTCGTGGCGCCGGAAGCGATCGTGATCAAGATCTTCTATGCGCTTTTGCAAGCGGCAAGTGAACGTCTACCGCAGCAACAAGAGCCTCATCTTGTAGGCTTTGGAATCTCTTCAAGGGTGAGACTCGATACCCCCTCGTTGCTACCGTCTTCTAGATTGCATCTTGGCTTGGATTGCGTGTTCGCGGTAGGAATATTTTTGTTTTCTATGCAACGTTATCCTACAGCGACACCCTCCAGTATTAAGTTGCAAGCAACGGACTATCGCTTTAAGCAATGTGTGTAATGTAAACGATGAAACTACCCTTGAATAGAACACCGCTTTTTTCTTCCTAGTAGTAACAACACATCTACAAACGTAGAGAACAAGATCACTTCCCATGGTTAAATAGAGCATGAACCCACTATCGAGCATAAATACTCCCTCTTGGAGTCGCTAGCATATACTTGGCCAGAGCATCTACTAGAAACGGAGAGCATGCAAGATCATAATAACATAATACATAATCTCAACCAAAGCAGTCTCTCTATAAATCGGATCCACATCAAACCAACATGTAGCAATTACAAATAGATGATCTTGATCATGTTAGGCAGCTCACAAGATCTATACATGAAGCACAACAAGGAGAGGACATCCATCTAGCTACTGCTATGGACCCATGGTCCCGTGAGGACTACTCACGCATCACCTCGGATGAAGACATGGCGATGTAGAGCCCTCCGGCGGTGATTTCCCTCCCCGGCAGGGTGCCGGGATGGACTGCAGAACCCTCCCGAACTAGGGTTTTGGTTGACGGCGGCGTCGAAACTTTTCGTGGATGGAGGCTCTCGTCCCTGGGGTTTTCCCGATACGAGGAATAAATAGGCGGAAGGGCGGAGCGAACGAGGTGACGAGGCGCCAGTACAGGGGCCAAACGCGGCCAAGGGTGGGGCCGCGCCTGCCCTATGTACCGCCACGTGGCAGCTCTCCTGCGCGTGTCCTTCTGGCTCCTTCTTCGTCCCGGAAAAATAAGACTCTGGGCTTTTGTTTCGTCCAATTCGGAGAAACTTTCATGTACAACTTTTCTGAAACACAAAAACAGCAGAAAACAGGAACTGGCACTGCGTTAAGATGTTAGTCCCAGAAAATGCTAAAATGTGTGGAAAAGTGCACATAAAACATATAAAAATTGTAACAAAACAGGAGTATCAAAAATTATAGATACATTTGGGACGTATCAACATACTCAAGCTTAACTCCTGCTCGTCCTCGAGTAGGTAAGTGATAACAAACAAATATTTTTTGAGGTGACATGCTGTCACACTACTTCGATCAATCTAAGTGTAAAAGCAAACATAGCTGTAATCATAGAATCCTAACATAAGCATGATAGATATAATCAAACAATAAAACTTAATAACCATGCTAATACATGAATAGTAATCAAACAAAAGAAAATGTATAACGTGCATGGAAAGCAAAATGATTGTCAGGAGCATAACATAAATACATAATAAAGTGGTACGCAGCTTGTCCCATAAGTGGAAGCAAAACATAAATATGATACTTCTTACTCGTATCCAATACCAATTAACTTATTTGAAACAACTTTCGTAGATAATATTCAGTAGATATCAGAGAGATAAATTCACTTGCATATAGAAAACCAACAAGCTCTGAACATAATATGAATGAAAAACTAGAGCTTAAACGCAGTACTCGCAAAAATAGAACGCTCGTTGAACATATGAGTGAAAACTAGAGCGTTCATGGAATTAAAGCAGAGCGTGTCTCTCTCCAAAAAAAATATGATGGGTCCAACTTTACTGAACAGCAAACAAAACAAAACAAAACACACATAAAAAAGACGCTCCAAGAATAACACATAATGCATGAAGCAATAAAAATATAGCGCATTGAAAAATGACCTGGTGCTTTTTACTGATGAAGAGGGGGTGCCCCGGGCATCCCCAAGCTTTGATGTTTGAACCTCTTGGATATTTTTTGGGGTGTCCAGGGGACATCTCCAAGCTCCAGCTTTTGTCCATTCTTCATCCTATGGCATCATTCTTCTCTCCCTACACTTGAAAACTTCCTTCACCCAAAACTCAACATAATTCATTAGCAATATTAGTGTAATCAAAATAAGCAATCCACTTGGTTCTGGTATGACATATGTAAAGCTTATATTAAAACATTAGCTACTGCATAAACTTCTTCGAAAAGCTCCTTCTTTCAAAAGAACTCAAAAAGAAAAAGATTAAGAGGCAAATGCACTAATGGCAGAAATCTGTTAAAACAGAACAATAGTAAAATATCGATTTTTTTGAGACTTCTCCGTCGCTCAGATCGAAAAATGCTGAACTAATGAAAGTTAGATAATAACCTGGGGAATATGCTCGTGAATTTTCAGCTCATGGTGACGTTCTGGTGATTTATGCGAATTTTTCTCGCGACAGTCCAGAAACAGATACAGAATTGTAAATTCCCCAAATACTACTTTCTTACCATTAGAGGCTACTCTTGGCACAAAAAAAATGATAAGGAGAGAACATTACATTAGCAATGACTTCCAAGACTCAACAAAACAGTAAAATAACAGAAATAAAAACATAATGGGTTGTCTCCCAAAAAGCTCTTTCTTTATAGCCATTAAGATAGGCTCAGTAATTTGAGAAGATGCTCACATATGTAATATGAATTGAAGCAAAAGAGAGCATCAGGAAGCAAATATGAAACACATTTAAGTCTTACCCACTTCCTGTGCATGGAAATCTTGTACACAAATAAATTCACAAAGAACAAAGTGACAAGCATGTGAAGGTAAAACAAGAGTAACTTTAAAATTTTCAGCATGTAGAGAGGTGTTTTAGTAACATGTAAATTTCTACAACCATATTTCCCTCTCTCATAATAATTTTCAGTAGCATCATGAATAAACTCAACAATATAACCATCACATAAAGCATGCTTTTCATGATCTTCGAACACACAATTTTTATCAAGCAAAAATAGTAGAATTAAAACAATCAAACCCATTTTAGCAATTTTATAACAAGATGATTGATCATTCTCAAGAGGTATGGGAGTACTAGTAGCAATCCTATTTTCAGTAGCATTATAATTTATAGCATCAAGTAACATAGGACCATCATCTAGAGCTTTATCATAAACACTCTCCAAGCAAAATTCTTTAGTTCCATGCATTTCGAAATTAGGCACAAATAAAGGATTATCATGAGATTTATCAAAATAGCATGGATTATTATAAATAACAGTAGCATAATTATTCTCACAAGTTTTACTCACAGGGAATATTCCAAGAGAATCCTCATGAACATAACATTCGTCCTCCTTTTGTGAGCATGGAGGGCAATCAAATAATGTAAGAGATAAAGAGTTACTCTCATTAGAAGGTTGGCATGGGTAGCTAATCCATTCTTCCTCCTTTTGTTCATCACTCTCCTCCTCTTTTTCATCTAATGAGCTTTCAGGTTCAACAACTTCTTCTTCCACGGGTTCCCGCAAATTGTGGATACATTCTTGTGCATAATTGAGTCTCTCTTTATAATCAATGATATAACAATTATTGCTGAAATTTTCTGTGCAATAATCAAGGATAGGAGAGACATAATCTTTAAGGTCATGACAAGCAACACAAGTTTCATAATTTTTAGACATGAAGGATTCTATTTCAGAGGCTCCCATAAATAAGACAAATTGTTCTACTTCTTCGAATCCAAGATGAATATAGTTATTCCAATGATAGTTCGAAATTCAAACTTTTTCACTAAAGCCACATTGGAATTTAAGATGTTTAGTATCCTGTTTAGAGCAACAATTTATATCATGGCGTTTAAGAATTTTTTTAGCAATTGTATCCAACTTTTTTAACGTGCCTCCATGACTTTGCCCTTATATGATTCTCTATACTTCATAAATAATTCTGCAAGTTCCATAGAGTATAAAGCAGGTCCTTCCATAACAACAGTTTTTTGTTTTTCGATTTTTCAATTTTATGGATTTTAAGATATATAGGAAAAATAAAACAAGAAAAAAATAAACTAGACAAAACAAAATGAAATAAAAACAGCGAGAGAGGTGGAGTGTACTCCCCAGGTGAACTTATAAGTAGAGCTATGCTCCCCGGCAGCGGCGCCAGAAAATAGTCTTGATGACCCACAAGTATAGGGGATCGCAACAGTCTTCGAGGGAAGTAAAACCCAAATTTATTGATTCGACACAAGGGGAGCCAAAGAATACTTATAAGTCTTGACATCGGAGTTGTCAATTCAGCTGCACATGGAAAAGCACTAGCAACAGGGTGATATGAAAGCAGTGGTAATATGATGCGGCGCCAGAAAATAGTTGGTACTACTTTGATGGCGTGTTGACAGGGAAATGTGATGCGGCAGTAATATGAGAGCAATAGTAACACAACAAGAGCAGGTAATACGTGAGGAGATGGCACTGGAAAATATCCCAGCACGCAGTTGATTGAAAAGTAATGATGATAAAATAAAGGACCGGGGTTCCCGATGATCTACACTAGTGGTAACTCTCCAGATAACAAGTGTTGGGTGAACAAATTACAGCTGGGCAATTGACAGAATTGAATTTAGCATTAAAAATATCCAGTCTATTAATACCGTAGGCATGTTTTCCATATATAGTCATACGTGCTCGCAATGAGAACCTTGCATAACATCTTTTGTCCTACCAGCCCGTTTGCAGCGGGGCCTCAAGGGAAACTACTGGTAATTAAGCTACTCATTTTAATAGAGCACCGGAGCAAGCATTAATACTTGGTGAAAACATGTGATCCTCATATCAAAGCCATCCCCTCCGGTTATCCCAATTCGAGATCACTTTGGGGCCTAGGGTTTCGGACAAAGACATGTGCATACAATTTGGAGATACAATCTAAGCAACAATTATAGAGCCTAGATCTAAGATCATGCCACTCGTGCACTAATGACAAGCATTAAACATAACAATATTATAGCAAAAAATACTTAACAAACTTATAAGATATACTGAACATAATGATCAATCCATCGGATCCCAACAAACACAACACCGATTATATCATATGGATCTCAATCATGTAAGGCAGCTCATGAGATCATTGTATTGAAGCACATGGGAGAGAGTACCATCTAGCTACAGCCAAGAACCCATAGTCCCTGCGGGAACTACTCACAAACCATCATGGAGTCGAAGTGGAGGCGGTGGAGTCGATGGCGATGGCTCTGGGGGCACTTCCCCGTCCCGGCAGGGTGCCGGAACAAAGACTTCTGTCCCCCGAAACTTGGTCTCGGCGATGACGACGGCTACGGAACTTTTCGTGGACGGAGGGTGATATATTGCGGAATTTTTAGGTCAGAGGGGTCTTATAGGCGAAGAGGCGGCGCGAGGGTGTGCACGGGGTGCCCATACCACCCCAGGCGCGGCCAGGCCTGGGCCCGCGCCTGGGCCTGGTATGGCTGCCCCGTGGCACATCTCCGTCTCGCCTTCTGGCTCCCGGAGTGTTCTGGTATATTAGAATTTCTGTGATTTTTCCAGAATTTTCCGAGCACTTTCAATTTTGGACATTTGCTGCAATAAACAGACATTATAAACAGAAACTGGTACCGTGGCACTTGTTAATAGGTTAGTCCAATAAATGTCATAAAATGATGCAAAGTGCACATAAAACATAGAGAAATTGGTGTAAAACAAGTATGGAGCATCAAAAATTATAGATACGTTTGCAACGTATCACTCGCTCGAAACCATCTTCTCATGGATAAAGATCCATGGCCGTCCTACGGTCCACGACCTGCTTGAGCAACTCGTCCAGACCTGCGCTCTGCATCGTGAGATCACCCATCATCTTCGTCAGCGTCTCCTTGACCTGGAGCTGAACCTTGCAGGGCGTCAGCTCATGTATGGATCGAGATCGAGCAGATTCGACCAATCGTGGGTGTTCTCGAAGGAAGCTTTGCGCAAGTCGGAGACCGATTTGCACCCAAACGTTCCAAAGAACAAAATTCGTACGAAATCCGTTAAATCATAGATCTCCGCAGCAATCCTTGGCTGGCTCTTGACACCAGATGTAATGATATAAGATGAGTAATCACACATGAATAGGGATTGTAGAGGAAAAATTAGGGTTCATGAGTTAACGGAAGCACTAGGTTCGGGAGAGAAACATAGTTCTACAACCTGGTCATAGTTCAATGATGCCCCCACATGGTACACGCATTACAGATTATAACCAAGGCGACTCGATCTTGTGGATATCTAGCTCCTCACTGCCACCGTGTTGCTTCGAAGGTCTTCCACCAATAGGATGGCTCCACGTCACATACACATCCTTACATTGATCTTCATATCGGTATCGACTCTAGCTGATCCATGAATCTGGAATAGTTTTAACTATGGAGTAAAGCAATAATGCAGCTACATACATCACTTTAATACAGAAGGTAAGGTATGCCCCCAAAACATACAAATCTGGCAGAAAAAATAGGTCGGTTGGTGCGCGCAAAAGGGCGCGGCCCCTTTTGAACAAGGAAAACGCTTCCGATCCGGCGACCGATCGCTGGCCAGCGATCGGTCGTCGGTCGCTCGCTCCCGCGCGGCCCATATAGGTCTGGTTTTTCGGCCCAAAACTGGAGTGTTGCTTTTTTTTTAAGAAATGTGCAGTGTTGTTTCCAGATTTGTAACAACTCCCGCGCGGCCCATATAGGCCTGGTTTTTCGGCCCAAAACTGGAGTGTTGCTTTTTTTTTAAAGAAATGTGCAGTGTTGTTTCCAGATTTGTAACAATTACATAAAAATTTGTTGTAAACTCAGACGACATAATTTGTAAGTTTTTTCTAAGTGATATGTTACGAAAATGCGTGTTTCTTGATATATTGTAAACAGATGACTTTTTTGTTATAATTATTTTGTGATTTTGGTGTAATTGTTTTAGTCATGGACACTTTTTTTTCGTAGAGATGTTGTATACGTTTGTTAGTTTTGTAACTATTGCATATAAAATTTATAAAGAAAGCATGTAAGAGATGTTGTAATGTTTACCTGGACGTTTGCCATAATTTTTTTGTTGTTGTAATCGCCTATAATTTTTGGTAAAATACTTGGTGATTTTTATTGTAATTAAATATATAGAAAATGTATTATTGTTTAACCAATTTTTCATAGTCACGAACACATGTTTTTTTGTTGTTATAGCTTTTGATTTTTTATTGTAATTGTTGTCAATATTTGTTGTAAACCAACATGTAGAAAAATAGTTGTTAATTATCCATTTTTTATAACATTTACATTTTGAATTTTGTTGTGAATATTTTGTTGTAATAGTATATTTTTTTTGTAAGCGGGGTGAGGATTTTGTTGTAAACTGGGGAAGAGAAGGACTGCGGGTTGAGTTTTCAAAAAATAGGGGGCAAAACGTAAAAGTTACATTGCGGTTGATTCTGGACGTCGGATCTCGATCGAACGGAGCGGAGGGCAACCGATTTTACTCTGTTTTTCAGTCGACCGACGCTCAGCGTCGCCCTTTGAACAAGCAGGACTCCTGAGAAACCAGGTGGGCTGTCAGCCTGTTACCTGCGGAACACAAAAAAATCTGCACCGTCCCTTCTCAAGAACTCTCTTTCCGTCACGCGACGCGCTCTCGTCGTTCTCCGCAGCAGGGAGCCCAACCCCAACCGCCACCGCCCCTCCTTCCCCCATGGGCTCGTCGGAGGCCGACGACGACCTGCTCCTCAAGAGCTTCCTCGCCGAGGTCAGCGAGGCCGAGCGCGACAACGAAGTCCTCAGGTTCCTCCCGGCCCCCTCCTCCCAATCCCCCCTTCTCCCCGAACATTTCCTAGCGAATCCCTTGTCGCATACCGTAGCTCTAGATCCCCAATAATCGCGCCATCCGTTTCGCGCAATTCTCGTCCAGCTGTGCGACGCAGTAGATGCAGCCTCAGCTTGCTGCTGAATTTTGGGTGGGGTGCTGGGGTTCCACTCGGTTCCGTGGTAACCCTAGGTTGGACTCGTACATTTTTTTTTCTTATTTATTCCCGCAACATGATCCAACCACGAGTCTGCTTAGGTCTTAACTGTGCCTGGATTTAATCCCCCCTGCCCCTGCCCCTGCCCCTTGTGAAAGTCAGTAGTTTGTAAAATTTTGCCACTTTGACTACTTTGGTTCTGATTAGATACTATGAAGCATTGCTGCTTCTAAGATTTAATTGCTTGGTTTTTCTTTAAGTTTGTTATATGCTTTGTTAGATTACACACAAGTTAACGATGTTTAGAGCCTCTTGTTCTTATATCCTGATTAGTGATTCCTGTACGGGCAGTGTCTGGATCGAGATGGATATACTGTCTCTTGTGATGTGTTTTCTTGTACTAAGCTGATAATTTTGTACTCAACACGGATATAAATGTTTGTGACCTCGGGTGTGCTTTATTTGAGCCCAAGCCTACACTACCACAAATCTGGCTAGACAAAGGTTTGTTCAAGCTATTGCTTGTTCATGAGTTGGCCAATGTTGTCAAAGAAAATGAACTAGGCTAGGTAGCACAGGCATATACCAAAATTTGGTAACCATCCAAACAACAAAAATAAGTTTGTCATCCATGGACAACAACCAAACATACCATATGTTCTCCTGTGTAGCTTGTGCTGACCAATGGATTCCAGCAGTCAGTTTGTTATGCTATCCAATTTGAAGCCGTTTTAATTTAGTATTACTGTCATAATCAATTAAACATGACCAGTGACTCTGCAACTAGCTAGGCATGTGTTGTTTTTTTATTGACACATTAGTTGATTTTTTTTTGAAATGGAGGCAAAAGCTTTGCCTTATCCGTTAATTAAGAAGAAAGTGCCCAGTGTATTAGAGGGGAACTGGGCGAAAACCAATACAAACAGGGCATAAGTGCAGATAGTGCATATTATTTTACCGTAGAAGGCATGAAGTATTGATCATAATACTGAATTTAATCTTCCTATAATTTGTACTGCCAAAGCAATTTAAAGTTCCTCCATCCTTTCCCCTTGGAAAAGTAGGCATACATTCTTGATGGGAATTATGCTGAAAGAATACTTATACATGTACCTTCAAGGTATACAATGACATGCATGTAAAACAAAGTGACAAGTCTGGAATCACATTTGCATCAAGAGGGTTATTTCACAGTGTAACAATGAACAAAAACCTCCAAAGTCTTTCGTGTTTGTTTTCGGTTGTGATTGTATATTCTGTTTCTAACACATTCTAACTTGGCAGAATACTTGGTTGCTTCAAGTTAAATCCTTTTGAGCATCTTAAGTTGTCATTTGATTCTTCCCCAGATGAGGTGAAGAAGCAATATAGGAAGGTATTGAAAAATGGCTTTAATATTTGAGCTTCCCTATTAGTTCTGGTCTTTTCCCTCCTAGTGTGGAGCTAATTGTTGCTTCTTGTACGTTTTGCAGTTGTCGTTGTTGGTCCATCCTGACAAATGCAAGCATCCACAAGCACAAGAAGCTTTCGGAGGTATGTAACTGGCCAATAATTACGGGCGTGGCGCATATGAATTTGTAGTAGTGATACATAATCATAATAGGTTGGAAGACAATATTTCACTACATTGCTGTAGCCTTGGGACAGCTTTTAAGATATTAGTTGGTAGCACAAGCAGGATCATGACATGCCAAAAAACCCAAAACATGCTTGAAGAAAACTGTAAAATGAATTTAACTTTATTGGCATCCACATCAAGCTCCAGAAGTCCATATAACTAAGTGCGAATAACAACATGGATAAGTCCGTTTATATTTTTGATTTGCAAATGGTAGTAGCCTAGGGATCACTGGAGAATTAGGTATTTTCTTCATCCATGTAGGAAATGTGCATTCCGAGAGAAACCAGGATAAGTAAATAGTTCATTATCTATGCTTGTAGCTTATTAAGTGTTCGATTTCTGTAATTAGTTCTATCACTAAAGCTAACCAATTTGTTTGCACATATACGATGTCTATTTTCCCCATGTCGCATCGTGTTGCTTCTCTTCATCACATGGATGTATATATATAATTGTGTTACCTACTCTACTCATGAACAGCCCTGTCAAAGGCGCAACAGCTCCTACTTGATCCACAGGAAAGAGGTTACATTCTTGATCAAGTTACTTCTGCAAAAGGTGTGATGTGATCTTTTTAAGTCCTCCTCAACGCAATTTTTTTTATTTAAAGGCTTAGCAATTTGTTCATTCGAAATAAAGGAGATTAACTTTCTGATATTCTTTTGTGTTGAAAAATTCAGAAGAGCTGAGGGCAAAGAGGAAAAAGGAGTTGAGGAAAGACACTGCATCCAAGATAAAATCCCAAGTAGATGAGGTAAGACAATCTCCTACAGGTGGTGTGAATTTATGATCTTCGCAATAGCACTCACTTGGAGTACCATGTTTCAAACAAAGATCAATGCAAAAATACTATGCCTCGACCTAAACTGGTCTAATTTGGACTAGTTTCTTTGTTGGACCAACCTTAAACCATCTAGGATTCAAACCCCTCAGCAGGGATTTCCCTTAACCTGCATTCACAGACTCACAGTTACATTCCTAATTGGTGACTGCTGATTATGCATAGTTTTAAGAACTAGACCATTATGATCTGGCTAGTCAACTGGTCCAGTCGGCAGTTTGACCATCTGACCTACTACAAAGTTTAGGACATGTTGAGAAAGAGCGACCGTGCATAGCCAGATCAACTGAGGGTGAAAATAGCGAATAGATGAGGAAGTGGGAGAAGAAAAAAGGAATACAATTAGTATTTGAGGGAACACAGACTGGTAGAGGCAGCGTTGCAGCCTTGCAGGGGTAGCTTAGGGAACCTGGTTCACAGATAAGCAAGTAAGCTGACCGGGCTAGGTATCTGTAGCTGGAACCAATGAATCCTGGTTCTAAAACTGGCCTGGTTTCTTGAGTTTTTTCAGAATAGCCTGATTTGCTATTCTGTATAGATGCAAGTGGAACCCTCTACCAGTGTACCCTCCTTAGTTCAAAAAAAGATTTAACTTTTCTGATGACATCATCATTTTGCAAAAGTTAGTACAATTTTTTGCACTAAAGAGGGTGGAGAGTACCCTAACTTTGACCCACTTGCATCTCTACTATTCTGGTTCAGTTACGTAGACAATCCTTCAATTTAATTGAGTGACTAAGTTTTTCGTTATTTGTTTTTTTCAGTTTAGTTCTGGTTTGAGTCACTCACCTTTCTTAAACAACGGATTTCATCATGTTGCACTCTATGAACATGAACTTGGCCGTAAACAGTTTCTCGGGATTTTTTTTGAAAATATACTAACTGATTTGTACAACATCCTTCAATAGCTACACATATTTGTGATGTATGTCTGTCTTTCCTGGCTGACTGCATGCAATTATAATTATTGTAGAAGTCATTACACACTTATGGTGAGATTTTGGATACCTAAAAGACAACATTTGAGAAACAATATGCTTCATGTATAAGAAAAATGTCATTTGTAATGTCAACAAAATTGTAGAGCCTCGCAGTTCTGATGTTTTCCCGTTCATGGTTTTCTTGCAAAAACAAGTAATGCCCATTGTTTGCTAGACCCTTGAAACTTCCTATTGAGCTTCATGTATCTTGACTTGACCACTTGAGAATCTCCAATCATCTTATGAGCAGGGAAAATACGAAGATCAATTTGAAAGGTCGGACGAATTTCATAAGCAGCTCATAATTAAAGTTCGTGAAATTTTGACGGACAAAGAGTGGCGCCGGAGAAAAATGCAGATGAGGGTAAGTAATATTCCTTAAAATGTTCAAATATCATCAGTTGAGCCGCTCACCTGGAGCTTTGCTCATGTGCACTGTGCAGATATCAGAGGAAGAAGGAAGACTGAAGAAGGACGAGGAGGAAACGAAAGAAATGTGGAAGAGAAAGAGAGAGCATGAAGAGAAGTGGGAAGAGACCCGTGACAAACGAGTAAGTTTGCAGTCTATTTGTAGAAATTTGAAATAGTTTATCTCAACTGGACATACATACTTGTAGCTGTTTAAGAATCTATTTGTAGTACTAGTAAATATGCCCGTGCGTTGCCTGTTGCTATGGTCCTGCATCCGCTTCTGTAGGTACACTGCCTCGAGACCTTCCTAAGCTTCGAGACATCGTTTTTTTTAACGGCCACTTAACCCCGTAGGAAATTAGTTATTAGATGCTAGATATGATATAACTGAACCTGAAATAAGTATCATGAATATCATCACGAGCATCCTTCAAAGAAACTGTGCAAACTGGCAGCAAACTGACATTATTTTGGTTATAGTTAGCTCAAATTCAGCAATATTGACCAAAACATAAAAGATATACCCCAATTTACCCCCCTAAATTTTTAGTATAGTTAGCTCAAATACATCAATCTTGGTAAACTTAAAATGCTGTAAGGGGTAAATCTGAACGGTTTTTCGAATTTAGGGTTGAATATTGAACCGAATCAGAGTTCAGGGTTGTAAACTGAACTTTATAACCCAAAATTCAGATTACAACGGACAGAGATTTGGTGCACATGAGCTCCAGTGATCCCTTTTCAGAAAAGTAATTAAAATTATATTTTTAAGTTTTAGAAAATCTGAAAATAAATCATTATGTAGTCAGTATTGTATCCCACAAACGTGTAAATTTTCAACTGGAAATAATGTGTATTTTGGGCTGCACAAAAATAACAAATATGTGGATCTGAGTATAGTGATTCAAATCTCCAAAAAAAATTCAGAATTTGTCATTTTTGTGTAGCTCAGAAAACAAAACATTTGTAATTGAGATTTTATACGTTAGTGGAATACATCATTGGCTACTTTTAGAATTTTGCTACATAATTTTTTGAAATGTATAAATATAATTTTCGAATTTTTTAATACACTGAAATCACTGGTGCCCATGATCCAAAAGAACTTTTCGGATTACAACCCTCTACTATGATTTGGTTCAATGTTCATTCTTGAATTCTAAAAACCGTTCAGAATTACCCCTTTCACCTTTTTAAACAGGTTTTGACGCGGTTTTTTCTTGGCACAACTGCAGTTTTTCTTCCTACATACCAACTCATCAACATATAAAATACATGTACTCTCTCCGGAGCAAATGAGCCCCTCGTACATGCTCATCATTAGGTTCGTCTTCCTCGCTGGAACGAGGTCAGGGCGACCACGGAGGGGCGCCTCCGCCGGCCAGCAAGACTAGACACTGGCGTCCATCCTCTACATGCCCAGTCTGCAACCAGCATGGGGCGGCAACCGCGCAGCGACCCACGGAGAGGCACTTTTATTCCAACGGGGGGGGGGGGGGCTGGCGTCCATCCTCTACATGCCCAGTCTGCAACCAGCATGGGGCGGCAACCGCGCAGCGACCCACGGAGAGGCGCTTTTATTCCAACGGGGGGGGGGGGTGATGCAACACAGAGGGAGGAGGCTCAGGGGGCTGGATCGCCCCGATCTAGTTAGTTGCGTCGTCGTGAAGGATCCAACATGCAGTGCAGGGCTGGTGAGATGGAGGGTCGCGGACGCCTGGGAGAGGCGTGATGCCGTGGAGATGCTTGGGAAGTGCAGAGAGGGAGAGGTGCAGCGGCTGTGGAGGGGAAAGAAGAGAGCACCGATGCTGCTCCATGGGAGTGCTTGCCTGCTAATACTGCCGGTTGCTAATTTATAGAGGAAGTGAGAAGATAGAAAATTGGAGGGACTCGTGCTGCTAATGGTGAGAGAGAGACGTCTTTAGCATCCACCTAGGCATTATATAGAACGGAGAGGCAACGCAACAGAACACCCTGATGGTTGATCCTTTGGCAAACACCGAGAACAACAGATCTTGGGCAGCTTAACCCCACCCCTAGTGGCGGCAGTGGCCTGCGGAAGGGCGGGAGACGACCGACAGCCTGGGCAGGGACGGTCGGAGACCTGATGAGGGGCGGGCAACGGCTCTACAAGATCAAGCGGGCGTGATCTGGCTGGCTGGCTTTGGGGACGACGGCCCGACCGATAGCGCCCTTGGCCTTTCTCTCGCGTGAACACACACGAGGAGAGGAGACTAGGCCGACGTATGCATATACCAGGGACATAAGCAAATACATACACGTGGTATTGTTACCAATACAGCAATAGAATACATATGGTGGCAAGAAAAACCAACTTAAAATGATGTAAGGGGTAAATCTGAACGGTTTTTCGAATTTAGGGTTGAATATTGAACCGAATCAGAGTTCAGGGTTGTAAACTGAACTTTATGACAAGTTTAGGGGGATAAATTGGACTTCTCAAAAATAAATGAAGTCAGCTTTCAACTTGAAACATGAACTCAATAATCCCACCTTGAAGGAATACACAGAGAAAGAAAGGTGCAAAAATAAAAGTTTAGTTATTACATATACTATAACCTCGCTATTAAGGTTGCTTCCTTGCATATTACTAGAAAATTGAAGTTTCTGCAGCCAACGATGCTCTTTCACAGTTAAATCCATGGTCTCCAAATGTGGTCATATGATCCAGTCATATGTTACAGTTACTGAAAGAGCATGTAAAGAAGCGCTCAACTAAAAATATTTGCTTGTATATTATATTATTTTGGCAGTGAAGTTCAGGATCAGACATAAATTTCTGAACAGAAAAATCAGTTAACCAACAAACAGCGGAATATATTTTGATGTAGATTGCCATGACGACCAGCAACCCCCGCTGGCAATCCCTGTATAGCAAGCTTTACATCTGTATTGTAGTAGTTCCAAAAATACATCCAGGTGTAGTTAGTTGGGTAAAAAATTGAACAGCAATACCATGATTGTTTGAAGAAACACACACGAAATCCAGTGTGCTTCTTAAAAATGATAGTCAGGCGCTGATTGTATAGCCTATGTGATTCCCGATTCCAACCAACTGTATCTTTTAGATTATGGAACATCGTATGCGTACTACAATAAATGATTAGTCCCAAATCCTGTACGTTTCATACCGATCTGATGCATGAAACACTGTATGCTTGAGAGTACTAACCTGGGGCATCACAACATCAGCCAGGGCCTGAAATCCTGCTGCTCGTGAGGCATGATAATGTTGAGCGCTTCAGGTTCTCGGCATACTTGACCATGTAAAAACGTGTATGAAAAGGAAAGGAAAGGAGCAGGCGGACGACGTAATGAAACGTGTTGGTTTTACGCTAAGTTCAATGTCAGCTGTGCATAATATGTGATTTGTTGGGAGGGCAAATCGGCCAGAAAAAATGTTGGACCGGGAAAAGCTCTTTTGCTTATATTATTAGGTATAGATATAGATGGGAAAATGAAGGCCTTGCTGTTTTCTTTATTTTACTTGGAACAGCCTGTATACAATGGCCATGTGCACTGCCTAATATACTTGTCATGTGTTGGTTGCTTGCAGGTGTCTAGCTGGAGGGATTTCATGAAGACCGGAAAGAAGGTTTGGGAGTGCAGTTGAGAACTTATATTTTCTTATCCATGATCCTGTAACTTATTATTTCCTTCTTACAGGCACGGAAAGGAGAACTTAAACCTCCAAGGCTTAAGACCGAAGATCCGAACAAATCTTATGTTCAGAGGCCAGTAAAGCGTGGTTAAGAAGAATGCTGAGAACATTCTGGTGGCCATTCTTCTTGCGACCTGATCCTAGCTACAGCCTAGAAAGGTTATATGTCAGGGGCTGTAAGCTTGAGTTATGGTCTTCTGCGTTCACAGGTGTAGTTGGTGGGGCAGAACAGATAATTCTGAAGCAAAATGGCCATATATCACCTGCCTAGAGTGGTATTTGGACTAATGTACTTGTTAGGCAGAACACTTGACAATTGTTACAAATTTATGTTGAAAAAGAAAGACGCTGATGTTGTTTGAAACATGATCCTTGTTTTAATATCCAGTGTAAGTCATGCTAATAATATGTGTTCCCGGTTGTGATCATTGCGGCATTTCTTGCAATCAATTGCTTGTTTAGTGATTTAGATGCTTTGCGACGTACTCTCTTCTCGACTCCCTTTTCTTACAGCACAAATTTGTGCCTTGGTTCTTTTTGCTGGACCTTGGGCCTATGTGTGTTAGTGATGAGGGTGTGACTATGAGACACACCGTTTGTCTTGAGCAAGCTATATGCATGTCCTATTTTTTTTTTTTTTTGAGGGGATATGCATGTCCTATCTTGTGGATAGCTAATAGCCGGTATCGACTTCCAAGTTGGTCTCTGTTGTGAGAGAAGTCAGCCTGTGTATGCCCCCTTGTTGCGAAACAACAGCAGGAAATGTCGACTACGTTTGTCAATTTCTGATGACAGGTCCGGAAATACAACGCATAGCGCTTCCGGATACAGGGGCTCGTCGAGGAGAGACTAGTTGCTGCATCGCTGGATGCAACATGCCCGTAACGCAAATGTGGAAGGTTGAAATGGCTCATAAACTGCATCCATTGCCGTCGTCAAACTCTACATAGAGGGAAACGACGTCAGAAACGTTGGCTCCAACGCTTACCACGATTCTTCATCGTGCAGACTGACCTTGCTTGCACTCACTGAGTTGCTGGTATATTTCAAATTTGTTTGTATTAGAACTGTTGGAAGAGTGGACCGAAATCTCGGACCAAAACTCCGAATGGCAAACGTATTTGGCCTTTCGGTGGTCATGCTATGCTATGCAAAACTACCTATAAGGGCATCTTTGATTCAAAGGGAATTTTTTTAGATTGGAATCGTTAGACATTTTTTTTTGTCTAACTCGTTTGATTCACACGATTCTTGATTTTTTTTTTCAAATATTCCTTTGCACTCTATTTTGAGTAAAAAAAATCCAGCCACTCATATTTCTACCTACAGTTCCTTTATTTTTTATGGCGTGTCAAACATCCTTTGATTCCAATCCGTGTAGTTCTTTCAATACTTTTGGATTGAGTGCGTGAACTTCCATTTCCATGTTAAAAGTCAGGTGAAATCAAAGACGCACTTAGGTTTTCTTTCCGGGTTCTCAGGTGATGTCATCCCCACAAATTTGTTATATATGAATAATTTTTATTGTGTGAATACCTTTTTACCGTGTGAACTTTTTTTTTTCTAAAAGTGACAACTTACTTGCAATTTGAAAATCTCAGTTGCAAAATGACTTGTAATTGAAAAAATCTCAGTTAACTGAAAAATCTTAGTTACAACTCTACTTACAACTCATAGAATGCACGAATCACGATGTAGACCCATTGCTTTTATACTTAACTGAGCACTCCGTTAATTCTCAGCCAGCTCAAAATTAACAATTCCGCTTCTTTTCAAGGTAGGCAAAGTCTCAGAGTAATGAATGAGTGAACAATAGACATTGTTGACAATTCTCCTGGAATAAAGATACGTTTGTTTTGTCATGTGGAATAAGATATATCTGGTATAACCAACCAGTACCTGCCTGCAAGGCTGCAACAATAGGATATTTGGACCCCATACACGGATAGAGCAACTAAGCACGCAAGTTGGCCAGCTATCTCCTCGAGAAACATCTGCTTGTGGGTGTGGCCTCCTTTCTTCCTTTATCATCTCTAACGTTCAGCTGGCTCACCTGCCCAGAATCCAAAAGGCCGGGGCCATACGCGATACGCCCACCTTGAAGGACAGTCTGTAACTGACTAGGGCATCTCTAGCCGATCCTGAAAGAACATAGAGGAGTCAAAGTTTCGTTGCAAGGGGCATCTCCAGCTGCACAACATAAACGGACCCAAAGTTATCGTTTGCGTCCGCACAATCGATAAATGAGTCTGCACGCTAGTTCAGTAGTCCGATGCAAAATTTCCAGCCTATCTGCAGGGTCACAAACGCGGCTCAAATTTACTCTGTGAATGCCTCTGCGCGGATGCAATGTGCAACCTTGTATTCCTAGACGGCCCCACATGTTAGGGACAGCGAAACACGCATTTGTTCGCGTTTCCGGCGCGGGCCAAGGCCGAACCCAGTCCAAGGGGGCGCCGCGGAAGATCTACCGTGATGATCGAGGCGCCTTCCCAAGCACAGAAACCGCCACCACCGCACTCTTCAATTTCTGCGCCGCCTTCTTGGCTTCCTGCCACGGCTCAATAAAAGACGTACGTCTACGCGATCGGATCTCCCACCGGCCACCACCATTACCATCGGTGCCATGAGCAACCTTTCTTTGCCATCTGATACCGACATCGAGGAAAAGTCGCCTGGATGGCGACATTGGTGGGAAAGAGCTGACACGCCGAGTAGCTCAAGCTCCCCACTGAGCGACGGGCAGGTGGAGGCGCACGACGCCATCGCTGTCGATGGCCAGGAGGAGGAGGAGGAGGACGCCGTCGCAGACGGTTAGGAGGAGGAGGAAGAGGATGAAGAGACCATGTGGGAACAACTGCATGCGAAGGAGACGGCAAAGAAGAAGGCGAAAGCTCGAGAGAAGGCGGAGGCGCATGCGGCGTACACAGACGACGAGGAAGACCCGAAGGGCCACTCAATAGAGGGGAACATAAGCATCACGCGTGACGATGGCGAGGCGGTGCCCTCTAAGAAGAAGGAGATTGTTTCTGTAATTTGTTTAAAAATTTGTTCGAACCTCTATTTTCGCAGTTAGTATAGGTAATTTGTTTCAAATATTACACTATTTTAGTGGAATTTGTGATGCGTTTGGGTTGAATGCGTCGGGACACCCTAGACGCAAACGGTCAAACGTAACCGTTCAAAGGCTTTAGATGAGTAACTTTTTTTTACTCATTGCTGTATCCGGCTCTTAAATATACTCGGCTGCGGCTCGTATAGAGCGAAACGGCGTCCTCCGTCCGGCGACGATAGGCTCCTCCACAGGCAGCGAATCGTTGTCGGCGTTGCCTCCAGCGATCACCATTAGCCTCTAGCAGATTAGACGGCTAAATTATAAGGATTGGCTAGAGATGTCCTAACAGTCCGCACTGGAGCCCATGCTGCCTCCTATTCCTCCTCCTATACCAGAGAGAGAATATCGGTGAAGCCCTAGCCTTTGTATATGCGATCGGCCGACCAGTCGGACCCGGCACACCAACACAGAATCGTCGCCTCCTAGTCGTAGCTAGCTAGTGCGCGGCCACGCCGGCCAGCCAGCCGAGACAGCAGCCGTCCGCCTCCTGCGCTGCGCCGGTGGGCGCCCAGAGCGCATGCATGGCCCCGCGCCCTCGTCATGACCTTCGAAAGCATGTCATCAGAAAGCAAAGTGTTGGCGCGGGACACCGCGCGCACCGGCCCGGTCCTGACGGGAGCAAAGCACGACGGCGGCAGGGCACTGGCCCGTCCGTCGCGCTGGGGAGTTGGTCTCCCCGCCGGCTGGTGGTCGGGTGCGCCCAATCTCCCGCGTTATCATGCTGTCACCATATCGGAAAGCCCAACGGAAACAACGGAGCCAGCCCGACCGGCAGCTCCACGAACCACACGAATAGGGGTGATGTGAGCAGAGAATGATCGCTCGTTCGTTCGGTGGATTGGACCGGAAACGTGGTTGTTAGAAAACTTATGCACGGGAAAGGGGCGCGAATGATTTGAAGCTTTGGTCACGCATGTCGCTGACTCACTGGTAGAGCAAGTGCGGCTTCCATCCACCTTGGTGTGTTCTTCATTTTAGGGCTCCTTTTATTCATAGGGTTTAATATAAATTGTGTAGGATTTGAATCCTGTGAGAAAATTTTCTACATATACTGTTTAATTCACAGGAAAATATATGTTATACGAAATAATTATATAGGAATTTTGTAGTGTAAATCATGTAGGAAAAATTATTATGTCATACCTCATGGAAAATTCATTTGCTACAACCAAACATACTTTATGTTTTCATAAGATTTAAGTAGACAAGACATCTCAATTTAATGCTTTTCTTATTCATATGCCTTTTCTATCATATAAATCAAATGATCCATCAATTTGCTTTGCCTTCGTAAAGATGGTGGGCACAGGAGGGGGGGGGGGCGTTCGTAAAGATGGAGTACAACAACATGAATAGGGGTGATGTGAGCAGAGAATGATGGTTGGTTGGTTCTGTGGATTGGACTGGAACGTGGTGGTTACAAAACTTATGCACGGGAAAGGGGCGCGAATGATTTGAAGCTTTGGTCACGCATGTCGCTGACTTACTGGTAGAGCGGTGCAAGTGTCGACGCAAGTGGTGCTTCCATCCACCTTGTTGTGTTCTTCATTTTAGTTTTAGGGCTCCTTTTATTCATACACTTTATATATGAATTTTGTAGGATATGATTCTTACGAGGAAAATTTGTAAATATGTTGTTTAATTTATACGAACATATTTTATATAAAAAATAATCATATAAGAATCTTGTAGTGTAAATTCTATAGAAAAAAATATTAGGTCATACTCATGAAAATTCCTTTGCTACAACCAAACATACTTTATTTTTCCATATGATTTAGGTAGACATGACATCTCAATCCTATATTTTTTTCTATTTTATGCCTTTTCTATCATATAAATCAAAGTAGCCATTAACTTGTGGATGGCTCTATAACTTTGGTGGTTGGCTCTATAACTTGTGGTCATACTCAAAGATGGTGAGCTCTGGTGGGGAGGAGCTTTGGTGGTTGGCTCTATAACTTGTGGACCTCCCCTCCCCCGAAATTGAGGGCGAGACAGCCGAGCTTTGCATCGAATGGATGCATATGATTTTTATTTAGATTTTATTCAACAGAAATCTGCCAAGAGCATATATCACAAAATTTAACGCCACCACTCAACACCTACAAACAAGATAATGGGTGAAGAACATGCCTTCAAGGCCTTATGCCTTAAAAAACACAAAACAACCCCCCACCAGCTAATTAGCGAGGCATCACCGAGTCACCTTATAGAGAATCAGTAGCATACACCCGGTCTAGCAGGCTGGACAAGCACCTCAGGCACTCATTTCAAAAGCCGCCACTGCTGGTCCATCTTCAAAACAGAGTTCCGCATAACTCTTGCCAGACCTGCCATAACGTCACCATGGCGCCAAACAATGCTCCCACCCTACGTGAGTCCATTACACCGTGTTCGCCACCAATTCCCCGCTGCGCCACGCCACCAAGACTTGCCGTTGTGAATGTGGTAGATGCACACCACTCCACCTCCCACCTCCGGATGGCACCCGCCGGGTATGGAGGCGGGTTTGCCACCTCCATACCCGCCTCGTCCACCTCTCCCCGCCACCGCCACCCGCCTCCATACCCACCGGCGGGTCAAGAACGCCACCATACCCGCCCCGTGACGGGTACCCGTGACCCGTTGGAGACCCGCCAATGCACAAAAGTACAGAAATTTTTGATAGCTTGTTTGCTCATTTAGCAGCAGATTGACAACAAGATATTAACAAATATATTGATAGCAAATACATTGACTAGATTACAACAATAACATTCTAAAACATCATGATAGCAGTACAAGTTCACATATTACAACAAATTGTCCACAATAACAAGCTCCAGGAATCCAAGTGTCTAAGTCCAACACTCCAATTGTCCAACAAGTTCAACACAAAAGCAGAAACACATCACAAGCACGATATTACAAGATCATTTCAGATTAGATTTTCCGCAAGGCAACAAATCCATCAGCTCCATGAGAACATGAACCAGTTTGCATCCATTTCCATGCATGCTTCCATCCATCCATCATGTAGATGTCAACTCTGAATCCTATAGTAGGTAGAAACAGTTTATATCATGTCACTGTATTCACAAATATATAGAAGAATTGAAAAACGAAAATTGCATGTTACAAACCATTTTCACACTAACCTCTTATTGTATGTCTTGAAGACAAGTCCAGAAACTTTGTTCACCTAAATGAGCATCTACAAGAAACAAAAGTAGCATGTGAGAAAGGCAAGACTAGAAGCATTAGTTAGTAGAGACAAATGTTAACACAATGAATAATTTGCTCACCTTTATACTTGTTCCTAAGCCAATTTTCATGGCACATCAATACCTCAAGCATTTTAGAAGTGAGGCGGCTCCTATGTTCATCAACTATTCTGCCACTTATACTAAATGCATATTCTGAAGCAATACTTGTGATTGGAATAGCAAAAATGTCTCTTGCTACCTTTCTTAGTGTTGGGTACCTTGTGCCAGCCACTTTCCACCAATCAAGCACATTAAAGGTTTCAGTATATGGCACCACGTCATCAGTCAAGTAATGTTCTATCTCACCTTGAAGTCTAGCTGGTGCCGGCCTTTGTTGTGCAACAATATCATGGAAGAAAGACATAATGTCAGGAGATGTCTTTTCAGAGATGGACCACTCTTCAACTTGTTGATATCCATCTCCATCTAGTTCATACTGTAGGGATTCGTTGCATAGAAAACAAAAAATTTCCTACCGCGAGAACGCAATCCAAGCCAAGATGCAATCTAGAAGACGGGAGCAACGAGGGGATGATCAAGACTAACCCTTGAAGATTTCCAAAGCCTATAAGAGTAGGCTCTTATTGCTGCGGTAGACGATCACTTGCCGCTTGCAAAAGCGCGTAGAAGATCTTGATCACGGTGCCACGATCGGGCAGCACCTCCGTACTCGGTCACACGTTCGGTGTTGATGAAGACGACGTCCTTCTCCCCGTTCCAGCGGGCAGCGGAAGTAGTAGCTCCTCCTTGAATCCGGCAGCACGACGGCGTGGTGGCGGTGGCGGTGGAGATCTCCGGCGGAGCTTCGCTAAGCGTGCGGGAGAAGAGGAGGAGAGAGGGGGCGGCTAGGGTTTGGGAGAGGGGGTGGCCGGCCACCTAGGGGTGCGGCCAAGCTATGGGCTTGTGGTGGTCAGCCCCTCTCCTATGCCCCTCATTATATAGGTGGAAGCCCCAAGAGTTGTAGTCCAAGTCTTCGAATAAGACCCCAACAACAAAACCTCCCATAGGTGGGAAACCTACTCAAGGGGGAAATCCCACTCAAGGTGGGACTCCCACCCCTTCCTTGGGGGGTTGGCCGGCCACCCTTGGGGAGTCCACCTTGGACTCCTCCCCTTTAGGGTTGGCTGGCCATGCAAGGTGGAGTCCCTCCGGGACTCCACTTTCCATGGTGATTTCTTCCAGACTTTTCTAGAACCTTCTAGAACCTGCCATAAATGCACCGGATCATTTCCAAACTTGGAATATGACTTCCTATATATGAATCTTATTCTCCGGACCATTCCGGAACTCCTCGTGATGTCCGGGATCTCATCCGGGACTCCGAACAAATATTCGAACTCCATTCCATATTCAAGTTCTACCATTTCAACATCAAACCTTAAGTGTGTCACCCTACGGTTCGCGAACTATGTGGACATGGTTGAGTACTCTCTCCAACCAATAACCAATAGCGGGATCTGGAGATCCATAATGGCTCCCACATATTCAACGATGACTTCCGTGATCGAATGAACCATTCACATACGCTACCAATTCCCTTTGTCACGCGATATTTTACTTGTCCGAGGTTTGATCATCGGTATCACTCTATACCTTGTTCAACCTCGTCTCCTGACAAGTACTCTTTACTGTATGATAACGTTGCATAGAAAACAAAAAATTCCTACCGCGAACACGCAATCCAAGCCAAGATGCAATCTAGAAGACGGTAGCAACAAGGGGGTATCGAGTCTCACCCTTGAAGAGATTCCAAAGCCTACAAGAGGAGGCTCTTGTTGCTGCGGTAGACGTTCACTTGCCGCTTGCAAAAGCGCGTAGAAGATCTTGATCACGATCGGTTCCGGCGCCACGAACGGGCAGCACCTCCGTACTCGGTCACACGTTCGGTTGTTGATGAAGACGACGTCCACCTCCCCGTTCCAGCGGGCAGCGGAAGTAGTAGCTCCTCTTGAATCCGACAGCACGACGGCGTGGTGTCGTTGGTGGTGGAGAAGTCCGGCGGAGCTTCGCTAAGCGTGCGGGAAGTGGAGGAGCAGGGCGGCTAGGGTTTGGGGAGAGGGGGGCGCCGACCACTATGGGGTGCGGCCACCTTGGTGGTGTTTGAGGTGGCCGCCCCCTCCCCCTTGGCCCTCATTATATAGGTGGAACCCCAAGAGTTGGTCTCCAAGTCTTCGAATAAGACCCGAACCAAAAACCTTCCATATGGAGGGGAAACCTAGCCAAGCTAGGACTCCCACTAGAGGTGGGAGTTCCACCTCCCATATGGGGGGTGGCCGCCCCCCTAAGGGTGGTCCACTTGGGACTCCACCCCCACTAGGGTTGGCCGGCCATGGAGGTGGAGTCCCATGTGGACTCCACCTTCCTTGGTGGTTTCTTCCGGACTTTTCTAGAACCTTCTAGAACCTTCCATAGAACCTTCCGCGACATTTTAATTCACATAAAATGACATCCTATATATGAATCTTATTCTCCGGACCATTCCGGAACTCCTCGTGATGTCCGGGATCTCATCCGGGACTCCGAACATATATTCGAACTCCATTCCATATTCAAGTTCTACCATTTCAACATCCAACTTTAAGTGTGTCACCCTACGGTTCGTGAACTATGTGGACATGGTTGAGTACTCACTCCGACCAATAACCAATAGCGGGATCTGGAGATCCATAATGGCTCCCACATATTCAACGATGACTTTAGTGATCGAATGAACCATTCACATATGATACCAATTCCCTTTGTCACGCGATATTTTACTTGTCCGAGGTTTGATCTTCGGTATCACTCTATACCTTGTTCAACCTCGTCTCCCGACAAGTACTCTTTACTCGTACCGTGGTATGTGGTCTCTTATGAACTCATTCATATGCTTGCAAGACATTTAGACGACATTCCACCGAGAGGGCCCAGAGTATATCTATCCGTCATCGGGATGGGCAAATCCCATCGTTGATCCATATGCCTCAACTCATACTTTCCGGATACTTAATCCCACCTTTATAACCACCCATTTACGCGAGTGGCGTTTGGTGTAATCAAAGTACCTTTCCGGTATAAGTGATTTACATGATCTCATGGTCATAAGGACTAGGTAACTATGTATCAAAAGCTTATAGCAAATAACTTAATGACGAGATCTTATGCTACGCTTAATTGGGTGTGTCCATTATATCATTCATATAATGATATAACCTTGTTATTAATAACATCCAATGTTCATGATTATGAAACTAATGATCCATTAATCAACAAGCTAGTTTAAGAGGCATACTAGGGACTTCTTTGTTGTCTACATATCACACATGTACTAATGTTTCGGTTAATACAATTATAGCATGATATATAAACATTTATCATAAACACAAAGATATAAATAATAACCACTTTATTATTGCCTCTAGGGCATATCTCCAACAGTCTCCCACTTGCACTAGAGTCAATAATCTAGTTTACATTTGTAAAGATATAACACCTTGGCCTTCCGGTGCTTTATCATGTATTACTCACGGGAGAGGTTTTAGTCAACGGATCTGACACGCTCAGAAACGTATGTATTTTGTAATTCATTTGCGTCTCAACGCATCACTCATTTTCAAATGAGTCGGCATTAAATATGTTTGGTCTTCTCGGTGGAACCTTAATTCCGCGGTCTGAAATATGTCACTAATATTGTCACATACAATATAGCTTCAAAGTTCTGACTCTGTCGGAACTACACTAAGTTCTCAAAGAACCTTTTGACTTAACATCCTTTGTCATTGTCAAAACAATGACATACTCTGCCTTCTTTTGTAGAATCCGTCACAATATTTAGAACTCTTCTAAATCTAGCATAGACAACTTCTAGCTCATTGTGCTACCTTTTAAACAACACTTAGTCAAATTTGAGATTGAAATTATATTTTATATGTGACAAAACCAATATCGGTGTAACACCTTACAGAGATTTGTTTGTCATTTCTCCATACAAAATTATATATATATATACTCGGTTCTTCTTAAGTACTCAAGAATATTCTTACTTGTTTTTTAATGATCATCACATAAATCATTCCGGTACATGCTCATAACACTTTTAGAGCATAGGACATCCGATTGTGTACATATTATTCGTGATTCATAATCACTCATGTGTTTTTACTCATTGAGTATCGGATACACTCAAGTCTTGTTAAAACTTCACATGACAAGAACATTTTCTTAATATTTCTATATTGAACTATTTCAATATCTATTCTATGTACTTTGACTTAAACTTATTTTGTGTTTCAATCTATCTTCATAGATCTTGACACTAGATATGTTTTAGTCCATATCCTTTCATTGAAATTAATTTCTCAATGAAACCTTTTAATCAAGTATATAATTACATCATTTATAACCAACTATATGTCACCTACATAAAGTATTATAAATGTGTTTTAGCGCTCCCACTTAATTTCTTGCAAATGCAAGCCTCTTCATCGTCTCTGATGAAATCAAAAACTCTTTGACTATTTCATCCGGTGAAGATTCCAACTCCGTGATACTTACTTCATCCAATTGAAGTTCGTATACCTATCTAGTATTATACGGACCAGCAAAACTCTTGGTTGTATCTTGTATACCCCTTTAATACACACTTCTGATAAGTAATGTATTTTACCATCCTACTAACATATCTCATAAAGGAAATATGTAGTGATTACTAGAATAATCCATATAGACTTTAAGCATTGTTACGGAAGATCTAATCTTGTCGTAGTCAATTCTTTGAACTTTGTCGTAAACAACTTTTCGACAAGTCAAGCTTCTTCAAGGATATTTCATCCAAGTCCATCAATTTTATAGATCTATTTACTTTCAAAAAGCATTCATCTATCTTGGATTTCATGGCGTATAGCCATTTTAACGGAGTCAGGGCCCATCATAACTTCTTTGTTTGTAGTTGGTTTATCATTGTTCAAAATCAATCCTTTGTCCACAAATCATTTATTTGATCACAAAGTAAACCATACCTACAAGGTTCAATATGTACTTCGATCTCCATGGCTAAAACACTTTGTAGTCATGGGAGCCATGATCGTCGTGGTTGCTTCCGGACCAATTTCCGATCTTTGCGCTACTCGATCATTATGCTCAGGTTCATAAACCTTATCAAGTTCTATTGTCCTCCCACTCAAATACTTCGCTAGAAAACACTTTCTTGGAAATAAGTAAGTAACATTAACAAACACTTTTGTCGTTTACTTCATAGTGGAAAGAATTCCCAATATATTCTTTGGGATAACCAACAAAGACATTCATCCGATTTTGGTTGTTAACTTTTAGACCAAAATTTAAAGAAAGGATTATTAGGGTTTATACCCATGCCATAACTCGTATGGTGTCATTTCTACGGATCATGATGATGCTCTATTCAGTGTAAAAGCGGTAGTCACTAAAGCATAATCCACAAAAATATAATGGCGTCATAATATTTTATCTCATCATTTAATCCAACAAGGTTTGGATACATCTCTCGGATACTATATCATTATTATGATACTCCAAGAAATGTGAGTTGTAGAACAATTTCATGACTCTCTTAGATGTTCGCTAAAACTCGTAATTCAAATATTTTCACCATGATCCAATCATAGATATTTTATTTTTCTATTACGATGATTTCCACTTCATGCTGAATTTTATTTGAATCCATTCAAATGTTTCAAACTTCTTCCTTATTGAATATATCCACATATATACTCAATTCTTTGTTGAAAGTTTTTATGAAGTAGAAGAATCTCCCGCACACAACTATGCTCAGTGAACCACATACATCATTATGTATTTTTCCACTAAGTTTGTTGCCCGTTCAACTCTTGGCCTATGAATGGTATTTTAATCATTCTCTTTAGAAAAGATTTGCAAGTGCCAAATGATTCAAAAATCAAGTGACTCCAAAAATCCATTTGCATGGAGTTCCTTCATGCGTTCCTTTCTAACATGACCTAAATGGCGGTTCCACAACTAAGCGGAATTCAAATCATTTGCCTTACGGCATTTTAGCGTCAGTGTTATGTATGTGTGTTTCACCATTAAGATTTATAATAACTTATCCATCATATATGGAGTAATGTCATAATTTGAACAACTCATTGTTTTCATTTGACCAGAGCAAAATAACAATTATTAAGTTCTTTATTATAAATTGTAAGAGCTAGATAGAATGCCAACGACGAACATAATACCACTTTATTTTGTTCCAGACATACATTTCTATCATATTCCTTGTTAGTCACTTAGTCCATTGTATTCTTGTATTGTGTTGTTTTGTATGACACTTCATACCAACCAATATAGAAATAATACCCAAGAATTTCATAGTGTGACCTAACTAGGAATACAACCATAACATGTATATCATTTATATACACCTGAGCTAGACTTTCTAGTCTTTTCTTTCTTTCTGCCAAAATATCTTTTGCAGTTTTTCTTTTAGCTTTCCTCATTATTCGAATAACACATCAACTTCAATAACTTCTCGGTTTGTTGGTCAAATACCAATAACCTTGAGGTTCTTACTTTGAAGTTGATCATCATATGACAAGTGTTCCGGATTTCACTATTAGTAACCTTGTAATATGATGAACAATTTCACTCATAATTTTATCCATCAATTCATGACAACTTTCTGAGACCATGTCTGTACATGCTAGGCTCATAAAGTTTAACCTTAGTATTCGCATGTGCAAATCTGGCTTGCACCCGTTGTATGCACACGTAGAATCTATCACACCCGATCATCACGTGATGCTTCGATACGACGAGTCTTAGCAAGGGTGCATACTAAGGATGATAACTTCATGGATATGCGAATATCGTTAGTGCTCCAATAGTTGGAGGATTGTGACGCCTCGGCGTCTTCAACCTTCATACATTCCCATAAAACTTATGAGTTTATGTAGTCTCACCAAATTTATATTCTATCATCTTGCAATAAGGTCTTAGATATCACATATATCTCATACCTTGATTATTTCGAAAACTAAATTTTCAGCTCCTTACTTTTCAAACAGATTTGAAGTTCAAGTTTCACGGAGACAAGATAACTTTAGGTACTAATTGAAACCATAGCTCTTTGAATCAACAATGTGAGGTTTACTAAAAGTTTGCAATAGGACTTAATCAATTCTTGATTCTTTTAACAATACGGTACCAATCCGTAAAGTTTCTTGTCATATTTTAACAGTATTTCTATCTCAATAACAAGACTAGCGCATGGTAGAAAACGGATGCCAATACTACAAAATTAATTCAAAATACTACTCAGACTATGTTTTTGATAATTAGTTCATGTTTTAATCTAATTACTAATGAACTCCCACTTAATACAACATCCCTCATAGTTGTTAAGTGGTACACGATCCAAATCCACTACACCAAAACCGATCATCGCGTGAGATGATGTAGCTTCAATGGTGAACATCAACATGTTGATCATATCATCCATATGACTCGTGTTCAACCTTTCGGTTTCCGTTGTCCCGAGGCCATGTTTGTACATGCTAGGCTCGTCAAGCAAACCCAAGTATTCCGCGTGTGCAACATGGCTTACACCCATTGTATATGAACGTTGAATCTATCACATCCGATCATCACGAGATGCTTCGAAACGGCGAACTTTGGCAACGGTGCATACGAGGGGAGAACACTTTATTATCTTGATATTAATGTGAGGGATCATCTTATAATGCTACCGTCGCGATCTAAGCAAAATAAGATGCATAAAGGATTAACATCACATGCAATTCATATGTGATATGATATGGCCCTTTAGTCTTTGCGCCTTTGATCTTCATCTCCAAAGCACGGACATGATCTCCATCATCAACGGGCATGATCTCCATCATCATCGGCGTAGCGTCAAGGTCCATGGCGCCGTCTTCATGGTTGTTCACCGCATGTAGCAACTATTACAACTACTTTGAAATAATACTCAACATGAAATATAAAGACAACCATAAGGCTCCTGCCGGTTGCCACAATACAAAAATGATCATCTCATACATATTCATCATCACATCATGGCCATATCACATCACCAAACCCTGCAAAAACAAGTTAGACGCCTCTAATTGGTTTGCATATTTTACGTGGTTTAGGGTTTTCGAGTAAGATCTAATGTACCTACGAACATGAACCACAACGGTGATACTAGTGTTGTCAATAGAAGAGTAAATTGAATCTTCACTATAGTAGGAGAGACAAGACACCCGCAAAGCCACTTATGCAATACAAGTTGCATGTCGAGCGTGGAGCAAATCTCATGAACGCGGTCATGTAAAGTTAGCCCGAGCCGCTTCATCCCACTATGCCACAAAGATGCAAAGTACTCAAACTAAAGACAACATAAGCATCAACGCCCACAAAACAATTGTGTTCTACTCGTGCAACCATCTATGCATAGACACGGCTCTGATACCACTGTATGATAACGTTGCATAGAAAACAAAAATTTTCCTACCGCGAACACGCAATCCAAGCCAAGATGCAATCTAGAAGACGGTAGCAACGAGGGGGTATCGAGTCTCACCCTTGAAGAGATTCCAAAGCCTACAAGAGGAGGCTCTTGTTGCTGCGGTAGATGTTCACTTGCCGCTTGCAAAAGCGCGTAGAAGATCTTGATCACGATCGGTTCCGGCGCCACGAACGGGCAGCACCTCCGTACTCGGTCACACGTTCGGTTGCTGATGAAGACGACGTCCACCTCCCCGTTCTAGCAGGCAGCGGAAGTAGTAGCTCCTCTTGAATACGACAGCACGACGGCGTGGTGTCGTTGGTGGTGGAGAAGTCCGGCGGAGCTTCGCTAAGCGTGCGGGAAGTGGAGGAGCGGGGCGGCTAGGGTTTGGGGAGAGGGGGGCGCCGGCCACTATGGGGTGCGGCCACCTTGGTGGTGTTTGAGGTGGCCGGCCCCCTCCCCTTGGCCCTCATTATATAGGTGGAACCCCAAGAGTCGGTCTCCAAGTCTTCGAATAAGACCCGAACCAAAAACCTTCCATATGGAGGGGAAACCCAGCCAAGCTAGGACTCCCACTAGAGGTGGGAGTTCCACCTCCCATATGGGGGGGTGGCCGGCCCCCTAAGGGGAGTCCACTTGGGACTCCACCCCCACTAGGGTTGGCCGGCCATGGAGGTGGAGTCCCATGTGGACTCCACCTTCCTTGGTGGTTTCTTCCGGACTTTTCTAGAACCTTCCATAGAACCTTCCGCGACATTTTAATTCACATAAAATGACATCCTATATATGAATCTTATTCTCCGGACCATTCCGGAACTCCTCGTGATGTCCGGGATCTCATCCGGGACTCCGAACAAATATTCGAACTCCATTCCATATTCAAGTTCTGCCATTTCAACATCCAACTTTAAGTGTGTCACCCTACGGTTCGTGAACTATGTGGACATGGTTGAGTACTCACTCCGACCAATAACCAATAGTGGGATCTGGAGATCCATAATGGCTCCCACATATTCAACGATGACTTCAGTGATCGAATGAACCATTCACATATGATACCAATTCCCTTTGTCACGCGATATTTTACTTGTCCGAGGTTTGATCTTCGGTATCACTCTATACCTTGTTCAACCTCGTCTCCTGACAAGTACTCTTTACTCGTACCGTGGTATGTGGTCTCTTATGAACTCATTCATATGCTTGCAAGACATTTAGACGACATTCCACCGAGAGGGCCCAGAGTATATCTATCCGTCATCGGGATGGACAAATCCCACTGTTGATCCATATGCCTCAACTCATACTTTCCGGATACTTAATCCCACCTTTATAACCACCCATTTACGCAGTGGCGTTTGGTGTAATCAAAGTACCTTTCCGGTATAAGTGATTTACATGATCTCATGGTCATAAGGACTAGGTAACTATGTATCAAAAGCTTATAGCAAATAACTTAATGACGAGATCTTATGCTACGCTTAATTGGGTGTGTCCATTATATCATTCATATAATGATATAACCTTGTTATTAATAACATCCAATGTTCATGATTATGAAACTAATGATCCATTAATCAACAAGCTAGTTTAAGAGGCATACTAGGGACTTCTTTGTTGTCTACATATCACACATGTACTAATGTTTCGGTTAATACAATTATAGCATGATATATAAACATTTATCATAAACACAAAGATATAAATAATAACTACTTTATTATTGCCTCTAGGGCATATCTCCAACATTTACTCGTACCGTGGTATGTGGTCTCTTATGAACTTATTCATATGCTTGCAAGACATTAGACGACATTCCACCAAGAGGGCCCAGAGTATATCTATCCGTCATCGGGATGGACAAATCCCACTGTTGATCCATATGCCTCAACTCATACTTTCCGGATACTTAATCCCACCTTTATAACCACCCATTTACGCAAGTGGCGTTTGGTGTAATCAAAGTACCTTTCCGGTATAAGTGATTTACATGATCTCATGGTCATAAGGACTAGGTAACTATGTATTGAAAGCTTATACCAAATAACTTAATGACGTGATCTTATGCTACGCTTAATTGGGTGTGTCCATTACATCATTCATATAATGACATAACCTTGTTATTAATAACATCCAATGTTCATGATCACGAAACCATGATCATCTATTAATCAACAAGCTAGTTAAGAGGCATACTAGGGACTCCTTGTTGTTCACATAACACACATGTATCAATGTTTCGGTTAATACAATTATAGAATGGTATGTAAACATTATCATAAACACAAAGATATATAATAATAACCATTTTATTATTGCCTCTTGGGCATATCTCCAACAAGTCTCCCACTTGCACTAGAGTCAATAATCTAGTTTACATTTGTAAAGATATAACACCTTGGTCTTCCGGTGCTTTATCATGTTTTGCTCACAGGAGAGGTTTTAGTCAACGGATCTGACTTGCTCAGAAACGTATGTATTTTGTAATTCATTTGCGTCTCAACGCATCACTCATTTCCAAATGAGTCAGCATTAAATATGTTTGGTCTTCTGGTGGAACCTTAATTCCGCTGTCTGAAATATGTCACTAATCTTGTCACACACAATATAGCTTCAAAGTTCTGACTCTGTCGGAACTACACCAAGTTCTCAAAGAACCTCTTGACTTAACATCCTATGTCATTGTCAAAACAATGACATACTCTGCCTTCTTTTGTAGAATCCATCACAATATTTAGAACTCTTCTAAATCTAGCATAGACAACTTCTATCTCATTGTGCTACCTTTTTAAATAACACTTAGCCTAATTGAGATTGAAATTTATTTTTATATGTGACCAAACCAATATCGGTGCAACATCTTACAGCGATTTGTTTGTCATTACCTCATATAAAACTATATATGTATCCTTGGTTCTTCTAAAGCACACAGGGATATTCTTACTGTTTGTCCAATGATCATCACATGAATCATTGCTCCTAACATTTTAGAGCACAGGACATCTGATTGTGTACATATTAATTGTGATCTAAAATCACTCATGTGTTTTTACTCATTGAGTGTCAGATACACTCAAGTCTTGTAAAAACTTCATATGACAAGAATATTTTCTTAATATTTCTATATTGAACTATTTCAATATCTATTCTATGTACTTTGACTTAAACTTATTATGTGTTTCAATCTATCTTTATAGATCTTGACACTAAATTTGTTTCAGATCCATATCTTTTCATTGAAGTTAATTTATCAATGAAACCTTTTAATCAAGTATATAATTACATCATTTACAACCAACTATATGTCATCTACATAAAGTATTATAAATATGTCTCAGCGCTCCCACTTAATTTCTTGCAAATGCAAGCATCTTCATCGTTTCTGATGAAATCAAAAACTCTTTGACTATTTCATCCGGTGAAGATTCCAACTCCTCGATACTCACTTCATCCAATTGAAGTTTGTATACCTATCTAGTACTCCACGGACTAGCAAAACTCTTGGTTGTATCTTGTATACACTTTTAATACACTCTTCTGATAAGAAATGTATTTTGCCATCCTACTAGCATATCTCATAAAAGAAATATGTAGTGATTACTAGAATAATCCACATAGACTATAAGCATTACTACGGAAGATCTAATCTTATCGTAGTCAACTCTTTGAACTTTGTCGTAAACAACTTTTCGACAAGTCGAGCTTCTTTCAAGGATATTTCATCCAAGTCCATCAATTTTATAGATCCATTTACTTTCAAAAAGTATTCATCTATCTTGGATTTCATGGTGTATAGCCATTTTAACGGAGTCAGGGCCCATCATAACTTCTTTGTTTGTAGTTGGTTTATCATTGTTCACAATCAATTCTTTGTCCACAAATCATTTATTTGATCACAAAGTTTAACCATACCTACAAGGTTCAATATGTATTTTGATCTCCATGGCTAAAACACTTTGTAGTCATGGGAGCCATGATCGTCGTTGTCGCTTCCGGAACCAATTTCCGATGCTGCGCTACTCTGATCATTATGCTCAGGTTCATAAATCTTATCAAATTATATTGTCCTCCCACTCAAATACTTCACTAGAAACAATTTCTCGGAGATAAGAAACATTGACAAACACTTTTGTCTTTGTCTCATGGTAAGAATTCCCAATCAAATCTCTGGGATAACCAACAAAGACATTCATCCGATTTTGGTTGTAAACTTATTTACTTATGCTATGCATACCAAAATTTAAGAAAAGACTATCGTGGTTCATACCCATTCCATAACTCGTATGGTGTCATTTCAACGGATCATGATGATGCTCTATTCAGTGTAAAAGCGGTAGTCACTAAAGCATAATCCACAAAAATATAATGGCGTCAATATCTTATCTCATCATTGATCCAACAAGGTTTGGATACATCTCTTGGATACTTCATCATTACTATGATACTCCAAGAAACGTGAGTTGTAGAACAATTTCATAACTCTCTTAGATGTTCGCTAAAACTCGTAATTCAAATATTTCCACCATGATCCAATCATAGATATTTGATTTTTCTATTACGATGATTTCCACTCCATGCTAAAATTTATTTGAATCCATTCAAATGTTTCAAACTTCTTCCTTATTGAATATATCCACATATATACTCAATTTATTGTTGGAAGTTTTCATGAAGTAGAAGAATCTCCCGCACACAACTATGCCCAATGAACCACATATATCATTATGTATGTTTTCACTAAGTTAGTTGCCCGTTCAACTCTCGGCCTATGAACGGTATTTCAGTCATTACTTTTTAGAAAAGATTTTGCAAGCGCCAAACGATTCAAAAATCAAATGACTCCAAAAATCCATTTGCATGGAGTTCCTTCATGCGTTCCTTTCTAACATGACCTAAATGGCGGTTCCACAAATAAGTGGAATTCAAATCATTTGCCTTATGGCATTTTAGCGTCGGTATTATGTGTGTGTGTTTCACCATTAAGATTTATAATAACTTATCCATCGTACATGGAGTAATGTCATAATTTGAACAACTCATTGTTTTTATTTGACCAGAGCAAAATAACAATTTATTAAGCTCTTTATTATAAATTCTAAGGGTTAGGTAGAATGCCAACGACAAACATAATAACACTTTATTATGTTCCAGACGTGCATTATTACCATATTCCTTATCAGTCACTTAGGCCATAGTATTCTTGTATTGCGTTGTTTTTGTATGACACTTCATACCAACCAATATAGTACTTATACCCAAGAATTTCATAGTGTGACTTAACTAGGAATACAACCATAACATGTATATCATTTATATACACCTGAGCTAGACTTTCTAGTCTTTTCTTTTCTTTTTGCCAAAATATCTTTTGCAGTTTCTCTTTTAGCTTTCCTCATTATTCAGAAAAACACTTTAACATTATTAACTTCTAGGTTTGTTGGTCAAATACCAATAACCTTGAGGTTCTTACTTTAAGTTGATCATCATATGACAAGTGTTTCAGATTTCACTATTAGTAACTTTGTAATATGATGAACATTTTCACTCATAATTTTATCCATTATATCATGACGACTTTCCGAGACCATGTCTGTACATGCTAGGCTCGTAAAGTTTTAACCTTGGTATTCGCATGTGCAAATCTGGCTTGCACCCGTTGTATGCACACGTAGAATCTATCACACCCGATCATCACGTGATGCTTCGAAACGACGAGTCTTAGCAACGGTGCATACTAAGGATGATAACTTCATGGATATGCGAATATTATTAGTGCCCCAATAGTTGGAGGATTCGGACGCCTTTCGTCTTCAACCTTCGTACATTCCCATAAAACTTATGAGTTTATGTAGTCTCACCAAATTATATTCTATCATCTTGCAATAAGGTCTTAGATATCATATATATCTCATACCTTGATTATTTCTGAAAACTAAATTTTCAGCTCCTTACTTTTCAAACAGATTTGAACTTCAAGTTTCATGGAGACAAGATAACTTTATATTAGGTACTAATTGAAACCATAGCTCTCTGAATCAACAATGTGAGGTTTACTAAAAGTTTGCAATAGGACTTAATCATTTCTTGACTCTTTTAACAATACGGTACCAATCCGTAAAGTTTCTTTCTATCTCAATAACAAGACTAGCGCATGGTAGAAAACGGATGCCAATACTATAAAATTAATTCAAAATACTACTCAGACTATGTTTATGATAATTAGTTCATGTTTTAATCTAATTACTAATGAACTCCCACTTAATACAACATCCCTCATAGTTGTTAAGTGGTACACGATCTAAATCCACTACACCAAAACCGATCATCACGTGAGATGATGTAGCTTTAATGGTGAACATCAACATGTTGATCATATCATCCATATGACTCGTGTTCAACCTTTCGGTTTCCGTTGTCCCGAGGCCATGTCTGTACATGCTAGGCTCGTCAAGCAAACCCAAGTATTCTGCGTGTGCAACATGGCTTACACCCGTTGTATGTGAACGTTGAGTCTATCACATCCGATCATCACGAGATGCTTCGAAACGACGAACTGTGCAACGGTGCATACGAGGGGAGAACACTTTATTATCTTGATATTAATGTGAGGGATCATCTTATAATGCTACCGTCGCGATCTAAGCAAAATAAGATGCATAAAGGATTAACATCACATGCAATTCATATGTGATATGATATGGCCCTTTAGTCTTTGCGCCTTTGATCTTCATCTCCAAAGCACGGACATGATCTCCATCATCAACGGGCATGATCTCCATCATCGTCGGCGTAGCGTCAAGGTCCATGGCGCCGTCTTCATGGTTGTTCACCTCATGTAGCAACTATTACAACTACTTTGAAATACTACTCAACATGAAATTTAAAGACAACCATAAGGCTCCCGCCGGTTGCCACAATACAATAATGATCATCTCATACATATTCATCATCACATCATGGCCATATCACATCACCAAACCCTGCAAAAACAAGTTAGACGTCTCTAATTTGGTTTGCATATTTTACGTGGTTTAGGGTTTTCGAGAGATATCTAATCTACCTACGAACATGAACCACAACGGTGATACTAATGTTGTCAATAGAAGAGTAAATTGAATCTTCACTATAGTAGGAGAGACGAGACACCCGCAAAGCCTCTTATGCAATACAAGTTGCATGTCGAACGAGGAACAAGTCTCATGAACGCGGTCATGTAAAGTTAGTCCGGGCCGCTTCATCCCACTATGCCACAAAGATGCAAAGTACTCAAACTAAAGATAACAAGAGCATCAATGCCCACAAAACCATTGTGTTCTATTCGTGCAACCATCTATGCATAGACACGGCTCTGATACCACTGTAGGGATTCGTTGCATAGAAAACAAAAAATTTCCTACCGCGAGAACGCAATCCAAGCCAAGATGCAATCTAGAAGACGGGAGCAACGAGGGGATGATCAAGACTAACCCTTGAAGATTTCCAAAGCCTATAAGAGTAGGCTCTTATTGCTGCGGTAGACGATCACTTGCCGCTTGCAAAAGCGCGTAGAAGATCTTGATCACGGTGCCACGATCGGGCAGCACCTCCGTACTCGGTCACACGTTCGGTGTTGATGAAGACGACGTCCTTCTCCCCGTTCCAGCGGGAAGCGGAAGTAGTAGCTCCTCCTTGAATCCGGCAGCACGACGGCGTGGTGGCGGTGGCGGTGGAGATCTCCGGCGGAGCTTCGCTAAGCGTGCGGGAGAAGAGGAGGAGAGAGGGGGCGGCTAGGGTTTGGGAGAGGGGTGGCCGGCCACCTAGGGGTGCGGCCAAGCTATGGGCTTGTGGTGGTCAGCCCCCTCTCCTATGCCCCTCATTATATAGGTGGAAGCCCCAAGAGTTGTAGTCCAAGTCTTCTAATAAGACCCCAACAACAAAACCTCCCATAGGTGGGAAACCTACTCAAGGGGGAAATCCCACTCAAGGTGGGACTCCCACCCCTTCCTTGGGGGTTGGCCGGCCACCCTTGGGGAGTCCACCTTGGACTCCTCCCCTTTAGGGTTGGCTGGCCATGCAAGGTGGAGTCCCTCCAGGACTCCACTTTCCATGGTGATTTCTTCCGGACTTTTCTAGAACCTTCTAGAACCTGCCATAAATGCACCGGATCATTTCCAAACTTGGAATATGACTTCCTATATATGAATCTTATTCTCCGGACCCTTCCGGAACTCCTCGTGATGTCCGGGATCTCATCCGGGACTCCGAACAAATATTCGAACTCCATTCCATATTCAAGTTCTACCATTTCAACATCAAACCTTAAGTGTGTCACCCTACGGTTCGCGAACTATGTGGACATGGTTGAGTACTCTCTCCAACCAATAACCAATAGCGGGATCCGGAGATCCATAATGGCTCCCACATATTCAACGATGACTTCAGTGATCGAATGAACCATTCACATACGATACCAATTCCCTTTGTCACGCGATATTTTACTTGTCCGAGGTTTGATCATCGGTATCACTCTATACCTTGTTCAACCTCGTCTCCTGACAAGTACTCTTTACTGTATGATAACGTTGCATAGAAAACAAAAAAATTCCTACCGCGAACACGCAATCCAAGCCAAGATGCAATCTAGAAGACGGTAGCAACGACGGGGTATCGAGTCTCACCCTTGAAGAGATTCCAAAGCCTACAAGAGGAGGCTCTTGTTGCTGCGGTAGACGTTCACTTGCCGCTTGCAAAAGCGCGTAGAAGATCTTGATCACGATCGGTTCCGGCGCCACGAACGGGCAGCACCTCCGTACTCGGTCACACGTTCGGTTGTTGATGAAGACGACGTCCACCTACCCGTTCCAGCGGGCAGCAGAAGTAGTAGCTCCTCGGTTTTCATCAACAGCCGTGCCTCCCTAACTCACAGTCGAGACTAGCAGTGGGATCTGCCACAACTAGCCGACAGATGGAAGAAGAGGCCACCACTGCCATGCCAGGGCCATAGCCCCCCGACTTCCCGAAGATGCGGGCCTAGCCCAGGAGTACCTCCGGGTGCCATTGTCAGAGCCAAGGGAGCTGCAGATAATGTAGATCGCACTACGGGAAAAATAGGCGTCGCCGTGCGGTTTTTCTTTGCCGTGAGCTACTGCACGGAAAAGAAATCTTTGCCGTGCGCACACAGTAGGACGCACGTCAACGACAATCTGCACGGCAAAGTTTCAGAGAAGCGCACGGTAAATAAAATCTTCACGGCAAAGTCAGTCGTGACGCACGGCAAAGATACAGCGCACGGCAAAGAAAAAAAGAGCGCACGGCAAAGAAGACATGACGGCAAAGACACAGCAAGCCGCACGGCAAAGAAACGATTCACGGCAAAGGCCCTGGACGTTGCCGTGGTGGCCTCCTGCCGTGCGGCCAGACAAAGTGCACGGCAAAGGATCCTTTGCCGTGCGGTTCTTTCTTTGCCGTGCGGCATAATTCATTTTATTTGTTTTTATTTTATTTCATCTAATACTTATATTTATTTTTAAGTTAGTTTTACTTTTTGATGACTATTTATTAGTGTTACTTAAGACAATGTGCAATACAAAATTACTCTCCATGTTCATCCCCCAACATATATCAGGGTTCCGGTGCTCCGGCGGTCGTCCCCCTCCTTCCCCCAAAAACAGCGGGACGGCGGGTATACCCTCGTAGATTTCTCCGCGCGAGGGTGCACAATGTACTTTTTCATTCTTTTAGGTTTGTTAGGGTTAGGTTTTAGGTCCACTTGCAAATTTTGGTGGCATTCGGTGCTCGGTGGTCATTCCCCCCTAAAAACGGTTGTCTGTGGGCCCCGGATGGTCTACCCCCCTAGATTTCTCCGCGCGAGGTTCCACCAATATGCCTTTTCATAGGTTCAGGTTTGTTTAGTCCATGGACATATGGAAAACCATGTGTGGCACCCTTTGGCACGGTCTAGCCCCCGATATACCTGCGGCGGGACACTTCACAGTACACGTCCAGGAATGCGTTAAGTGTTATCGCCCGAAGGTGAGAAATGTCGAGGCCAGGGATCCATGCCATGCACCATTTGGTGAATCACACCTTGCACCACACTTTCACACATATCATAGGTCCACATGCAAGATTTGGTGGGGTTCCGGTGCTCGGCGGTCGTTCTCCCCCTCCTCCCCCAAAACAGCGGAACGTGTGCCCCGGCGGGTCTACCCCCTAGATTTCTCCGCGCGAGGGTGCACCAATGTACCTTTTCATTCTTTTAGGTTTGTTTAGGACATATAAACATGGAGAACCAAGATTGGGACCCTTTGGCACATATACCACGTAGCTAGAGCCATTATCACACGATCGAGGGTGTGCCTGATCTACTAGTTAGGGTTCGGCGTAGGGTTAGGGCTAGGGTCTAGGGTGTAGGGCTAGGGTTTAGGTTAAAGGTAAGTATTTATGGTTAGGTATATGTTTAGGGTTTAGGGTTAGGGTTGATGATGCATGGTTCTGCAGCTCCGGCGTCGTGGTTCAGGGTTTTAGATGGGTTTAGTGCTCAAAGCCTCCCCAGTTTAGGGTTTAGGGTTTAGGGGAGCTACTTGTGCACCATTAGACCTTGCACCACACTTTGACACATATCATAGGTCCACATGCAAGATTTGGTGGGGTTCGGTGCTCGGCGGTCGTTCTCCCCCTCCTCCCCCAAACACGGCGGAACGTGTGCCCGGCGGGTCTACCCCCCTAGATTTCTCCGCGAGGGTGCACCAATGTAACTTTTCATTCTTTTAGGTTTGTTTGGGACATATACACATGGAGAACCAAGATTGGGACCCTTTGGCACATATACCCCGCAGCTAGAGCCATTATCACACGATCGAGGGTGTGCCTGATCTACTAGTTAGGGTTCGGCGTAGGGTTAGGGCTAGGGTCTAGGGTGTAGGGATAAGGTTTAGGTTAATGGTAAGTATTTATGGTTAGGTATAGGTTTAGGGTTTAGGGTTAGGGTTAGGGTTGATGATGCATGGTTCTGCAGCTCCGGCGTCGTGGTTCAGGGTTTTAGAGGGGTTTAGTGCTCGAAGCCTCCCCAGTTTAGGGTTAAGGGTTTAGGGGAGCTACTTGTGCACCATTAGACCTTGCACCACACTTTGACACATATCATAGGTCCACATGAAAAATTTGGTGGGGTTCCGGTGCTCCGGCGGTCGTTCTCCCCCTCCTCCCCCAAACCAGCGGAACGTGTGCCCCGGCGGGTCTACCCCCCTAGATTTCTCCGCGCGAGGGTGCAACAATGTACCTTGTCATTCTTTTAGGTTTGTTTGGGACATATACACATGGAGAACCAAGATTGGGACCCTCCTCCGGCGGTTTGTGTAGGGTTAGGGCTCTAGGGTTTAGGGCTCGAAGCCTCCCCAGTTTTACGGTTTAGGGGAGCTACTTTAAGATTTAGGCGATCGAGTTTGCACCCCTAGTTTTAAGAAAAAATGATAAGAGCATTATTATAAAGTACTCATGTTGGAAAAACAGGTTTAATTTAATTTGAAATAAAACTAAATTTTCATATATGACAATTGAAATGGTAAAATAAAAAAAACAGGCGCTGCCGTGCACTAGCGCACGGCAAAAGGCCGAAATGCACGGCAAAGAGGCTTTGCCGCACGGAAAAGCCATGCCGCACGGCAAAGAGGTTTGCACGCACGGCAAAGCCTTGCCGCACGGCAAAGAGCTTTGCACGCACGGCAAAGAAGCTCGCACGGCAAAGAGCTCAATAATTGAGCTCTATCCGGCCACGCGAGCGTCGTCTCGACCACACATCGCCAGATCGACATCCCCACCGTGCACGCGCCTCCTCCCACGCCGCCGCCGCCGGAGCCCTCCCTGCTGCCCCCACGCCGCCGCCGCCGCCGCCGGAGCCCTCCCCTGGCTGCTCTTGCTTGCTCCCTCCCCTGCCGACACTGCTCGCCCGCTCCTCCTCCCGCTGCCGCCTCCCTCCCCCGCCGACACTGCTCGCCCGCCCCCGAGCTCGCCTATGGCCGCGCCCGCTGCTGCTCGCCCGTGGCCTCGCCCGCTGCTGCTCGCCCCCGACCCACCTGCCCCGTCCGCCGTCGCCGCCCCGGCCAGCCTCCCGCGCGATAGGTATGGCAACTCTCCCCTTCTCTGTCCCGTTGTTGTGCCCTGTTACTACTTCTCGTCGTCGTCTCCCGTGCGTGAAGCTGCAAACCGACGAGCCGGTGCACCAAACCATGTAGTAGAGGAGTAGAAGTGATCTTGCGTGAGGCGCGGCAATGGCGGTGTAGGGCGGCAACGGCCGGCGGAAGGAGGAGGAGCGGAGGAGACGGGGAGCGCCGAGGCCGCACCCGCGGCTGTGTGGATGGAGGCGGGACGGCCGCAAGCACGCGCACGGCTGCACCGAGGCAGATGGAGGCGCTCCGTGCCATGTGCGGCGCCTTCATCCCCTCGCTTAGGATACAAATTTACAACATATTATAGGGTTACATGCTTTTTTGAATCTTGTATAAAATAATATGCATGGTAATTAGTAGTTACAATAAATATGCATGAAAATAGGGAAGTTTAGTATAGAAATTATTTTAGCAATTGGAGGGCACAATTTATTAGAAATATTTTATTTAAATAGTGGGATTTAGAGCAAACAAAAGGTCTTTATCGCTAATTACTTTTCTCGCTATGCAGACGATGTTTCGAGGTGGACACAGGGGCCGGCGTTGTCGGGGTGCTTGAGGAGCGTTGCCGGAGGGTCATTGGTCTTCTTCACCGGCAGTTGATCACGCTTCGAGGGTGAGAATCCGTTCGCCTCTCTTGTACCTAGGTTTTTCTTTGTGTCTAGATCACCAAGTCTGTCGCGATACCTAGGCGTCTCTTCCCGAATGTAAGGGTTACGCGGATAAATATGCATTAGTGGTCTCGCATATTATGAACCGTAACTCTTACGGCATTTATCGGGACAGCCGGCGGATGCGTAGTTGGGTACGTTCTCCCTGCTCTACCCCGATCCGAGACAGGATTTCAGTAGCGCCTCCCCGTTGTTCTTCGGATGCACACCCCTCTCGGCTTTTTGCCGAGACGTGTATCGGGAGAGTAGCGGGGAGGTGCTGCCGAAATTCTGTCTCGGATCGGGGTAGAGCTGGGAGAACGTACTCAATCTACGGATCCGGCGGCTGCTAGGAGCCCACCTAGTAGAGTTTCAGGTTGATGCACGCGTAAAAAAATAAAGATATGATGCATTTATTTCCTATTTGATATATAAATGCTATGTTCGTCTGTTTTGTTGCTGATTAGAGGATGGATAATCGTGGTCTGGATGTACGATGGCGGAATCGGTCGGTGGAACTATACCGATGAATGGGGAGAAAAGACCGAGCAGTTTGTGGATAGGGCGTTTGCCATCCCTAGCGGACCTATAAGTGTTTGGTGCCCTTGTAGTAAGTGCGCTAACCGAAAGGCACAGGACAAGGAAACTATGAGTATGCACCTGATCAAGTTTGGGTTCACACCGTCCTACAGGATTTGGACTTACCATGGAGAAAAGGCAAAGAAACGTGCTAGGAAGGAGGTGCGGCAGATTCAACCTAGGGGGGAATATGACACTGGTTTTGATAGGTGCTTAGAAAACTTGGCTAATGGTAATGTGCCAGAAAGCCCTCATGTAGAGGTGGAGACACCTCGGGATGCGGAGACAAGTGAGGACCCGGAGGAAAACACAAAGGAGTATTATGAGGCTCTGTTTGCTTCGCAGAAACCCCTACATGAAAATACAGAGGTTACCCAACTAGATGCCATCGCTCGCCTTATGGCCTTGAAGTGCCATAGGAACTTGTGTAGAGATGGGTTCGATGAACTTCTGGTCATCGTAGGCAGCCTTCTGCCGAAAGGGCACCTCTTGCCGCAAAACTTCTACTATTCGACCAAATTGCTCAGTGACCTTAAGATGTCATCTCAGCAGATACACGCTTGTCCAAAGGGATGCATGCTATTCAGAGAGGAGCACGCCGACACAAATTATTGCATCGAATGCAATTCCTCTAGGTACTCTGAGGTAGACCACAATGGTGATGGTCAGAAGAGGCAGACCACGGTTGCCAAGAATATCCTCCGCTATCTTCCAGTTCTACCGAGGATCCAGCGGCTCTTCATGACCGAGGATACTGCCCAGCAGATGAGGTGGGCCGTGGAAGGAAACGAGATACACCGACAAGATGATACATCCGTCGGATGGTACTGCATGGAAGAACTTTGTCAAGAAATTTCCACTGAAAGCAGGTGACCCGAGGAGCGTAGCAGTTGCGATATCAACCGATGGGTTCAACCCATATGGTATCTCGGCTGCAGTATACAGTTGTTGGCCAGTGTTTGTTATTCCCATGAACCCCCCTGGCGCCTGCATGAGATCAGAGAACATGTTTGTGTCGATGATAATCCCAGGGCCCAAATACCCGGGTAAGAACATGAATGTGTACCTGGAACCGCTGGTGGATGACTTGGTTCGTGGGTGGGAAGGTCGCGGGATCCGAACATATGACGCATCGAAGAAGGAGTACTTCGATATGTATGTGTGGTACCACACGTCCCTGCATGACCTGCCGGCACGTGCTTTGTTCTCGCGGGTGGTGTACACATGGGAAGTGGCCTTGCCCACGGTGCGGGCAGGCCGTGACTTTCTTCCGGCTAAACAAGGGAGGCAAGTATTCATGCTTTGATGAAGCTCGACAGTTCCTTGAGCGGAGGCATGCATACAGGAGTGATGTAAAGAGCTTCAAGAAAGGCCGTGTTGTCCGTGGCCCGAAGCCAATTCCGAAGACCGGAACGGAAATCAAGGCCGAGTTAGATGCTCTTAAGCCCAACCCTGATGGGAATGGTTTCTTGGGATATGGGGAGACACACCAATGGACTCACAAGCCGTGCTTATGGAAGCTCCCTTACTTTGAGTTTCTCGAGCTCCCGCATAACATTGATGCAATGCACACCGAGAAGAATATCAGTGAAGCCATTTGGAACACGATTGTGGACACCGAGAAGACGAAGGATAACATAAAGGCTCGAATTGATAAAGAAATGTGGTGCGATAGGCCGGAGTTGAACATGCAGCCACCTCATGGTGCCAAAAAAACTTGGACTAAGCCACACGCTCCGTTCTGCCTCACAAAGGCCCAAAAAAGGGAGGTCTTCCAATGGATGAAGGACTCCTTGTTTTTCCCTGATGGGTTCGCAGCCAACTGGGATGAGGGGTCCGAACATTGAAATGTTGCGAGTACAAGGGCTGAAGAGTCATGACTACCACATATGGCTTGAGCGGATAATGCCGGTGATGATTCGAGGCTATGTCCCCGAGAAGACTTGGCGAGTGCTAGCGAGGTTGAGTTTTTCTTCCGCCGGATTTGTGCTAGGGAGTTAGACACTAAAGTGATTGAGAAGCTGGATGAAGAGGCACCCGTGTTGCTTTGCGATCTAGAGAAGATCTTTCCTCCGGGGTTCTTTAATCCGATGCAACATATGATCCTGCACCTCGCGGAGGAATGCTTAAAGGGGGGGCCGAATTGGGGCCGTTGGCAGTTTGGTCCCGAGAGAGAAACACAAAAGCTTCGTCAAATGACTGGCAATAAATGCAAGATCGAAGCATCCATAGCCGAGGCAGTCCTAAACGTGGAGGTGGCAAACTTCACCACTAAGCACTATGATCCCAACATTCCCACAAAGCACAACCCGGTCCTCCGTTACAATGCCGCCAACAATGAAGAAGTACCCAAGCTTAGCATCTTCGTGGGGCTTGGTGGCAAGTCAAGTGGCTCGAAGCCGTACGGAACGGACCTGCAGGAGCGGACCTTGATCCACTCGTATGTCTTGAACACCATGGTCGAAGTGAAGCCGTACATCGAGTAAGTGCGAACCATTTAGTTATTCGCAAACATTCACTCGTATTTGCGTGGCTAACTCTTCCTCTTTTCATCGGTATAGGCAATTCAAGGCTATACATTGGAAGAATACCCACAGGGAGCCTACCTCGGAAGAATCCAAGCAAATTTTCGATAAGGGCGGCGGTTTCAGTTTCAGTAGCTGGTTCTGTAATTTGGTACTTTTCTATCCAAATTAGCTAGCACTTCCGACATTTATCGGTCATTTCTCGTTCTAAACTTCTCGTGCTAAACTTGTAGGCAAGAACTAACAAAGAGATGAAGTCAGAGCTAAGAAAAATTGCTAGGGGCTTTGACCATTCCCTCGAAGCGTTCAACTACTATGACGTGAACAGGTATCGCTTCCAGACCCATAAATACACAACAAGCCGGCCCAACGCGAAGACAATAAATAGCGGGGTGGTATGTCAAGGTGACGATGGGCTCCATTACTATGGAAGAGTCAAGGATATATACGAGCTGAATTACGGGTTTCAGAAAGGGCTAAATCCCGTCGTCTTCAAATGTCATTGGTTTGACCCACGTCAGGTGAGACGGGATCCTGAAATTGGGTTGGTCGAAGTTGAAAGGAACTCGTTTATAAGGGAGAGGATGTGTACATCTTGGCTACCCGGGCCTTTCAAGTATTCTATCTCCCGTACGCGTGCGAAAACCCGACAAAACGTCTACAAGGATGGGATGTTGTGATGACGGTGCCTTCACGCAATAGGCCGCCCCCGCCAAACAAGGACGATTACCGCCGCGTAGACCCCTCAGCAAATAGTGTCGAGTTCTATCAGGAAGAAGGGCTCCCCGGGCATTTCACAATCGCCCTGCCGACTATCGATGACATGGTCGTAGACGATGAACAAGAAGATGCGGGCATGGATGGGGACAATGCGGAAGATGAAGCCGAGGATGTTTGTGCCCCGGAAGACCTGAGTTTGCTCGAGGCGTTCGGAGCAGGGATTGACCTCGATGCGGATGGACCACCTCCAGGTTTCATTGATGATTATTGGTTCGCCGAGCCTGATGACGATGACGAGACACGCGGTCCAATCACGGACGGCGACACAGGCTACTGATCTATGTAGTAGTAATTGTGAGGCTAGCTAGGTTATTTGTAATAACTTCGTGTAATAGAGATTGTCTAGCTAGATTATTTGTAAGAACTCCGTGCTATGTTTGAGAGAACTCTATGCTAGGTATTTGTTGCTTCCACTAATTAATGTTCATCCTTTTGCATTATTGTTGCTTTCATTAATGTTCATCTACTTATAATTCTGTTGCTTTCACTAATATTTATCTCTTTACAATATTGCGTACTAATAAACCACTCTCTTCATTTGTGTTTGCAGGTGATTGAAGCATGCCGCCAAAAAAAAGGGTGGCGGTCTTAAAAAGAAGCTCAAGGACTTGGTAGGTGTAGGGACTTCGAGGCGGGGCCGAGCTACTCCCCCCTCCTAGCCCCCCTCATGTCGCTCCCACAGGGCGGCCGCGTAGGAAGAATGCGACGCGGGTACTCACTCCTAGTCCTAGCCCCCTCCCGCGGCCGATGATGATGACGAGGAGGAGGACCAGGAGCACCACGGGGGTGGGGAGGACCAGGAGGAGGAGGGGGGGGGGAGGACCAGGAGGAGGAGGGGGGTGGGAGGACCAGGAGGAGGAGGGGGGTGCGGAGGACCAGGAGGAGGAGGGGGATGAGGAGGACCTCTCGGAGGATGAGGGGTTGGGGAACTTAGTGTTCGATCCTGATAAAAGCCTACAATGGCATGCGTCGGAGGATTACCAGTACGTTCCAGCTGTGGAGAGGATGAGGCCACGTGATAGGAAGCCATATCGGCGTGGGATAACATAGCTCCCCGCGCTAAAGGACTGGCGCTACAGGCACGTTGTTCTACAGCCCTATGGAAGGAGGTTGTTGCGGTCAGAAACCCACCGTCGAGCAACGACTGGCAACACAGTAGAGCCGGGAACAACTAGGGCTGCGGCTGGCCCCAGTCCCTCTGAGCGACGGCCCGCAAAGCCTTCTGGTCACACGCCCGATGCTGTCGCAAGGGCGTGCCACCTGACCTATACCCGGTCAGGAAGGTGTGGATGATGCCTCGCTTAGTTTCCTGCAGGGCACACACGTAAACGTTAAATACGAGCCTCGATCGGCTCTCAAGTTATCCTGTGAATCGGCTCAAAGAGCCGATCCACCCATGATTCGTACAAGGTGTCCGAATATATGGTGGTCCTGCTTGATCAAGATCAAGCTAATATGATCTACGACGATTTAGGGTTTTCACCGCATAATCGGATCATCCTACTCACGATTGGGCCTCGCGCTCGCGTACGGTAATCGTAAGCCGATCCTAGACAGGGCCTAAAAACCAACACGAGGTTGATCCTCGGAACATCCTCGTCTAGGGCTAGCAAACTACACCCTACACGCCGCTGGATCCTCCAACCCTTTGTAAGGCCTAACTATTGCGGATATTAAACTAATCCTTGAAGAATCAAGGAGCAACCGTAACGGATCGCATCTACTAAATAATGATCAAGCGGGGTGCCGCCCCTACACCTAAGATAGGTGTAAGGGCGGCTAGACATGCAAGGGTCGCACTACGATAGCATATTATACGAAGAACAATGCTAACCCTAACATATCTAAGATAACTACGTTGCTCGCCATCAAAAAGGCTTCGAGTACGAGCAACGCATGAACAACGTGATAGGCATTACGCTGCCTAGATCGCAAGATGCGATCTAGGCAGCATGGTGCTTACCGGGAGAAACCCTCGAGACGAAGGAGTTGGCGATGTGCCGAGATTTGTTTGTGGTGAACGTTGGTTGTTGTTTATTCCATAAACCCTAGATACATATTTATAGTCCAGGGGACTTTCTAATGTGGGGCGTGCACCAAACCATGCACGGGTAAAACTCTAATTCCTAACCAACACGTATCCTACTATGGTACAGATACACGGGCAATTAGCCCAAACTTGGTACACAAGGCCGATTCACGTATTTCTTCCATGTATATATCTTCAAGTCCATCTTGATCGCGGCCCACCTCTGATCCGGTCAAATTCTGGTGATAACACATGCCCCCCTGGTTTTGGAAATGACATTTCCAAAATCATTACGCCTTTCTTTCGTCGGGTCATGTCGTAGCAGAGCATAACTGTTGCAGAATCTTCCATCATTTCCTTGCCCCTTCCGCTTCCACGCGGCCCTGCAAAATTTTTCTGCCGGGCACCACTTCCTCGGGAACTGTTGTGGCATTGAATCTCCCGCATATCCCCTTTATTTAACCGTTTTACACAGTTTTTCCTTCTTCATCCCCTTCGCATTAGCACCCAAAAAACCCTTCTGCGCCACCATGTCTTCCTCCTCCTCATCCTCCTCCGACCTTTCCTATGGGTCCTCCTCCTCCCGCGAGACGCCGCCGGACATCCGTGCCCCAGAAGAATGGGACTTGGAAGACCACGCCTCCTCCATCTGGTCCGAAGACGACCAGTCCCTGACCGACGGGGATGAAGATCTTCGGTTCCTCGCCGACGGGGAACTGGAGTCGGAAAGCGAAGACGACCGGTTCCCCTGGGACGGCTGCCCGACCTCTGAAGAAGAGGAAAAGGAAGACGACGACGACGACTCCCTCGAGGGCTACCCGCCAGCGAAACGCCTCCGCATGTGGTGGGACGATGACAGCATCGACGATGAAGACGGGGCTGAAGCTCCCATAGAAGGCTACGGGAGTAGCGACGAGGAGCCTATCGGCAGCAGTGCCGATGAGAGTTCCAAGGATGACGATGAGGGCAGCGATGGCCCGTAGATTAGGGTCTACTACTATAGGTCTAGCAGTAGTAGATTGGTCAATAGACCCTTCTTTTGTTCTTTCTTTCCTGAGCAATCGGCTCTTTCCTTGTAAGAAATCCTGTTTAATGAAGAAGTTTCTCCAATTCAATTTTGCCGATTCGTCCCTTTAGCCAATGCGTGATGAGCCGATAGCAACGCATCAGCCCTTTCAAATCCACCCTTCAGCTCCTCCACCGATGATTTCGAGATCTGGTGGACAATGTGAAGCCCTAAAAAGAGCCCTTAAATTTCTCCCCCCAGTTTCCGCGATCCTCTTCTGTGAGCACTCATCATTTTGTGAAGAAGATTGCGACGAAAGATCAGCTGATGGTACCCCAATCGGCTCCTCAATAGAGCATCTACCAGGCCTGTTGCCCCCCGAGTCTCAGCCAAGGCGAAACAGAGACGAGGATACGCAAATTAGCTGAATGGACCTAGGCTTGATCATGTCTGAGGGAGCTCTCATGCAGAGCCAGCCGATTTGAGCTAAATCGGCTCTCCAGAGGAGAGGACCTTCGGGGTGAGTTACCCCCGAGTTTCTTCAGTCCGCTTCTTGCGCCTTCCTGGTCAGATCGGCTTCTCTCCTTTGGACCTGATCTGCACGTCCAAGTCGCTCCTGGCATTGGTCAGGGTCGTAATCCCTCAAACTTGCTCCATTTCCTTAAGTCGATGTCCGTGCATCGGCTGCGTTTAAATTTTTTTTTGAATTCGGCCGATTTATGTATCGGCCCCCATGCCTCAATACCCATCAATAATTATCTTGAACTGCTGGGTATTAGGAAGACACTTCTACTGCATATCCTCATGTTTTGTCCACCTGGGTGCCCCCCGAGCCGATTCTGCCAGGTAACTGCTGAAATCGGCTCTATGACTAGCCAAGGCACTCTAAGTGAACGTCGGCTCTGCTAGGACCAGAGTGGCCTTCCTCCAGCTTACCAGCCGACGTAAATCCATCTCCTATTAGATTGGCGTTGAACCAAGGCAGGACGGATGGTGAGGATAATTTTGGCCGATTGCTGGAATCGGCCTCCACGTTGCTTGTACGCTGATGGTTTTGTAATGTTCCTCCATAAACTTTTTTGGGGCCGATCACAAGGATCAGCCTCGCCATACTTGCTCATTGTTCTGTTCTTGCTACTCGGTCAGGCCGGTGGATAAAACCAGCCCAATCTCTGACTTTATCATGTTGGTGCGCTTGCTGCCATCCACCTTGCGTGCATCGTGTAATCGTGGAGCACTAAGCTTCGTCGGAAGGACGAGCACCATGTTTGTGCCAACCGATGTCTCATCATCGGCTTTCCTTTGCTTGGGGCGCCACTCTTTCCTTTGTGGACGACCTTCCTCATCCAGGGTTCGCTGAACTTTCGCAGCCAGATCAGGTCGTGCCTTCCTTAGCGTATGCAAGTATAACCTTTCGGCTTCCTCCAGGCCGCGTAATCGCTGAACCCTGCGCTTTTGGGAACGGCTGAGTCCATCAGGGCACCACCTTGGCCGGTGGTACCTGTCTTCTTCTTCTCCCTCGTCTTCTGAATCCTCGAGATCCTCCAACCGAGGTGACTCAGCGCGTTGCTTTGTGGCGGGAGAGGCCCTAGGCGCTTTAACACAGACACGTTGGTTGCCTCCTTCTTTTTCTGGTTGCATGCTGGGCAATTGCCGATTGTGGGCAATCGGCTCATTCCTGAATCCCAGCAGTGTCTGAAGAAGGGACAGTCCCAGTGCCTATCCTCGTCGTCCCGCTTCCTGACTTTTCCTTGGTACGGCGCTCGTGCTCCTCCTCATCGCGATCGTGCCGCCGATGTCTTCTGGCTTCTCTAGCCAGACGATCTCTTTCATCATCATCACCGGACCGTCGGCGTTGGTCGTACTGACTCACATACTTGTTGAGGAGGTGATCCGAGAGAGGTCGCTGATATCTTATGTTCTTCACTTCTCCCTCTGTGACGTAGCGCTTGCCATCTTGGCGAAGCCGATCGCATGGAGCGGCTTCCTCTGTGCCTTTGCTATGAGAGCAGCTGCCCTCATCTCCGTCCTTACCAGAGTGGTGCCCAGGTCCCACCATGTTGATATTGCACGAGAAATCTGGCTGGCACCCTCCATGGTAAGCATACTCCACCATGTTAACGGCGGGGAAAGGGTGTGTGTCGACCTTCATGGCGTACTGGTTAAAAATTAGCCGTCCTTTTTCTATCGCCATTTGGATCTGCTGACGCCACACCCTGCAGTCGTTGGTGGTGTGGGAGAACGTGTTATGCCATTTGCAGTATGGCTTTCCGTTCAGATCCTGCACCGTGGGGATCTTGTGGCCTTCGGGTACCTTCAGCTGCTTTTCCGCGAGCAAGAGGTCGAAAATCTGCTCAGCTTTGGTCACGTCGAAGTCGAACCCTTTTGGAGGAACTTGTGGCTTCACCCACTTACAGGACACGGGGCTTGTCGTCCGAGTCCATTCAGCCACTGCTACCTCCTGATCTCCCATAGCACCTTCATCCTCGTCTGCCTCAACCAGGACCACCGCACGCTTGAATTTATCCTGGTAAACATCTGGGTGGCGCTTGTTCATATGCCGACAGCTTCGCACCATGTGCGCCAATGAAGGGTAATCTGCTTGGGAGGCCACGTCCTTGATCGATGATGAGAGACCCACCACCGCCAACTCGACTGCTTTTTTTTCACTTACGTGAACCGAAAAGCATCGGTTCCTAATGGTCCTGAAGCGCTGGATGTATTCTGCCACTGTTTCCCCGTGCTTCTGTCGTACTTGTGCAAGATCGGCAATACCAGCCTCGGAAGCTTCGAGTGATACCGTAGGTGGAACCGCTCTTCCAACCGCTTCCAAGTCCGGACCGAGTTCGGTGGCAGCGATGTGTACCACCCGAAAGCCGATCCTGTGAGGGACTGTGCGAAGAACCTCACACGCAGCTCGTCTGATGCTGAGATAGTGCCCAGCTGTGCCAAATATCGGCTCACATGCTCGATGGAGCTGGAACCATCCGATCCACTAAACTTTGTAAAGTCAGGGAGCCGATACTTGGGAGGTAGCGGAATTAATTCGTACTCGTTGGGGTACGGCTTGGTATAGCCGATTGTCCTCCTTTTCGGCATCATGCCGAACTGGTCTTTTAGGATCGTACAAATCTCATCCGCGGTGATGGCCGAAGGCGATGGACCCTGAAGATTCGCCGGGGTGGCATACTTGGCCAGCCATGCTTGCTTTTCCAGTTCTGAGCCAACTGCAGGAGCTGGGCTCTGGAGGTTCGTCGGAGTGGCGTACTTAGCTAGCCACGTTTGCTTCTCAAGATCTGCCCCCGACGTTCCTCCTGCTGTTCCAGAGGCCCCTGCTGTCGCAGCCTGGTTCGAGAGTGCCCGTGTGCTGCCGTCCGGTATGTATGCGCACGCGTATCCGTGCGGGATCTCCTTGGGCGCCTCGGGTAGGAATTGGCGGTCACTAGGATCACCACCAATTCCGTAGACGACGTATGCCGATGAGTTCGGCACTTCTGGTGCTGCCCATGCGAACGGCAGCGGTGGATGGGACTGGAGTGGCATCTCTCCCTTGTAAGTCCCCAGAGTTGGTCCCGACGGAGAATACCGATGGCTCATGATTTCCTGGATCACGCCCAGAGCGACACGCTCTAAGGTGTTCACCAGGCTCTCAGAGTGGCGGTGCAGCGAATGAGCCACCATGTAGTTGATCTCCTGACGCAGTGACCTGGTGCGTTCTTCTGACGGAGCGGATAGGTCCACTCCATCGAGCGCGCCTTCGGGTGAGAACCCCTTCCACCTGACGCCATGGGAGCGGGTTCTGTGGAAAGAGCCGATGAGTTCGGCTTCGAGGACTGCCTTGATCTCGTCATGCTTCTTCTTGAGCTCGTCAGTCAGATCCTCATACTTGACCGGAGTGCTTTCCGCCATCTCGGATGTAGATGGCGATGCGGTGGATGTCGAAGATTGTCCCACCAGGCGTGCCATAATGTGTTGCGGTCAGAAACCCACCGTCGAGCAACGACTGGCAACACAGTAGAGCCGGGAACAACTAGGGCTGCGGCTGGCCCCAGCCCCTCTGAGCGACGGCCCGCAAAGCCTTCTGGTCACACGCCCGATGCTGTCGCAAGGGCGTGCCACCTGAACTATACCTGGTCGGGAAGGTGTGGATGATGCCTCGCTTAGTTTCCTGCCGGGGCACACACGTAAACGTTAAATACGAGCCTCGATCGGCTCTCAGGTTATCCTGTGAATCGGCTCAAAGAGCCGATCCACCCATGATTCGTACAAGGTGTCCGAATATATGGTGGTCCTGCTTGATCAAGATAAAGCTAATATGATCTACGACGATTTAGGGTTTTCACCGCATAATCGGATCATCCTACTCACGATTGGGCCTCGCGCTCGCATACGGTAATCGTAAGCCGATCCTAGACAGGGCCTAAAAACCAACACGAGGTTGATCCTCGGAACATCCTGTATAGGGCTAGCAAACTACACCCTACACGCCGCTGGATCCTCCAACCCTTTGTAAGGCCTAACTATTGATGACCCACAAGTATAGGGGATCGCAACAGTCTTCGAGGGAAGTATTACCCAATTTATTGATTCGACACAAGGGGAGACAAAGAACACTTGGAAGCCTTAACAACGGAGTTGTCAATTCAGTTGCACCTGGAAACAGACTTGCTCGCAAGAGTTTATCGATAGTAATAGTTTTATAGTAGTAGCGATAGTGAAATAACAGTAGCTGAGTAACAAAGACAGCGGTAGTGATTTTAGTAAACAGCGGGATTAAAATACTGTAGGCACGGGGACGGATGACGGGCGTTGCATGGATGAGAGAAACTCATGTAACAATCATAGCGAGGGCATTTGCGAGATAATAATAAAACGGTGTCCAAGTACTAATCAATCAATAGGCATGTGTTCCAATTATAGTCGTACGTGCTCGCAATGAGAAACTTGCACAACATCTTTTGTCCTACCAGCCGGTGGCAGCCGGGCCTCAAGGGAAACTACTGGATATTAAGGTACTCCTTTTAATAGAGTACCGGAGCAAAGCATTAACACTCCGTGAACACATGTGATCCTCACATCTCTACCATTCCCTCCGGTTGTCCCGATTTCTGTCACTTCGGGGCCATCGGTTCCGGATAGCGACATGTGTATACAACTTATAGGTAAGACCATAAACAATGAATATCATGATGAAACAATAACATGTTCAGATCTGAGATCATGGCACTCGGGCCCTAGTGACAAGCATTAAGCATAACAAGTTGCAACAATATCATAAAAGTACCATCTACGGACACTAGGCACTATGCCCTAACAATCTTATGCTATTACATGACCAATCTCATCCAATCCCTACCATCCCCTTCGCCTACAGCGGGGGAATTACTCACACATGGATGGGGGAAACATTGCTTGGTTGATGGAGAGGCGTTGGCGGTGATGGCGGTGATGATCTCCTCCAATTCCCCGTCCGGCGGAGTGCCGAACGGAGACTTCGGCTCCCGTGACGGAGTTTCGCGATGTGGCGGCGTTACGGAGGGTTTCTGGCGACTTCGACTTCTCCCCGTGCGTTTTTAGGTCGAGGCGAATAAGTAGTCCGAAGGGGGCGTCGGAGGCCGGCCGAGGGGGCCACACCACCTGGCCGCGCGGGCCCCCCGGGCCGCACCGCCAGGTGGTGTGGGGCCCTCGGGCCTCCACTTCAATTGCCCTTACGGCTCCGTTAGTTTCCTGGGAAAATAGGGCCTTCTGCATAAATTCCGAGGTTTTTCCCGAAAGTTGGATTTCCGCACAAAAACGAGACACCGAGCGGTTCTGCTGAAAATAGCGTTAGTCCGTGTTAGTTGCATCCAAAATACACAAATTAGAGGCCAAACAATAGCAAAAGTGTTCGGGAAAGTAGATACGTTTTGGACGTATCAACTCCCCCAAGCTTAGCTTATTGCTTGTCCTCAAGCAATTCAGTTAACAACTGAGCGATAAAAGAACTTTCACGAACACATTTGCTCATATGATGTATATATTCTCATGATATGGCTAATACTTGAGCAGTTCATAACAAGGCACATGCAAATAAGATCATCTAACAGCTATATCAATCATGAAGAGGTACCAACAATTAATAATAAGCATCATGAATCATGTATATAAGCAGGATTGCAATGTTCATAAGAGAGTATGATAAAGTGGTATCTCGCTTGCCCGTATTTGATTGGCAAAACATAAATGCCCGGGCACCTCTGGAGTTCATAGAAAGACTAGAAGTAGTGATTGTCAAAGATAAAAGCATCAAAGTTATACCACAATCAATCATATTTTGAGACAAGCATATTATACTAAGAATGACAGTTGTGCTCTCAAGAAAGTGCTCAAAGAAATAATGGAGACACAACATAAAAGTAAAAGATTGACCCTTCGCAGAGGGAAGCAGGGATTAACATGCGCTAGAGCTTTTCATTTTTATAAATCAGGAGTAAAATTATTTTGAGAGGTGTTTGTTGTTGTCAACGAATGGTAATGGGTACACTAACTACCTCGCCAACCGGACTTTCAAGAGCGGCTCCCATGAATTATTGCATATTTATTTGGCACTCCTTCCAACCTTTCTTACACAAACCATGGCTAACCGAATCCTCGGGTGCCTGCCAACAATCTCATACCATGAAGGAGTGCCTTTTTTATTTTAGTTTTATTATGATGATGACACTCCCCCAACCTTTGCTTACACAAGCCATGGCTAACCGAATCCTTCGGGTGCCGTCCAACAATCACAAACCATGGAGGAGTGTCTATTTAAGTTTAATTAATTCGGGACTCGGGAATCCCATTGCCAGCTCTTTTTGCAAAATTATTGGATAAGCGGATGTGCCACTATTCCATATGAGAGTCCGTCAAAAGTAAATGACAAGGTTGAAAGCTAAACACCACATACTTCCTCATGAGCTATGAAACATTAACACAAATTAAGAAGCATTTTGAAGGTTTTAAAGGTAGCGCATGAGAATTTACTTGGAATGGTTTGAAATGCCATGCATAGGTATTTATGGTGGACACTCTGGAATAACTTGGTTTTCATGTGTTTGGAGGCACGAGCAGCGTTCCCGCTCAGTACAAGTGAAGGCTAGCAAAAGACTAGGGAGCGACAAATCAAGAGAGCAAGAATCGTCATAATCATGCTTGCGGCAAAATAAATTAACCGAGGCATAAAAGTGATACAAGAACTCTGAAGCAATGTAAATCATTGAGGCTTAATTGACTCTTGTTCAGTCATATGCATGCGTGAGCATGTGCCAAGTCGATATAAATGAATTATTCAGAGGAGGATACCACAATGCCATACTTACTTATGAATAAAACAATGCAAGCAAACATCCATGACATGCTACTCATATTAATAGATTGGAGCTAAACATGAGAGATCATAAACTACTAGACTTTCTCAAATAACATATACCTCACATGAACCAACTAAGCATGCTCACATGGATGAGTATATGTACAAAAATGAAAACAAATAGAGTTCATACCAGCCTCTCACCACAATCAGATTGTCGTAGATCGTCATTATTGCCTTTTCACTTGTGTAGCTTGGATAATATGAAATGAAAACCACGCTCCAGCCACCGAAGACCATTGAACTCATGATGAACTTTACAAACCAAAGAAGAACAGCAAATATTTTTGGTGTTTTCAAATTTGAGAATAAGAACAAGAGGAAACAAGCAAACAAAGCAAAATCTTTTTGGGTTTTCTTATAGCAAACTAGCAATAGCAAATAAAGCGAAACAAATGCAAGAAACCAAGGCAAACAAATGGTGAAGAGAAACAACAGAAATATTTTTGGTCTTTTTGTGTTTTGGGAAAGAAACAAAGCGAAAACAAGAAATAGCAAACTAAAAGAAACACAGAAAAGCAAGATGGCAGAAATCTGCCAAAACTTGACAGCAGTACAGAAATCGATTTTTACAAAAATCTTACGTTGCTCAGTTCAAAAAGTGTTCAACTAATGAAAGTTAGATAACAACCTGGGGAACCTGCACAAAAATTTTCAACTCAAAATAACTGTTCTGGCTGGGCACACGAATTTTTACGGTAACAGCCCAGAATCTGTTTTCAGGCAGCACTTCCCCAAATATCATCTTCCTCTCATTAGAAAACCACTCAAAGAGACTAAACAAGTATATACAAGTATCCAGCAATCATAATATGCAAAGAATGAGTGATGCCGGTATACCTCCCCCAAGCTTAGGCTTTTGGCCTAAGTGGAGTTCAACCCCATCGAGGGTCTGGGTTCCACGCCGGTGGATCATACATGGAGTAGTCATAATAAAGCTCCTGCGCAGAAGAAAAGCGTGGAGGCTCCGCATATCCACCATGTTGATGCGAGGAACTTGCTGCATCGGATGATGAGTCGAGGTGCTCCTCGACCTCTATGTCGTCTCTTGCATGTTGGCCTCCTCTCTCTATATGTGCATCTAGTGCACCTTCGTGACCGACCAATCTCCCCTGGAATCAAGGTTAGACAAAACAGGCGCAGGCAATCTTACTAGTTTCTCAGTTTTCTTAGTTATTCTCCAAACTTTCTTATAAAATATCATCTTATAATACAGGTTACCCAAGTTGGAGGAATCTGAAACAAATTCATGTTTAATCATAGAGGCTATGTCAAGTTTTTCTATGGGGAATGGAATATCAAAATGATGAGGTTCTACATTATGAAAAGCTAGTAAACGGGAGGCGATGAGGCCTCCACACATTCCACCTTTCTCACGGTTAGTAGCAAGTCTATAAGCTATTAATGCCCCCAAATTATAAGACCTACTATTTTGCAGTGCTGCAGCTAGAAAAGCCAAATCCGGGATAGAAAGTTTACTACCAATCCTTTTAGCGAGAACGCATTTGGTAATAAAATAAGCAAAGTAGCGGATAGCCGGGAGCTGAATACTAGTGATTTTACCACTTTCACCTGAGAAACTCCTTCCATCGCAAATCATCTTGTAAAGATCCGAGAGTTCTTGCGGCGATCCCCTTATCTTCTCGCACGACCCCCATTGCGGTATTCTAATTGCTGCACAAAAAGCACTAAATGGCAAGTTGACAGTTTTATTGTAAATTTTATACTTGGACCGTGGGGTTAGATCGCGACCAATTAAACTTGAAGTCCTGCACAAAAGCCATAGTTAATTTTACATATTGTCTTGGTTCTCCTTCAACAAAGTCACTCAGCCCTGCACGAGAAATTAGAGTTTGAACATCTTCAAATATCCCCGCGCTTCTCATGAAATCCGCGCACGGGTAGTAAGAGGGGTATACTCCCTCTTCACGATTGACTATCATAACTTGTTGGACTTCCAATTCTTGCTGGTTCAAGTGATATCTATTCCATTCCATTTTCTTGAATTGTATTGATATGGATCCAATAACAAGAGTTTGATATTCTTCTTTAGGCTCATATATAGGACAATCGATGGTTCCCACTTTGATAGTTCTCACATGAGAGATAGTATTAACTCCGCACGCTTTTTCAATCCTCTTGGGGAAATAGACGGTGTGTTCCTTATCATCAACATTGAAAGTAACCTTTCCTTTGTTGCAATCAATAACAGCCCCTGCGGTGTTAAGAAAAGGTCTCCCAAGAATAATAGACATATTATCATCTTCGGGCATTTCCAATACAACAAAATCAGTTAATATCAAGCGGTTAGTAGTAACTTGAACATGGAACATTCTCACATATACCAACAGGAATAGCAGTAGATTTATCAGCCATTTGCAAAGATATATCAGTAGGTATCAACTTATCTAAGTAAAGTCTCTTATAAAGAGAAAAAGGCATAACACTAACACCGGCTCCCAAGTCACATAGAGCAGTTTTAACATAATTATTCTTAATAGAACAAGGAATAGTAGGTATACCGGGTCGCCCAACTTCTTTGGAATTTTGCCATTGAAAGAGTAATTAGCAAGCATAGTAGAAATTTCCTCATTGGGGATTTTCCTTTTGTTAGTAACAATATCTTTCATATACTTTGAATAAGGAGGCAATTTAATAGCATCAGTTAAAGGGATTTGCAAGAATAAAGGTTTCATCCAATCACAAAATTTATTATAGTGTTCTTCTTCCTTTGATTTTAGTTTCTTAGCAGGAAAAGGCATTGGCTTTTGCACCCAAGGTTCTCTTTCATTACCATGTTTCTCAGCAATAAAATCTTCTTTAGTATACTTTTTATTTTTAGCATGCTTTTCGGGTTCTTCTTCAACCTCTTCTTTATCGGGAGTATCATTCTTATCATTATCTTTATCATTATCATGTTCATTACCACTTTCAGTTTCAGCATCGAAATAGAAATACTATTAGGATCATTAACAGGTTCAGAGGATTCTACAACATTTTTATGTTTCTTTTTCTTTTTCTTCTTAGAATGAGCTCTAGGTTCAATGCGTTGAGAATCTTGTTCAATTCTTTTGGGATGCCCTTCAGGATATAGAGGATCCTGGGTAGAGACACCACCTCTAGTTGTTACTTCATAAGCATGTTTTTCTTTAGCATTATTTCCTAACAAGTCATTTTGCACTTTAGTGAGTTGATCAATTTGAGTTTGAATCATTTGAAAATGTTTAACAAGCATCTTAACATCATTGGAGGTTCTCTCCACAATATCATGCAATTGACTAATAGCTTGAGAATTTTCCATTAAATGATTCTCTACTCTCATATTAAAATTTTCTTGCTTAACAATATAATTATCAAACTCATCTAAGCATTGCGCAGGAGGTTTCGAATACGGAATATCTTCCCTAGTAAAGCGTTGAAGGGAGTTTACCTCAATCATGGATGAAGGGGGAATTATCTCACATATATCTTCTATTGGAGGTAGATTCTTCACATCTTCAGATTTAATACCTTTCTCCTTGAGAGACTTCTTGGCTTCCCTCATATCTTCATCATTCAATTTAATTAAACCCCTCTTCTTCACTATTGGCGTTGGAGTTGGTTCAGGCGTATTCCAATCATCATAATTCCGGCCTATTTTAGCCAATAATTCTTCAGCGTCGTCCGGAGTTCTTTTCCGAAAACACAACCAGCACAACTATCCAGGTATGCCCTAGACTCAATGGTTAGTCCACTATAAAATATATCAAGTAAATCATGCTTTTCTAAATCATGGTCGGCAAAGCTCTAATAAGAGAGCAAAATCTCGCCCAAGCCTCGAGCAATTTCTCTTCATCTCCCCGATCAAAATTATAAACTCTCTGCAAAGCAGCATGTTGAGCACTAGCAGGAAAGTATTTCCGGAAGAAAACAGCAAGCAATTCTTTTGGACTTTTAATAGAACCAGGTGGCAAACTATTATACCAAGTTTTAGCGTCATCCTTTAATGAGAATGGAAAAATTTTAGCAACAAAGTAAGTACGCTTCTTAACATCATCGTAAAACAAGCTACTCAAAGTAGATAACTCAGTCATGTGTTCAACAACACTTTCTTTTTCAGTACCACAAAAAGGTGTTTTCTCAACAATAGCTATATGAGATAGATCAAGAGAAAAATCATAATCTTTATCCCTAATGTTTATAGGAGATGTGGCAAATTTAGGATCGGGAGACAGCTTTATATCTAACGAGTATGTTCCGCAAGCAACTTTTTAATTTTTCTTGCATCAGTAGTAGCATTGCATTTTTCAATAAAATCATCATCAAGCTCCACATAATCTTCATCAAGATCATCACTAGAGTATTCAAGTTCAGGTGAACTAACAGGTGTAGTAGCATTAGGAGTTTCAGTATTTTCAATTTGTCTAGACTTAGCAATGGTAGCATCTAGAAAGGATCCCAATGAACCACTATCATCAAGCACAGCAGAAACATTATCAATATTATGAGAGTGTTCAGATTCAGCAGATGTACCCGCATGCGAAGCATGTGGCGGTGAAACAAGTTTATCAATCACAGATGGTGAATCAAGTGTAGCGGAGGTACTCAGAATTGTACCTTTTCTTGTAGTGGATGGTAATATGGCGATCTTAGTATCGCGAGGTTTACCCATGATGGAGAATTTGCAGCGAACAATATTAATCCAAGTGAACTTCCAAATAAAGCTATGCTCCCCGGCAACGGCGCCGGAAAATAGTCTTGATGACCCACAAGTATAGGGGATCGCAACAGTCTTCGAGGGAAGTATTACCCAATTTATTGATTCGACACAAGGGGAGACAAAGAACACTTGAAAGCATTAACAACGGAGTTGTCAATTCAGTTGCACCTGGAAACAGACTTGCTCGCAAGAGTTTATCAGTAGTAACAGTTTTATAGCAATAGCAGTAGTGAAATAACAGCAGCAGAGTAACAAAGACAGCAGTAGTGATTTTAGTAAACAGCAGGATTAAAATACTGTAGGCACGGGGACGGATGACGGGCGTTGCATGGATGAGAGAAACTCATGTAACAATCATAGCAGGGCATTTGCGAGATAATAATAAAACGGTGTCCAAGTACTAATCAATCAATAGGCATGTGTTCCAATTATATTCGTACGTGCTCGCAATGAGAAACTTGCACAACATCTTTTGTCCTACCAGCCGGTGGCAGCCGGGCCTCAAGGGAAACTACTGGATATTAAGGTACTCCTTTTAATAGAGTACCGGAGCAAAGCATTAACACTCCGTGAACACATGTGATCCTCACATCTCTACCATTCCCTCCGGTTGTCCCGATTTCGTCACTTCGGGGCCATCGGTTCCGGATAGCGACATGTGTATACAACTTATAGGTAAGACCATAAACAATGAATATCATGATGAAACAATAACATGTTCAGATCTGAGATCATGGCACTCGGGCCCTAGTGACAAGCATTAAGCATAACAAGTTGCAACAATATCATAAAAGTACCATCTACGGACACTAGGCACTATGCCCTAACAATCTTATGCTATTACATGACCAATCTCATCCAATCCCTACCATCCCCTTCGCCTACAGCGGGGGAATTACTCACACATGGATGGGGGAAACATTGCTGGTTGATGGAGAGGCGTTGGCGGTGATGGCGGTGATGATCTCCTCCAATTCCCCGTCCCGGCGGAGTGCCGAACGGAGACTTCGGCTCCCGCGACGGAGTTTCGCGATGTGGCGGCGTTCGGAGGGTTTCCGGCGACTTCGACTTCTCCCCGTGCGTTTTTAGGTCGAGGCGAATAAGTAGTCCGAAGGGGGCGTCGGAGGCCGGCCGAGGGGCCACACCACCTGGCCGCGCGGGCCCCCCGGGCCGCGCCGCCGGTGGTGTGGGGCCCTCGGGCCTCCACTTCAATTGCCCTTCCGGCTCCGTTAGTTTCCTGGGAAAATAGGGCCTTCGCATAAATTCCGAGGTTTTTCCCGAAAGTTGGATTTCCGCACAAAAACGAGACACCAGAGCAGTTCTGCTGAAAACAGCGTTAGTCCGTGTTAGTTGCATCCAAAATACACAAATTAGAGGCCAAACAATAGCAAAAGTGTTCGGGAAAGTAGATACGTTTTGGACGTATCAACTATTGCGGATATTAAACTAATCCTTGAAGAATCAAGGAGCAACCGTAACGGATCGCATCTACTAAATAATGATCAAGCGGGGTGCCGCCCCTACACCTAAGATAGGTGTAAGGGCGGCTAGATATGCAAGGGTCGCACTACGATAGCATATTATACGAAGAACAATGCTAACCCTAACATATCTAAGATAACTACGTTGCTCGCCATCAAAAAGGCTTCAGTACGAGCAACGCATGAACAACGTGATAGGCATTACGCTGCCTAGATCGCAAGATGCGATCTAGGCAGCATGGTGCTTACCGGAGAAACCCTCGAGACGAAGGAGTTGGCGATGTGCCGAGATTTGTTTGTGGTGAACGTTGGTTGTTGTTTATTCCATAAACCCTAGATACATATTTATAGTCCAGGGGACTTTCTAATGTGGGGCGTGCACCAAACCATGCACGGGTAAAACTCTAATTCCTAACCAACACGTATCCTACTATGGTACAGATACACGGGCAATTAGCCCAAACTTGGTACACAAGGCCGATTCACGTATTTCTTCCATGTATATATCTTCAAGTCCATCTTGATCGCGGCCCACCTCTGATCCGGTCAAATTCTGGTGATAACAGAGGTACATGTTAATTTTTGGCATTTCGTTATCGCAATTTTGTCATTATCAAAATTATTATCACATACATATTGATGTTGTCGTTTCATGGTGCAGCTCGTTCCAGTATGAAGACCCGTCGCGAGACCGCCACGTGGGTACTCGAACATCCTTGGGGGCCTACTTAGATGGTATTTCCCTGGGATAGTCAATCTCCCTACCGGTGGCTGCGACGTAGCTTGGAGGTGGGCGCACTACGGCCTCGCGGAAGATCCTCTTGGCCGCGGCACCGCGGCGGATTTGGTTGTTGCCAAATTCTGGGTACGTGACTTTTGACTTCTTACCATTCATACACTCTCCTTGGTTCACAATAATTGCACTAATGCCCCTTGTTTTACCTATGTGCATGGTTGCGTAAATACTTCAAGAGGGCCGAGGGCAAGGAGAATGCGTGCGATGATGTCCTACACCAGCTTGCAAGGAAGAGGGTGACTGGCATGCACTACGAGGCACGTGTTCAATGCGTCCGCGACTGGCACGCCGACCGCTTCGTCCACATGACTAAGGAGGACGCTCGCGACACGCTCATGCAGCCGTGGCAGTACTTGCAGGTATTTGCATTTATGTGTTATTGATTTCTTTATCGCCATGTAGTTTATTTTACCATAATGGGTTTATCTTGTGCATGTAGAACCCACCTCAGTACGTCGGCAACGACGAGAGGTGCTTTCTTGCGATGGTCATGTGGTGGACATGCCCCCAGTACCTGAAGAAGCACGAGGAGGGCAAGAAGAAGCGGGCAGAGATGCGAGGTGGATCGCATATCCAAGGAAGCATCCCCATCTCTCTTCACCTGCAGAAGGAGGTGAGCAAATTAATGGTTCCTTCATTCTTTGAATTCATGTTATATATTTGTTAACTCCGCAAGGGTGTGCCACTTCACTCAATTACATGTTCTCTTTTGCAGGAAGTCAGGACAGGAGCGAAGCCTAACGTCTTTGCCGTGCTAAATAAGATGAAGCAAAGGAAGACGCCTGATCCTGAGATGGGGTCCGTGTGGGTTAACCCGCAATCCGAGACCCAGTGCACGTCGTATGTCTCCAAGTTCAAGCAGAAGTACGGCGAGGACGCCAACCCAGAGGCTGAGGACTTTGACCCTGAGGTCGCGGTGCTTGCGGGAGAAGGCTTGAAGCATGGCCGCCTATGGTTTGGTGACGGGTGCGTCGACCCAGCGAAGGTTCCCTCTCTCCGCCAGATCCGTCGTGGTCGTAAGAGCGGCCAGCCTGAGGTAGAGCCCCGGTCATGGGCCTCGGATCTAGCTCTCGAGCGGTTACGGGTATGTTCTTCCTCGGGCCTCTACATTTCCTTTACATGCTTTCCATTGAAATGTTAATGACATCGCGGCAACACAACGTAGGAGGAGATGGCAGCGAAGGAGCAGGCGGCCCAGGAGCAAAGGGCGCAGATGGAGCAGCAGATTCTGGAGTACCAACATCAGCAGACACAGATGATGCAGCAGATGCAGCAGCAGCAGATGATGCAACAGCAGCAGGCACAGATGAGCTGGCTGATGAGCCAGACGGTTCTGTCTACTCCACCGGGGAGTATTCCTGCTCCTCCACCTTACTCCATGCCGTGGATGCCGCCACCGCCCACTCAGACCCTGGGGACACCTGTCACCGTGAACAACTTGAACATCATCCGGAGCATGAACCGCGGTGAGTCCTCTTGTGCCCAACCCGCAACTTGTTCAAGTGTTCAATATGCAAATGCAAATGTTCATTCCATCAACATGCTTATAGATTATATGTCACAAGGCAATGACGATGAGGCCGGCGGAAGCAGAGGAGGACAAGGTTGATGGCATGGTCTTCGTGCACTCGTCATCGTTGTAATGCATTGTTCGCACTTGTTATGGATTGTTCGCACTTGTTATGGATTGTAATAATGGACATTGCATTTGTTATGCATGAACTATGTGTGCTCGATGTATTTGTGGTGTTGTTGATGTGTTTGGTGATGCTATGGTGAATATATATGTTGTATATGTTATATATATGTGAAATGCAATTTTGAAATGCAGGGATTAATGAAAAGCAGCAAAAAAATAAAAAAACCAGGGGCCTTTGCCGTGCGTAGGCACACGGCAAAGGACATTTGGTCACTTTGCCGTGTGCATACACACGGCAAAGGTGCCACGTGGCGCAAGCCTGTGCTCCTGGGAGCTGTATGGGGCGTGCCTGTAGGGGCCTTTGCCGTGCGTGCTAGGGTTCGGCCGCACGGCAAAGGTGAGCCGCTCGGCACTGGCAGGGCGCACGGCATTGACGGGTCGCACGGCAATGTCGAGGCGCACGTCAGCCTCCCTGCCGCACGGCAAAGAAACCCCACACGGCAGAGATGCTCACGCACGGTAGCGTTGGTCACGCACGGCAGAGATCTTTGTCGTGCAGATTGTGCATGCGCACGGCAAAGACGGCTTTGCCGTCGAAAACTTTGCCGTGCACTCTTTGCCGTGAGTGCACGCACGGCAAAGCCGTTGCCATGCATATAGGCATCTTTGCCGTGCAAAGTGGCGCCCGGCAAAGCCTGGCTTTCCCGTAGTGTCGCTACCCGCTGAAACCCATCTGGGCACAAACCGCACTACACCCCCGTCGGCATGCCGTCACATCTCTTTGGTTTTCCTCACTAGGGTCAGAGTTCTCGAACCTTGAATTAATGGAAAATGATATCTTCCCCTATGTTTACTTTCTTTTGTTTACATTAGCCGGCCCCGATCTATCTGGTCCGGTCGTTGGGGCCAAGCTAAATGCTCTGTCCCTGTTTGGCACATGTACATGCTTCCAGAACAAGGGTAGCTATAATGTTCTTGCAACAATCGGGTGTTTGGTTGGCTTGTTTCTTGCTTTTGCCTTTTGGCTTATATATGCGACAAAATCACCATAAACGTATGCTTTTGATTTTGGCTGTTGGTTTATATCATCATACAACAATAATCAGTGTAAAGTTAAAAGCTTAATCCAGAAACACCTATTTAGGTGCTTTGTGACTTGTATAAATTAAAATCCAAAATCCTGAAGTAAGCGCAACCGAACAGCTCACATTACCAAAAATAATGGTAACTGCATGGACCGAAAAGAAACACCAAAATTCGAATTGAGAGAGAGAATAAAATACTCATAATTCATAACCCTTATTTTTTGTCCTGTTGTTCGCTGCTTTTCCATTTATCTTGGTAAATATTAGATGTCAGATGCCCTTTATGTGTCTTTAAAAAATATAATCCTTTTACAATTTAATTACGATATAATATTCACTATTGTATTTTGATTAAAAAAATGTATCCATACGAGGAATGATGTTTACATTTTATGAAAAAAAAATGATCATTGTTTGGAGTGTATGTACGCACCTCATAAAATTCTCAAGCTCCCCAAATTAAGACTATACTCTCCACTCTGTGCTGCGTGTGGTCTGTATGCTTCCACGAGTCGAATGGATATTTGTAATGTTATTACTGAAGTAGGAAAATTTGTTCCATCTTTCATTTTTCTATGGGAAGTATGCTTTATCATTTTTTCACCAACAAAGCCCACTAAATATGCGGACATAGGCACATGCACATTAAAAAGGACACAAAAGCAATTCTCACACGTTATAAACCACCCAACTATTGAACTAGATATGACAAAATATGCTGCCCTCTCTTAATTCATCACTAAAACAGGACAAGTTAAATATGCTTTGCCAAGCACAAACCGAGACCATCATTCTATTACTCTGTAGACAGATTAAAAAAGAAAGGATCGTCATGGACAGCGAGGGGAGATTTAGCACCTCCCACAGCATCCTTTTATCACAACACAAAAAGGAGTTGCCCTAAAGATTGCCATTATTATAAGATTGAATGGGGTCCACGGGTGCTTCAGCAACACTAAGAAAGGTGGCAGGCAAGCACCTACAATATATACTCCCCCCTTTGCGTGGAGAAACTTTAAATTATTCTTCAGGCAATTGGCAATTTGGCATTTGGCAAACCACATGAAAGATCGGTGGCGAGGCACTGGCTTGTACATATCCATAAGACCATAACCCATCCATGAATCTTATTCCCCCAGTGCCGGATGATATCAAAAGTTTTCCATTACACGACGCCTAAGATAAAATATAAAGAGAACATAAAGAAAAACTTTTGTTTGTTCAATTAACACCCCATGTGTTTTCATGGAGTGATGATAATTATTTGTTGTGGAGCTAGGTATATATGGTTGCTTGCATCAGTTGATGTAGAGTCCGGAGGTTATCCTCCATGAAGAAGCAAGACAGCAAGGTAAGATAGAACCTCAACTAATGTTCATTTCTATACGTAGATTCTAATAAGAGGGTGTTCAAATTACATTTTATTACTCCTATTATTCCGAAATAACCAGACAAATGAAACATTTGAAACCTGATAAAAAGCTACTTGTATGGTACAAAAGTAGGAGTGCTGCTAAAACGGTCGTCAATCCTGATTCTTTGAGTAAGTGAAGATTGTTTATTCCACTAAAAAAATCAAGTAGTAGCTAGGTAGCTAGCATCATAAGCATAAGGTTCCTCCTTTTCCCGTCATTAGCATAAGCCTTTTCACTTTTTGGTCTGCTTTGTTTTACAAGCTCTTCGTCAGGTCTTCTTTCGGTCTTGCCTTTTCCATGAAGTACTAATTTTACCCAATAACTAAACATAAACAGCTGCAAGTTAATGGAGGATGCAACCCCATTATATTTTCTTAGAGCCAAAGGGGAATGCACTACTACAAATAGCTCATAGGTTGATTCCCACAGACTTGCACTACCTTCTAATGCGTCCTTTTTCCCTTGAAAAGCATACGTTCTTATAACAATTTATTTGGGTAAAGTGAAATGGAAATGCGCATCACCTGCAGGTTTTTAAATTTCAGTTCTACATCAAGTAAGAACAACTTTGTAGATCGATCTGTAATTTAAAACCCTATGGGAATCCACCTGCGCTTGACCTCACTAGTTGCTCATATAGTATCACTAGAACTTTGGTGGAAGAAAATAAAGCCATTGCCTGCATTTCCTGACCAACACATATCACCAATTTTCTCAAAGGAGCTAAAGATCCTAAAAAAGGGATGGTGGCAATAAAATCCTTCACCTAGTTTAGTTAGTTATGATACTTCAGTTTCCGGACTGGATTATTGACCATGATATTCATGTTAGTTTTGGGGAAGTTCAAACTATTTGGAGTAAGAAAAATCTAGTCAAGGCAAAATCTCCCATATAGATTCTCATCTTTACACTTTGACGCAAACCAGGCCCTTTTCTAGATAGAGCTAGGACCTCCCGTGGAGTACAGGTGCTTGGCTGATAGTGTCAGCCAGGTCAGCATGCTTTTGTTTTCAAAACAGCTGCCTTTGGAAATTAACTTCAGTTGCGCTGCATCGAAGAGGTTCGTTATCAACATTCATCACTGTGATGTTGTTCTCCGTTCCAAAAGCTTGCCGTTGAAAGCAGTAGTCACTTAGCCCTTACGCAATCTTTGCCGTCTGTCGCGCAATCTCTATCAGCTATGCTCTCATCCTGTTAGCTTTGCAAAGTGATGGTTTTTCGTGCAAATAATTAGCCTTTTCCTTCTTCAATCAGCGATTATCGCTGTGCATAAAAGAATAACACTAATACATTATTTCTACTAGTGCAATCTTGGGAGGCTTGCATGAGTTGAGGCGGCTTTGACCTCTAAACCAGCAAACCCGTGGCCTCGGAAATCTAAAGCCAGCATATAGAACTAATGTGTCTGTCTATCCTACAAATTATCGCATACTTGCTTCAAAGTGGACTTTGTATGTTACGCAATTCAGATGGTGCAACTTTGATGCTTAAGTGGATTTAAATTTGTCACGATGCGACAAATATTTTAGCCCGCACAACTATAAATGTTAAGGCATATTTTATTTCTTAAGATATAACTTTAACTAACAATTACTCATTAATATATGATTTATGTGATAGGAAATCACAATCATATATAATCCAATGATACCGGTTTTCTGCCACAAAAGTTACTACATGCTAAGTATTCTGAACGTCCAGCTGGCGGAGAGACCACCCACGAGTAACAGCCACAGAAAGTAGAATACGAATGGTGGTTGGCTTGACAACATGGCTGAATGTATCCTCATAATCAATACCATATCGCTGTTTGAATCCCTTTGCCACCAAGCGAGCCTTATAGCGCTCAATGGTACCGTCTGCATGTTTCTTCACCTTAAACACCCATTTGCAGTCAATAACATTGAGACCTGACCGTGGCGGAACTAAGGACCATGTTTTATTCTTGAGAAGAGCCTGATACTCAAGGTCCATAGCTTGGCGCCAATGAGGAATCTGCATTGCTGCAGAGTAGTGACGAGGCTCAGCAGTAGGATCCGCAACCGCTTGAGACAGACATGCGGCAAGCCAAGCAACAGTCCCATCAGTGCGCTCCTTGGGGCGAGAGATGCCACTCCGACTACCGGTGTGAGGTCGAGAGAGCACAGGTGCAGGCACGGTGGAAGGGGGAGCTGTGGGCACAGGGGGCGAGACAACCGGTGACTCAGTCGCAGGTGGCGTTGGCGCTGGCGACAGGAGCGGTGACGAGCACGGTGGCCCAGTCGGCGATGTAGGTGACGAGGTGGCAGACGTCGCCGCAGGCGACCCAGGCGGGGGTGACGGCCCAGGCGAGGGCGACGCAGGGCGCGACCCAGCAGGAGGCGGGGACGTGTCGGGCGCGGCAGCGCGCTCAGGCGCATGAGCGGGCAGCAGCACGGCAACCGAGGGCGGTGCATGGGCCATGCAAGGCGCCACCGGATCGTCGTGAACTGGGCAGCAGGAGAAGCCAGAGGGGGATCGTCCAGAAGCTCAAGGCGAGCACCTCGTCCAACACCTGCACCATGGTTAGGAAGCAAAACAGGAGAATATGCAACATCATCAAATTGACCAGGCAAAGTAGGAGAAGACACCAAGGGCTGATTAGTGGACACTGGTGGAACTGGGGGAGCAAACGGAAACAGATTTTCATCAAAGACAACATCACGGGAGATATAGACACGGTTGGATGGAATGTGGAGACACTTGTACCCTTTGTGCATGGAACTATAGCCAAGGAAGACACACTGTTTGGAACGGACACTAGTAGGAAAAGCCTCATCAGTGGCGCACGAAAATTTGATTCTGTGGCGCACGGGTGGTGCGCCACAGAAACGTCGCCACAAAAATAAGCTTTCTGTGGCGCACCTGATCGTGCGCCACAAAAATAAGAGTTTCGTGGCGCACTTTTTCTTAGGTGCGCCACAGTAAAAGAGTGCGCCACAGAATTGCTTCTTAGTGCGCCACAGAATTTGCTTGTATTATACACGATTTTGTGCTGCCTGGTATACATATACAGTTTATACACAGCAATACGTATACACAATACGGATACACGAGGTTATATACAGCAACATTCAGATATAATATAAATATCATGTACATTGCACGGATATAACATAGACATCATCATCACATTACTTAGAGCCCGATCGAGATACATATATAGTGGCAAGTGTCAAATGTTTTGCATACAACTCTTAATTCATACAAAATTCACAATTTCGAGATACAAAGTAGTCTTCATCCGGTTCCTCCTTTGCTCCGTCATCTCTACCCACCAGGCTCGCTTGCATCGGGGTCCTTCCATCCAGCTTCCTACTATGATGAAAATGGAAGAAAGTGAGACCAACAAGTATCCGATGCACAAGAGAAATGGAATAAATGCCTCATACATTGTTGGTCAACACAAATATTAACATTCAGGGACGGTGTAAGTGAGACCAAGTCCGATGCACAAGAGATTGATATTTGTGCTATCTTACCAGGCTCACTTACGCCGCCCCGAGTGTACGGTGACCAAACATTTTAATCATCGGCATTTTGAAAATGTCAAAGCAAATGGAATGACAAAATGGAATAAGTGCCTCATACATTGTTGGTCAACACAAATATTAACATTTAGGGATGGCGTCGGTGAGACCAAGTCCGATGCACAAGAGATTGATATTTGTGCTATCTTACCAGGCTCACTTACGCCACCCCCAAGTGTACGGTGACCAAACATTTTAATCATCGGCATTTTGAAAATCTCAAAGCAAATGGAATGACAAAATGGAATAAGTGCCTCATACATTGTTGGTCAACACAAATATTAACATTTAGGGATGGGGTAAGCGAGGCCAGGTAGGATGCACAAGAGATTGATATTTGTGCTATCTTACCAGGCTCACTTACGCCACCCCCAAGTGTACGGTGACCAACATTTTAATCATCGGCATTTTGAAAATACCAAAGCAAATGGAATGACAAGGGCCTCATACTTTGTTGGTCGAAACAAATATTAACATTCCGGGACGGAGTTAGCGAGCCAGGTAGGATGCACAAGAGATTGATATTTGTGCAATCACACGAGGCTCACTAACACCGCCCCGAGTGTACGGTGACCAAGCATTTTAATCATCGGCATTTTGAAAATCTCAAAGAAAATGGAATGACAAAATGGAATAAGTGCCTCATACATTGTTGGTCGAAACAAATATGAACATCTCGGGATGGCGTAAGCGAGGCCAGGTAGGATGCACAAGAGATTGATATTTGTGCTATCTTACCAGGCTCACTTACGCCACCCCCGAGTGTACGGTGACCAAACATTTTAATCATCGGCATTTTGAAAATCTCAAAGCAAATGGAATGACAAAATAGAATATGTGCCTCATACATTGTTGGTCAACACAAATACTTTGCAGAAGGGCCCCCTTTCCTCGGTCGGCGTTCCGTCAACGGGTGCTTGACGACACAACAACGCCGATCTGCATCTCCGGCGCAGAACCACGCCAGTCCCTCGCTGTCCAGCTGAACGAGTCCTTGATGCAAAGACCGTGCCGCCTGCCCAGCATTATGCCGGGCCGTGTTGCCGCGCTTCAAGCCGTGAGTCCCGCGCCCTGCATCGTTCGCCTTCTTGCCCGGTGAACCAATAGGCTGATCGTTGGAATAAGGAAACCGATGACAGCCGGTCGCAAGATTAAATTGCGATCGGCCGTCATCGGCTTCCTTATTCCAACGATTAGTCTATTCGTTCACCGGGCAAGAAGGCGAAGAGTGCAGGGCGCATGATCGACACGGCCCGAAGCGCGACAACAGGGGTCGGCATGATGCTAGGGAGGCTGGCACCGTCTTGGCATTAAGGACTCGTTCACGTACCGGACGGCGAGAGAAGAAAAGTGGTGCTGCGCCGGAGAGGCATGTCGGCGTTGTTGTCTCATCAAGGACTCGTTCACGGAACGGCGGCCAGGGAAAGGGGGCTCGTCTACAAAGTATATTGCGGCGTATAGGTGACCAAACATTCTAATCATCGGCACTAAAATGGAAGAAAGGCCAATGCAATTAAGAAGTAGCTAGTATGAACTAAATGGAATGCCTCATACTTTGTTGGTCGAAACAAATATGAACATCCCGGGATGGCGTTAGTGAGGCCGGGTAGGATGCACAAGAGATTGATATTTGTGCCATCACACCAGGCTCACTAGCGACACCTCGGAGTGTACAGACTGACCGAACATTCTAATCATCGGCACTAAAATGGAAGAAAGAGCCAAGTGGTATCAACTAAATGGAATGCCTCATACTTTGTTGGTCGAAACAAATATTAACATCCAGAGATGGAGTAAGTGAGGCCGTGTAGGATGCACAAGATATTGATATTTGTGCCATCACACCAAGCCTCACTTGCTCCACCCCCGAGTGTACGAGTGATCGACCAACCATCTAATCATCGACAAGTAAATCACTTGGGGTAATGTTAAAATGTTTGTCTCCATATTTGGGAGACATTTTTAATATTGGAGTCTAGCTAATGGAAATCAAGAACTAGTCTTGATCTCCAAATGGTGATTAGAGGGAATTTATTCATCTTAAGCAACATTAGGGACAAATGGGATCATGCAAGGGACTTGGGTCATTTGGATCATAAGGCATTAATTAAGGAGGCAACCAGGGACAAAGGGAAACATTTGATGATCCATTATCATAGGCAACAAAGCAACAACTTTTTCCCCTCTAATCTAGCTAGAGTCCTTAAAAGAAATCCATCATAAGCATGGTCAAATACACATATATAGCATTTGGAGAGCAAACAAGCAGTAGCCATATCACTCAATCCAATAATATAGTAATTTGGATCATAAGGCATCAATTAAGGAGGCAACCAGGGACAAATTAAGGGAAACATTTGATGATCCAGTAAGTGCATGACACTTTGAGCTACCCAAGAATAAAGGCCAACAGTGGATAAACATCTGCTCAACCATTTCTTGCACTAGAGGAAAAGTAACCAACATTGAAACTTGAATAGTCAAGTGACACTACAAGCAGCTCACACACACATAGCATGCATGGAGCAGATGCTCCAAAGGGATTATTCATCACTTGGTATATAGACCAAGTGATGCTGGCAAAAGAGAGGCCAATCAAGAACCAAGAAATCCAAGTAAGTGATAGATATGCCTAAACAAGCAACAACACATAGCATATCCCAGCTAACCAGATGAGACAAGTCTTGGTAGCCAACCGAATCACCTAGCACCACCTAGCCTTTTAAAACCATCGTAAACAGTCCTTTTTCTTCAAAGGATACCACAAGTGGCATTCATTTACATGATCCCCTACTGTGGATATCTCTATTTTCATCAAAGCCAACAAGAAATAGATCATAAGGAATCAATTAAGGAGGAAACCAGGGACAAAGGCATCAATTGGGGTAATGTTAAAATGTTTGTCTCCATATTTGGGAGAAATTTTTAATATTGGAGTCTAGCTAATGGAAATCAAGAACTAGTCTTGATCTCCAAATGGTGATTAGAGGGAATTTATTCATCTTAAGCAACATTAGGGATAAATGGGATCATGCAAGACTTGGGTCATTTGGATCATAAGGCATCAATTAAGGAGGCAACCAGGGACAAAGGGAAACATTTGATGATCCATTATCATAGGCAACAAAGCAGCAACTTTTCCCCTCTAATCTAGCTAGAGTCCTTAAAAGAAATCCATCATAAGCTCACAAGAATCCATCATTTTCTTCACAAGGATACCACCAGTAGCATACCATAGTAGCATTTCATGCATTTAAATGAACCAGTAGCATCAAAACCAACCAAATGTCCAACTAGCAAGCAATACCAAGTGAGCAAGTCTGCATTACCTTGTACAGGTTCAGACAAGGATTTATAGAACAAGTACAGAGAGGCAGAGGCATAGACAATTTCTATAAGCATATAGAACACTCCAATTTCTATAAGCATAGACAATTTCATTGTCACATCTTTCTATAAGCATCACTAGCAGCAGCAGCAATGCATATGAACACCATATACAGTGTACGGTTCGGAACAATTTCATTGTCACATTGTACAGAGTTCGAACAACATATAGAACACTCCAATAAGCATCACTAGCAGCAGCAGCAATGCATATGAACACCATATGAAGCAAAACGATTAGGGGCAATGCATCCGGAGCAACAACAGCAATACATCCGGAGCGAGCATTTCGTCGAGCACGTTGTGCTCGCGCGGGGAGGAAGAGGGAGGGGAGGGGAGGAAGAGGGAGGGAGCTCACCGACGACAACAACGAGTTGTGGAGGAGCTCACCGACGACGACGGCAAGGGTGGAGGTCGCGGCGGCTCCTCCACCTTGACGCGACGGCGGCCCCTCCTCGCGGCGGCCCCTCCTCGCCGTAGCGGCAGCTTGTGCCGCAGGTGGCGGGGATGGGAGGAGCGTGGCGGCAGGCGGCCCTCGCGTAGGAAGGCGGCGGCGACGGCGACGGCGATGGCGCCGACCATGGCGGCGCGCGGTGAGGAGAGGGGAGAGGGGAGAGGCGCGCGGTACGGATCAGAGGTGAACAGGCGTGGGCGGGGGAGGGCACGGGATGATATAGCTAAGTTCCTTAGTTCCCGTGGCGCACCGGAACAAGTGCGCCACGGAATCAACTACTTCCGTGGCGCACCAAAGCAAGTGCGCCACGTAGACAGCAATTCTCGTGGCGCAGCGCACCGCGTGCGCCACGTAAATACGTACACCGATAATTGGGGGTGACAGGTTGTGGGGCCCGCCAAGTTTTTGTGGCGCATGGTCGGCTGCTGCGCCACAAAATTAAGCTATTTCTGTGGCGCACCGAGCTTTGTGCGCCACAAAATAAGTTTCTGTGGCGCACTCAAAACGGTGCGCCACAGAACTAAGCTTCGCCTATAAGTGTTTTCCTACTAGTGGGAACTCCAGTTTGCGACTATTGTAGGGACGTAGGTGTGGCCAACACGCACACCCAAACACTTTGAGAAAGGTGTAGTCTGGAGGTTCATGAAATAATAGCTCAACAGGTGTTTTCATATTCAGAAGTCTAGTGGGAAGCCTGTTAATGAGAAAACAAGCTGTAACAAACGCATCACTCCAAAAGCGAAAAGGAACAGATGCATGCGCAAGAAGGGTTATGCCAGTTTCAACAATGTGACGGTGTTTACGCTCAGCTACGCCATTCTGTTGGTGAGTATGGGGGCAAGCGACACGGTGAGCAATGCCATGCTTCTGAAAGAAGGAACTAAGATTACGATACTCACCCCCGCAGTCGGACTGAACATAAACAATTTTCTCCTTGAGGAGCCTCTCTACATGACGTTGGAATTGCAAGAAGATATCAAACACATCAGACTCGTTTCAGCAGATAAATCCATGTAAAGCGACTATATGCATCAATAAAACTGACATAATAGTTGTGACCAGTAACAGAAGTTTGGGCATGGCCCCACACATCTGAATAAATAAGCTCAAGAGGAGTTTTGGCTACATAATTTGACACTGAAAAGGGTAACTGATGACTCTTGCCTTGCTGACAGGCATCACAGACTGCAGGTTCTTTATTACTAGACACAAATGGGAGATCATGACGACGAAGCACATGACGAACAATGGGAGTGGCAGGATGACCAAGGTGAGAGTGCCAATGTGACGACGAAGCTCGCACGGCACTGAGAACATGGGGGGCGGCAGGCACATCAAGAGAGTAAAGACCATGGCGACTCCAACCTCTAAGAAGAACGTCCCTCGTGACTCGGTCCTTGACAAAAAAATGAAACGGGTGAAACTCAACAAAGACATCATTATCAAGAGCGAGCTTTTTAACAGACAGTAAATTACGAGTGACCGAGGGAACACGAAGAACATTACGAAGATGAATAGACTTGGATGTACGGGTAAGAAGGGATTCCTGGCCAACATGGGAGATGTGCATACCTGACCCGTCAGCGGTGCGAACCTGGTCATGGCCGGTGTAGGACTCCCGCGAGGTTAGGTGAGAGAGATCATGTGTCAGATGATCAGTAGCGCCAGTGTCCATGTACCACGTGGGATCAACAGGGTAAGACGAAGTAGACCCCTGTGTCGCGAGAGCCGCCTGTTTCTCATTACCGCGACCATCATTCCCAATACCAATGAACTCTTGCTTGAAGCGTCTGTGGCACCGAGAAGCAAGATGGCCCTCAATGCCGCAAAGCTGACAGGGCACCTTGGTGCCACAAGCCGGGCACTGCCAGGCACGGCCACGTCCAGCAGTGTTGCTGTTAGGGCGAGGCGGTGGGGCTGGCTGGCGGGGCTGCGGCGGAGGCCCGCCTTGCGAGCGCGGCTGCTGAGGGCCACGTGTGCCACCACGGTAGGCCGCGTTGGCCGCAGCATCAGAGGGACCATCAGGACGCATCTTCAGGCGACGTTGCTCAGTATTGAGAAGGCGAGCATAAAGCTCGCGGGGCGGAAGAGGAGTGTCCCGACCGTTGATGTTCTCCACAAGAGCCTCATAGTCTTCGTCAAGTCCTTTGAGAAGGAAGGAGGTGAACTCCTCATCTCGGAGAGGTTGCCCAATGGAAGAAAGGATGTCCGCCATCTCCTTGACCTTATTGTAATAGGTGGACATAGAGGAGTCCAGCTTCTTGATTTCATTAAGTTTAGTGCGGATCGCCATAGACCGAGCCATAGACTGCGAGGAGAAGCTGGAGTCTAGCGTTGCCCAAGCATCTCGCGAGGACGTAGCAAAGACAACCATGCCCGCCACCGAGGGAGTGAGCAAGGACTGTATAGCACCAAGGATTGCTTGATCCTGAGCAACCCAAAGGCGATGCGCCGGATTAGTGATAACCATCGGGGCACCGTCAGCCGTTGTAAGCTGAATAACAGCCGGAGGACACGGCAGTGTCCCATCAACGAAGCCCTCGAGGTAATGGCTGCGCAGAAGAGGCAACACTTGGGCTCGCCACAGGAGATAGTTGTCGGCGTTGAGCTTGACCGTCAGAAGATGGGCGAAGTGGAACGGAGCAGCAGGTATAGCATGGCCGGCGTCCGATACAGCAGCGGGCACAGCGACAGGAACATCAGCAGGCGTCGTGTTCGCGACGGGTGGAGGTGGCGGCGGAGAGTGCGGCCCATAGGCCATGGGCGGCATGCCGTAGAACAAGGGCTGGCCATAGGGACCAGCACCATAGGGCACCAGGGGCGCCGACACAGCTAACGGCGGCAACGGGGCAGCAGCGCCAGGGACGCCAGGAAGAGCCGTGATCGGAGCAGGGGCAGCCGGGGGCGGCGTGTAATACGCGGGCGAAGGAGCCATGGGCGGCGCCGAGGGAGCCTGCGCAGGAGGCGGCGCCGATTGTGGCGATGGCGCCTGGGCTAGCGGAGAGACCAGGGCGGAGAAGGGCCACCCGGCGCCATTGGCGAAGGTCGAGCCCGCCACGCGAGTGGAGATCGGTGGCGGAACAAGGGGCAGAGGAGCAGTCCCAGCGAGAAGAGCCGCGAGGAACGGCGACACCGATGCGGTGGTCGAGGCAGATTGCATCGCGGGAGTAGACGACGTGGTCGACGCGATGGGAACCGAGGCGGTCGACGCCGGCAGAGCAGCGACAGCCGATGCGGGAGAGGAGGCGCCCGACGATGCCGTAGAGGTGACCGTCGTGCTCGAGGCGGAAGGGACCGAGGCGATGGCGGCCGTCGAGGCGGCGGCGGCCGACGCGGTGGAGAGGGCAGCGGAAGTTATGATTGGATCGGATTAGGTCTTGATACCATGTAAAACAGGGTTTGGGAACGCTCGACACCCAATAGGGTTGGCGTAGGGTTTATATTTATAGTGTACAACATGTACAATATTACAGGTATAATACACAGAAGCTCTACGTATATGTACAGTCTAACAGATACATAGAATGTAATTTGTCAAAAGAAGATGAGATAGGAAAAACAAAACAAATTAAGTCAGCGTACAACAAGTTACACTAACTATAAACCATAAAATATCATGTCTACTTGCATCAATCCACGTAGAGACCAGATTCTTCTCTTTACAAATGTTTTCTCTTCCTCTATATATGTAGTATGTTCTTTTCCTATTTTCTAGAACTTACTTTTTTCGATAAAGGTCAATATATTAATATCAAACATATATCAAGTAAACTCGGCCTCTGTTTTATCTGAAACATAGATTTTTTTTGGCTAACTTACATATATCATTATCATATAATGCTATGATCAGATTTCTGTTTCTGAAAATACACCCCCAGCCCGCGCTGCTTGCATGGTGCCATGAAACAAATGTGAGATGATCCAGAGGTCGAAGCTGACAATTTGTCTATGCCTAATGTTAGCCTTGTCCTAGAAGCCTTCCTAAGTTTTTGTCCTATCTCCAACACTGCATCAAACTAGTCGGCCCTTTCCGCATCAGATAGAAATTCGAAAGCACCACGGATGCCAGTAGTGCAAGTTGTGGAAGCAGGCATATATGTACATCTCGAGACACGGCTTTAAAAATGCCTGAAATGGACAGGAATAAGCAAAGCATCGGTGCACGCAAACAGGGAATCGAGTACTGCTATATCATCATCGTGCAATTCCATACGGGCAGAGAACTGGAGATCGGCGAGTGCCATTACCGGACAGTGCAAGCTAGAGTAGTGACAGCCTCGTGAAGCATCTGAAGTCATAACTTTTCATGTCACCTCCCAGCAAAAGATTGGGCCGCCAGCCTCGCGCCCATATTCCACCAGATAACCCTTGCCATCGCCGTCAGAATCTTGCATATGCAGGCACATCTAGCGAGCATTAAACTAGACATATAGCTAGCTATTAAGCAGAAGGCACAAGCATGTCACGAGTGAAGAATTATCGTCGTCGATCGCCTCTCACAGTCTAAAACCTCGATCACTGGCAGTAACTGACTGAAAAGATCTCCTCGACTCTCCCTATCTATCTATCTATCGCTGATCGAGTAGTCCTTTATTGTTTATTCCTCGAGGCTTTCCAGCTCTGGTCCCCGATTTTGTGGCCTTTAACGGCTTTGATTTCCCTCTGGTTTTTGGACGGTTCGTAGAGTGGCACCTGCGGGGAACATTCCATTCCGCTCTCACCTCAGTGTTTTTGTGATTCTGATTCCGGTTCCTCGACGTCCTGGCTCTGTATATGACGTTGCTTTTTTTGAACCCACCGAAGCCGTGTGCTGAAAACATAATGCATTCCTGTGAAGCATCTGGTTTCCTCCTCTAATATTTATCTAGTATAGGTTGGGGATGAATAGCTCTTCCTTTTGCGATCTAATTAGAAATGAATAGTTCGCTACTTGATGTACTATACTATTGTTAGAATTCGACACTAGAAAGAGAGGGATCGATGATCGTTGTGCTTTTCTTTTGCGTTCCTTTTTGTTTTTTTAATATATGATGGTGAAACTTCATATTTTGTTGGACCACTTAGACTTTTGGAGGACGCTAACGTCCATAACTATCCTGTATTTGTATTACTCAGTGCTGAAGTACTGATCACAATTTACAATCATGTACCAATCAAGTTTTATCTTCTGTAGAAAAATAACATATTGTGATTCTGAGAACATGATCAGAAGAAAAACATTCACATAGCAAAAAAAAAAAAGAATAAAAGATGGACTTTCTGAAATGAGGGAAAATATCTCGTCTCGTAAGTGGTTTCCTAGGGACCCTACCCAACGACCATAGTTTCTAAAACTCCCATCTTTTCCGAGAATTTATTGGCGGCAGATATTTATGCTTTGGATTTATAAGTTTGTAAAATGAAAGATTAGAAAATGATGACTAGAGAGGGGCGAATAGAAGTTTAAGCGAAATGCTGCAAATTCAAATAATAGTAGCGCAGAAGCGATTGAGTAAGTGTAGTAGATGATGAGGAAGACTATAACGGGGATAGCAAAGTTGAAGCACGTCACTCCGATATAAGATGAGGCAAAACATATTTGGTGTCTTCCAAAGAATGAAGCTAATCGCAAAGAGAGCTGGCTCTGATGGTTAGGTCCTTGTGGTGGAACCAGCCCACCTAGGTTCAAGTCCTAGACTTGATAGAAGTGTTTGCATTTATCTGGTTTATTTCAGGATTTAACCGGCGCTATGCTTTCAGTGGTAGGTGACGTGCCCGTCAACAGCGAAGCACCAGTGGTGACTTCGTCAACCTCAAGATATTTCTGGCCAGTTCCTCGGAGGTGCTCATAGGGGTAGGGTGTGCGTGCGTGCGTTCATAGGGATGTTTGTACGTGCGTGTTTGTGAGCGTCTGCGGTGTACTGTATTCTAAAAAAAATGAAGCTAATCAAACGATACAGAAAAGACATAAATTTCGAATAATACTATATAAAAGATGGGCTTTGTGAAGTGATTTAGTGGCTGCAAAAATTTATTCTTGGATTTACATGCTTGTAGAAAAATGACCGTTAGACGAACCGACGTCTGCACGGGCGACCACAGCGGCGATCCAGGCCTGCCGGCCGCCGAAGGTACTCCGCCACCGTCTGCTTCATCGGAGAGGGCTTCGTTTGGGCGTTTCTGGGCGCTGACCGTTGAAGACTCCCACTCGAGCTCGGAGGAAGAAGAAGATGGGGGATGTTCGGCGCGAGCGTTAGACTATCTGTGTTGATCGCTGATGTCTACAGGAGCTTCTATTCTTGTAGACAGTGTTGGACCTCCAAGAGCAGAGGTTTGTAGAACAGCAGCAATTTTCCCTTAAGTGGATCACCCAAGGTTTATCGAACTCAGGGAGGAAGAGGTCAAAGATATCCCTCTCATGCAACCCTGCAACCACAAAGCAAGAAGTCTCTTGTGTCCCCAACACACCTAATAGGTGCACTAGTTCGGCGAAGAGATAGTGAAATACAGGTGGTATAAATAAGTATGAGCAGTAGCAACGGTGCCAGAAAATAGCTTGCTGGCGTGTAGTTGATGGTGGTAATATGGTAGCAGTAGTAACGCAGTAAAACAGTAAACAAGCAGCGATAGCAGTATTTAGGAACAAGGCCTAGGGATTACACTTTCACTAGTGGACACTCTCAACATTGATCACATAACAGAATAGATAAATGCATACTCTACACTCTCTTGTTGGATGATGAACACATTGCGTAGGATTACACGAACCCTCAATGCCGGAGTTAACAAGCTCCACAATTCAATGTTCATATTTAAATAACCTTAGAGTGCATGAAAGATCAACACGACTAAACCAAGTACTAACACAGCATGCACACTGTCACCTTCACTCTATGTAGGAGGAATAGATCACATCAATACCATCATAGCAATAGTTAACTTCATAATCTACAAGAGATCACAATCATAGCCTACGCCAAGTACTAACACGGATGCACACACTGTCACCATTACACCGTGTAGGAGGAATAAAACTATTTTAATAACATCACTAGAGTAGCACATAGATAAATTGTGATATAAAACACATTGCAATCATAAAGAGATATAAATAAGCACTTCACTATGCCATTCATAACAGTGAATAAGTATTCTGTGAAATATAGCCTAAGAGACCCACACGGTGCACACACTGTCACCTTTACACACGTGGGACAAGGAGTCTCCGGAGATCACATAAGTAAAATTCACTTGACTAGCATAACGACATCTAGATTACAAGCATCATCATATGAATCTCAATCATGTAAGGCAGCTCATGAGATTATTGTATTGAAGCACATAGGAGAGAGATGAACCACATAGCTACCGGTTCAGCCCCGAGCCTTGATGGAGAACTACTCCCTCCTCATGGGAGACAACAGCGTTGATAAAGATGGCGGTGGTGTTGATGGAGAAGCCTTCCGGGGGCACTTCCCCGCCCCGGCGGCGTGCCGGAACAGAGACTCCTGTCCCCCAGATCTTGGCTTCGCGATGGCGGCGGCTCTGGAAGGTTTCTCGTACCGTGGCTTTTTCGTATCGAGGTTTTAGGTCAGAGACCTTTAAATAGGCGAAGAGGCGGAGTCGGAGGGGCGACGAGGCGGCGACACCATAGGGGGGCGCGGCCAGGGCCCAGGCCGCGCCACCCTGTCGTCTGGGGCCCACATGGCCCCCCTCTGGCGGCTCTCGGGTGTTCTGGATGCTTCCGGTGAAAATAGGAACCTGGGCGTTGATTTCGTCCAATTCCGAGAATATTTCGTTACTAGGATTTCTGAAACCAAAAACAGCAGAAAACAACAACTGGCACTTCGGCATCTTGTTAATAGGTTAGTTCCAGAAAATGCATAAATATGACATAAAGTGTGCATAAAACATGTAGATATCATCAATAATGTGGCATGGAACATAAGAAATTATTGATACGTCGGAGACGCATCAGCATCCCCAAGCTTAGTTCCTGCTCGTCCCGAGCAGGTAAACGATAACACAGATAATTTATGAAGTGACATGCCATCATAATCTTGATCATACTATTGTAAGCATATGTAATGAATGCAGCGATCAAAACAATGGTAATGACATGAATAAACAAGTGAATCATAAAGCAAAGACTTTTCATGAATAGTACTTCAAGACAAGCATCAATAAGTCTTGCATAAGAGTTAACTCATAAAGCAATAAATCAAAGTAAAGGTATTGAAGCAACACAAAGGAAGATTAAGTTTCAGCGGTTGCTTTCAACTTGTAACATGTATATCTCATGGATAATTGTCAACATAGAGTAATATAACAAGTGCAATATGCAAGTATGTAGGAATCAATGCACAGTTCACACAAGTGTTTGCTTCTTGAGGTGGAGAGAAATAGGTGAACTGACTCAACATAAAGGTAAAAAGAATGGTCCTTCAAAGAGGAAAGCATCGATTGCTATATTTGTGCTAGAGCTTTTATTTTGAAAACATGAAACAATTTTGTCAACGGTAGTAATAAAGCATATGAGTTATGTAAATTATATCTCACAAGTTGCAAGCCTCATGCATAGTATACTAATAGTGCCCGCACCTTGTCCTAATTAGCTTGGACTACCGGATCATTGCAATACACGTGTTTTAACCAAGTGTCACAATGGGGTACCTCCATGCCGCCTGTACAAAGGTCTAAGGAGAAAGCTCGCATTTTGGATTTCTCGCTTTTGATTATTCTCAACTTAGACATCCATACCGGGACAACATGGACAACGGATAATGGACTCCTCTTTAATGCATAAGCATGTGACAACAATTATTATTCTCATATGAGATTGAGGATATATGTCCAAAACTGAAACTTCCACCATGAATCATGGCTTTAGTTAGCGGCCCAATGTTCTTCTCTAACAATATGCATGCTCCAACCATTAAGGTGGTAGATCTCTCTTACTTCGGACAAGACGGACATGCATAGCAACTCACATGATATTCAACAAAGAATAGTTGATGGCGTCCCCAGAAGCATGGTTATCGCACAACAAGCAACTTAATAAGAGATAAAGTGCATAAGTACATATTCAATACCATAATAGTTTTAAAGCTATTTTTCCCATGAGCTATATATTGTAAAGGTGAATGATGGAATTTTAAAGGTAGCACTCAAGCAATTTACTTTGGAATGGCGGAGAAATACTATGTAGTAGGTAGGTATGGTGGACACAAATGGCATAGTGGTTGGCTCAAGTATTTTGGATGCATGAGAAGTATTCCCTCTCGATACAAGGTTTAGGATAGTAAGGTTATTTGAAACAAACACAAGGATGAACGGTGCAGCAAAACTCACATAAAAGACATATTGTAAACATTATAAGACTCTACACCGTCTTCCTTGTTGTTCAAACTCAATACTAGATATTATCTAGACTTTAGAGAGACCAAATATGCAAACCAAATTTTAGCAAGCTCTAGGTGTTTCTTCATTAATAGGTGCAAAGTATATGATGCAAGAGCTTAAACATGAGCACAACAATTGCCAAGTATCACATTATCCAAGACATTTTACCAATTACTACATGTAGCATTTTCCGTTTCCAACCATATAAAAATGAACGAAGCAGTTTTAACCTTCGCCATGAACATTAAAAGCTAAGAACACATGTGTTCATATGAACTAGCGGAGCGTGTCTCTCTCCCACACAAGCATTTATTCAAACAAAAACAAAAATAAAAGCACAAAGACGCTCCAAGTAAAGTACATAAGATGTGGCCGAATAAAAATATAGTTTCAAGAGAAGGAACCTGATAATTTGTCGATGAAGAAGGGGATGCCTTGGGCATCCCCAAGCTTAGACGCTTGAGTCTTCTTGAAATATGCAGGGGTGAACCACCGGGGCATCCCCAAGCTTAGAGCTTTCACTCTTCTTGATCATAGTATATCATCCTCCTCTCTTGACCCTTGAAAACTTCCTCCACACCAAACTCGAAACAACTCATTAGAGGGTTAGTGCACAATAAAAATTAACATGTTCAGAGGTGACACAATCATTCTTAACACTTCTGGACATTGCATAAAGCTACTGGACATTAATAGATCAAAGAAATTCATCCAACATAGCAAAAGAGGCAATGCGAAATAAAAGGCAGAATCTGTCAAAACAGAACAGTCCGTAAAGATGGATTTTATTGAGGCACCAGACTTGCTCAAATGAAAATACCCAAATTGAATGAAAGTTGCGTACATATCTGAGGATCACTCTCGTAAATTAGCATAATTTTCTGAGTTACCTACAGAGAATTGGACCCAGATTCGTGACAGCAAAGAAATCTGTTTCTGCGCAGTAATCCAAATCTAGTATTCACTTTACTATCAAAGACTTTACTTGGCACAACAAAACACAAAACTAAGATAAGGAGAGGTTGATACAGTAGTAAACAACTTCCAAGACTCAAATATAAAACAAATTACTGTAGCAAAATAACACATGGGTTATCTCCCAAGAAGTTCTTTCTTTATAGCCATTAAGATGGGCTCAACAGTTTTAATGATGCACTCGCAAGAGATAGTATTTGAAGCAAAAGAGAGCATCAAGAGGCAAATTCAAAACACATTTAAGTCTAACATGCTTCCTATTAAGAGGCATCTTGTACACAAATGAATTCATGAAGAACAAAGTGACAAGCATAGGAAGATAAAACAAGTGTAGCTTCAAAAATTTCAGCACATAGAGAGGCATTTTAGTAACATGAAAATTTCTACAACCATATTTTCCTCAATCATAATAACTTTCAGTAGCATCATGAGCAAACTCAACAATATAACTATCACATAAAGCATTCTTATCATGAGTCTCATGCATAAAATTATTACTCTCCACATAAGCATAATCAATTTTATTGGTAATAGTGGGAGCAAATTCAACAAAGTAGCTATCATTATTATTCTCATCAAGTGTAGGAGGCATAGTATAATCACAACAAAATTTACTCTCCATAGTAGGTGGCACCAAAGACCACTATCATTATAATAGTCATAAATAGGAGGCAAAGTATCATCAAAGAAAATTTTCTCCTTAATGCTTGGGGGACTAAAAAGATCATGAAAACCAGCTTCCCCAAGCTTATAACTTTCTATATCATTATCAACAATGGTGTTCAAAGCGTTCATACTAATATTACTACCAGCATGCAAATAAGATTTCATAGGTTTTTTAATTTTCGCATCAAACAATCCATGTTTTAAATCAGGAAATAGAATAAGAAGCTCATTCTTGTCCATTATGCCAAACTAGTGTAAACAAGAAACAAAAAGATGCAATTGCAGGATCTAAAGGAAATAGCTTCGAGTACTTACAACGGCGAAAATAGCTTAGTAGCCGAGATCGGAGTGTGAGTATCTTTTACCTTTCCTCCCGGCAACGGCGCCGGAAAATAGCTTGATGTCTACGGGAGCTTCTATTCTTGTAGACGGTGTTGGGCCTCCAAGAGCGAGAGGTTTGTAGAACAGCAGCAATTTTCCTTTAAGTGGATCACCCAAGGTTTATCGAACTCGGGGAGGAAGAGGTCAAAGATATCCCTCTCATGCAACCCCGCAACCACAAAGCAAGAAGTCTCTTGTGTCCCCAACACACCTAATAGGTGCACTAGTTCGGCGAAGAGATAGTGAAATACAAGTGGTATAAATAAGTATGAGCAAGTAGCAACGGTGCCGAGAAAATAGCTTGCTGGCGTGTAGTTGATGGTGGTAATATGGTAGCGTAGTAACGCAAGAAAACAAGTAAACAAGCAGCGATAGCGATATTTAGGAACAAGGCCTAGGGATTACACTTTCACTAGTGGACACTCTCAACATTGATCACATAACGAATAGATAAATGCATACTCTACACTCTCTTGTTGGATGATGAACACATTGTGTAGGATTACACGAACCCTCAATGCCGGAGTTAACAAGCTCCACAATTCAATGTTCATATTTAAATAACCTTAGAGTGCATGAAAGATCAACACGACTAAACCAAGTACTAACACAACATGCACACTGTCACCTTCACACTATGTAGGAGGAATAGATCACATCAATACCATCATAGCAATAGTTAACTTCATAATCTACAAGAGATCACAATCATAGCCTACGCCAAGTACTAACACGGATGCACACACTGTCACCATTACACCGTGCAGGAGGAATAAAACTACTTTAATAACATCACTAGAGTAGCACATAGATAAATTGTGATACAAAACACATTGCAATCATAAAGAGATATAAATAAGCACTTCACTATGCCATTCATAACAGTGAATAAGTATTCTGTGAAATATAGCCTAAGAGACCCACACGGTGCACACACTCGTCACCTTTACACACGTGGGACAAGGAGTCTCCGGAGATCACATAAGTAAAATTCACTTGACTAGCATAACGACATCTAGATTACAAGCATCATCATATGAATCTCAATCATGTAAGGCAGCTCATGAGATTATTGTATTGAAGCACATAGGAGAGAGATGAACCACATAGCTACCGGTTCAGCCCCGAGCCTTGATGGAGAACTACTCCCTCCTCATGGGAGACAACAGCGTTGATAAAGATGGCGGTGGTGTTGATGGAGAAGCCTTCCGGGGGCACTTCCCCGCCCCGGCGGCGTGCCGGAACAGAGACTCCTGTCCCCCAGATCTTGGCTTCGCGATGGCGGTGGCTGTGGAAGGTTTCTCGTACCGTGGCTTTTTCGTATCGAGGTTTTAGGTCAGGGACCTTTAAATAGGCGAAGAGGCGGAGTCGGAGGGGCGACGAGGCGGCGACACCATAGGGGCGCGGCCGGGGCCCGAGCCGCACCACCCTGTCGTCCGGGGCCCACGGGGCCCCCCTGCGCGGCTCTCGGGTGTTCCGGATGCTTCCGGTGAAAATAGGAACCCGGGCGTTGATTTTGTCCAATTCCGAGAATATTTCGTTACTAGGATTTCTGAAACCAAAAACAGCAGAAAACAGCAATCGGCACTTCGGCATCTTGTTAATAGGTTAGTTCCAGAAAATGCATAAATATGACATAAAGTGTGCATAAAACATGTAGATATCATCAATAATGTGGCATGGAACATAAGAAATTATCGATACGTCGGAGACGTATCAATCGCCTACGCCAGATGCCAATAGAGACCTCGTCGAATCTGCATCTGGGCTGCTCCGGTGAGCTGAGAAGCGCCGTGATCGGCAGAACCGTCAACGTCTCGCAACTTGTGAGTTCACGTCTGCAGTAGCCAAGGTACGATCTACCCCTTCTCCCTCGCCGGCCAGTGGTTCTTCCCCGGCATGCTGTTCTAAGTTGCATGTGCTCGAGCCTACCACGTACCCCCTCGATGCCGACGATGTCGCGGGGTGGACGATGGTTCGGCGTTGGCTTCGTTCGGCGGATAATCTGGATGTTTCCGTATCTGATTCGCATTTTCAGCGGAATTCAAAAAACAAGCTACTCGGCTTGTTCGGGCTCCAGGCCAGCCTCCTGCGCACAATGTTGCCCATCGTGAAGCTCGGCGTGCCAAGGCCCAAAACGTCCGAATCATCCCACCAAATTTTTTGTCCCGCGCTGAAAACGCTACTGGGTGTGTCTGGCAAAGGACTTTAGGGTTTTCGAGGATACGGACGAGTGTGGCGGTTCCTGCCGGTGCTGATCCCGTGGGCGGTGCGGAGTGTGCTCGCTCGATGATGAACAATGGCAGAGGGAGTTTTGGTTCAGGCTGTGGAAGCAGTCCAGGAAGAGGGCGCGGTGACCGTGGTGATCGCGGTGACCGCGATGATCGTGGTGACTGCGGTGGCCACCATGGCGCTGGCGGAGATCGTGGCGGTCACCAGGGCTTTGGCGGGGAGCGCGGCGGTCACCGTGGCACTGGCCGTGGAGCAGGCTTCGATGGTCATGGTGCTAACTTCAATGGATCATCGGGGTTCCATGCTGGTCGAGGAGGAGGTTTTACCTCTGACCGGCAAGGAAACTTCGTCGTTGGAGAGGCCAGTGGCACGGCTGGCGACACATGCGACCATGGGCGCGGGCAATACTCGAATGAGGAGTTCGGAGCTGATTTTTGGCATTTCAACCGAGGTATGAATTACAACAATTACCACCGTAACGGAGCACATCAGCAATATCGACCTAGGCAGTATGGAAACAACAATTTTAGTGGCAACAATCGATATGGATACAATGGTGGTCGATCAAATTTTAATCAGTACAGAAACAATGGAGGGAGTAACAGTGATGCAGAGGTTCAAAGTGGTACAAATTTAGCCCGATTTGATTAATCAAGCCATGCAAGGTGTAGTTGCGGCTATGGCTGCAGCAGCACAGAAAGGAGGGGCAGAAGGGGTGTCTGCTTTGGTTTTGGGAGATGCAGTTTCAGCGACAACACAATCTGCCACCCCAATGGCGCAACAGTCTCAGGTTGTGACTACAGGGTCGCAGCAGATTCTACCAATGCAAGTGGATGCTGGAACAATGCCAAAGAATGATATTCCAAACCCGGCCAAGAAAGCTAAGAAGGCGGACAAGAACCCATGTTTTCGATGCAAGAAACCTGGGCATCAGATTGATACTTGTATTGCGCCTGTGTGACATTTGTGAATCACCTAATCATATTTCGAGTGCATGTCCTCTGCTTCAGGCTCCTAAACCATCTGTCACTATATATGGGTATGCAATTGAGCAGCTTATGTTCTTTGAGGTACCCACTGGTGGTGCATACAAACCAAAGGTTGACAATGTGAAGCTTGTGAAAGTAACTGTTGAAGGTGACCCTATGTCTATTCCAAAGATTGCTGATTGTTTGAGGAGAATTGTGCCTGTGGAGAATTTCCAATGGGAGATCTACAATTTTAAAAATAATGTGTTTAGGGTCAAATTTCCAAATAAGTCTGAAGCTCAGAGGATGAAAGCTTTCCGTACTTACCCTGTTCCAGACAGAGCCTCTGATCTTATCTTCGAGGATTGGTCAGCTCTTGAGGACCCTTTGTATATTCTGCCTGAGGTTTGGCTAAGAGTGAGAGAGATACCAGCTGATGTCAGAACTGATTTCTTGTCATTGTGGGAGGTAGGCACTCTCTTTGGCAAGACAAAGGAAGTGGACATGGTACACACTAGAAAGAACAAGGAGTTGAGGCCGAGGATTGGTTGTTTAGACCATACTCTTATTGCAGAGACTACTGATGTTTTTATCCAAAGGGGTTTTTTTCAACTTAGTTTTGAGGTAGAACAAGTAACAGTCACTCAACTTGGCACTGATGATATGGGCAACAATGGTGACAACGATGGTGGAGGGGGCAACAATGGAGCAAATGGTGAGAATCTAGATGGTGCAAAGGACATGGATATTGAGAGGACAAAGAACAATGATCAGTAAGGCAATGCTAATAACCAACAGGGTATGGTGAAGTAGGTGAATAATTCTAAGCGCGTTGTTTCCCACCAAGTTCAACACCTAGACGAGGTTCCAATTGTATTTGGTTCTCTTAATAAGGCTTTGTTGAACAAAGGTACTCATTTTAATAATTCCGCACCTATACAACATTGTCTATCTTCTATTTTTAATTCATATGAAAATTGCAAGTTTTTTGATACACTTTCTATACCGCATGCTAATACAAGAAATATCAGTGCTGGCACACCTTCCCATGCTGATGCTGCACCGGGATCGGTGCTGATCCGATCGGGATCGGAGCCACCAGGCGCTGCAGGCGACAAGCTGCTACTAGGCAGCTACACCTCATGTGGCGCGTCGCCTTTGGGTGCAGCAACCCGGCCAGCTGCGCTGCCGCCTCGGGAAGCCGTGCTATCGCCTCGGGTGCAGCGGTTGCTGTCCCCTAGCCCGCCTGCTGCTCATTGGCCGTTGTCGGCTGCTGTGACTGCAGCTGTAGCTGCAGCAGGCACGGCGCCAGCTGGCGAGCCCCGGTTGGCCGCTGACCACCCCAGCGCTGCGCAGTCGGCTGCTGTGACTGCTGCTGCCGCGACAGACACGCCGCCAGCTGGCGAGCGCCGATTGGCCGCTGACCAACCCAGCACTGATCCCAAGTTGAAGATGTCTGCTACTAGGCAGACTGCAACATGTAGGGCACCACTTGGCGACCGTGGAGTGGCTGATGTGCTCCTGGGCGGCGATCCCGCGGTGGTCGCCCTAACCCAGCCTACTTCTCCTGCTCTGACGCAGCGGAAGCTGACACCTGTGGGGCCCGCCATGGATGCTGTCGGCCAGCAGGGGCTGAATCTCGGACTGGGTGTGGATTTTGGCTCTGGATCATCTGTGAACAATGCTACTATGGAGTACATTGTCAGGTATTAGCATTGTTTTTGGTCTAGAAAATTCTCCGTCGCCAACCGTGGTAACACGACAGTTTTCAGGTACTCCAACAGCTAATGCAATTGACATCGAAGGGATGACAAAGAACACTCCATTGGCGAATAAAGCGGCGGCTTTTGGTGGTATTGCAGCTCCTTCGTTGTCTGTTCGGGCGAGCGACACAATTCGTGCACAACCAAATGCAGATGCTACTCAGATGGAAAGGACCATGCCAAATGCCAACTCCAGACACGACTTTTCTTCTCCAGGTAATGCAAAATCTAAACATTCAATTTCTTCTTTGTCCGATGAGGAGATTTTGAGTAAAGCGAGTCATCTAGGCATTTCTTTGGGAAAAAATAAAGAGGAAGCTTTAAAAGCTGCAGCTTCTATTAAGGAGGTAGATGTCAATCGAACATTAGTAATTTTAAAGAAGAATGTTGAGACTATTCTACATAACAAGGAAGGCCAAAGTGGTTTGCTAACTTCCAAATTTTCAAGTCTTACTGAAGATTTGATAATAGAGGAGGCGCAACAGTTTTTCGAACAGGACGATTTGCTAATGCATATAATTAAACTTAAGAAACCTCGTAAGAGGAAAGATTTTGACTTGTCTGTGGGGTACGTAGGAGTGATATATTCAAAAACAAATCTTTAAGTTAAGATGAGTTCAATAAAAGGTTTATTCTGGAATTCAGATGGTTTTGGTGATGTTGCAAAACACTTGTTTGTGAAAGAACAATTAAAGGAGGAAAAATTAGATTTTATCTCCTTACTCGAGACGGGGAGATCTAATTTTTCAATACCTTTTCTTAAAAATTTGGAAAATGAGCTAGACTTTTCTTGGTTTTATCTTCCTCCTCATGGGAGGTCTGGAGGTATTCTAGTTGGAATTAATAATGCGTCACTACAAGTTGGTTTAGTTGAAACTGGGAATTTTTGTGTCAAATTACATGTTGAATGTAAACATGTTGGATTTGAGTGGGTATTAGTGCCAGTCTATGGTGCTGCTTAAGATGCCCATAAAGCACAATTCCTAGCCGAACTAGCCAGGATGGGTGATTCGGGATCCACACCTTCGCTTATTGGAGGTGATTTTAACATTTCGAGGAGAAAAGAAGATAAAAAAATGATAACTTCAAGCCACATTGGCCTTTCGTTTTTAATGCCATTATTGAGAGTCTAAACCTGTGGGAGATTGCTCTCTTAGGTAGGCAATTTACCTGGGCTAATCGAAGGGAAAATTCAACTTATGAGAAGCTTGAACGTATCCAGTTGAGTGGGAACAAAAATTTCCTTTAGTCACAGTTAGAGCTTTGACAATGACTGGTTCTAATCATGCTCCTTTGTTAATTGATTTGGGCAACCACGCTCATATTGGTAATACACTTTTCTTTTAAAACATCATGGTTGAAACATGAGAATTTCTATGAGATAGTAAGAGCTGAATGGGAGGCTGAGACCCGTGGGAATACTCCAGTTGCCATATGGCAGAATAAAATCAGACATTTGAGGCGTTTTCTTAAAGGGTGGGAAAAATGTTTAAGCGGACAATATAAGAAAGACAAAGAAAAATTGCTTTTATTAATAGATGAGTTGGACTTGAAAGCCGAGTTAATTCCTCTAGATGATGATGAGAGAGCAAAGTTAAGAAAGGCAAATGATGATTTAACAAAGCTTCGTAGAGATGAGGAATCTAAATGGGCACAAAGAGCCAAGGTAAAACATATTCAAGAAGGAGGGAATAATACAAAATATTTTCATCTAATTGCAAATGGAAAACACCGAAGGAAAAAATATTTCAATTAGAACAAGAGGAAGGAACCATAGTGGGTGATGAAAATTTACAAGTTTATATCTCTGAATATTACAAGAAGCTGTTTGGAGAGCCAACTGCTTCTACCTTCACACTGAGTGAGGAGTATACACAGGAAATTCCACACTTAACCCAAGAGGAGAATAATATCCTTGTTGCTGAATTCATCGAGAAGGAAGTCAAGGATGCTATTTTCCAGATGGAGTTAAATAAATCTCCAGGACCTGATGATTTTCCATCTGAGTTCTACCAAACCTTTTGGGAAGTTATCAAGGGTAATTTAATGTCAATGTTCAATCAACTACATTCAGGGGAACTACAATTGTTCAAATTGAATTTTGGTGTTATTACCCGATTTTCCAAGAAGGAGAATGAGGTTCAGATCCAGCAGTATAGACCAATATGTCTGCTCAATGTTAGTTTTAAAATATTCACGAAAGTTGATACTATTAGAGCTAATACTGTTGCTGAAACAGTTAGTAGTCCTACACACCGACATTCATGTCAGGGCGACATATTCTTGAAGGAGTGGTTGTCTTACATGAAACCATTCATGAACTTCATCAGAAGAAATTGGATGGAGTGGTATTTAAAATTGATTTTGAGAAAGCCTATGATAAAGTAAAATGGCCTTTCCTTCAACAAGTTATGCGAATGAAAGGTTTTGATCCCAAATGGTGTCAACTCATTGATAGATTCGTTAAGGGAGGAAGTGTGGGGATCAAGGTAAATGATGATATTGGTCATTATTTTCAAACTAGGAAAGGTCTTCGACAGAGTGACCCACTGTCACCTATGTTGTTCAACATTATTGCAGATATGTTGGCTATCCTAATAGCAAGAGCGAAGGAGGATGGTCAGATAGTAAGCCTTATCCCTCATTTAGTTGACGGAGGAATTTCTATATTGCAATATGCCGATGACACGATACTTTTCATGGAACATGACTTTGAGAAGGATGTAAACATGAAACTAATTTTGCGTTTCTTTGAAGAATTGTCAGGACTGAAAATTAACTTTCACAAGAGTGAGATTTTCTGTTTTGGTAAGGCCAAAGAGGAAGAGGAGCAGTGTAAAATAACTATTTGGTTGTGAATCTGGCTCTTTACCTTTCAGATATTTGGGAATCCCTATCCATTATAGAAAGTTAAAAAACTCTGAATGAAATCCTGTGGAAGGTAGATTTGAGAGAAAACTAGGGTGTTGGGCTGGAAAATTGTTATCATATAAGGATCGCCTTGTATTGATTAATTCTGTTATTACTAGTTTACCGATGTTTATGTTATCTTTCTTTGATTTACCTAAAGGGGTAAGGAAAAGATTAGATTTTTTCCGATCACGTTTCTTTTGGCAATGTGAGAAAAATAAAAAGAAATATAGGTTAACTAAGTGGAACCAGACCTAAGGACTAAGGTGGTCTTGGAATTGAAGTCCTTGAGATTAAAAATTCTTGCCTACTAAGTAAATGGTTATTTAAACTTCTTTCTGAAGAAGGTTTATGGCAACAACTATTACAAAACAAATACATTTCGCAGAAAACCTTGGCTGAAGTTGAAAGCAAGCCTACTGATTCACCCTTCCTGAAGGGACTAATGAAGGTTAAAGGGGTTTTTTAGTAGAGGAAAATTTAAAGTAGGCTCTGGGGAAGGAGTGCGTTTTTGGGAAGATAGATGGCTAGGATACGGTGGAAAATGTTATGAGTTCAACTTCGCTAAATATTGGTTTTCGGAGAAGGTTGATTGGTGATAAATGGGATCAATGGGTACATCTATACCAAAGATTAATGGAGATAAATCTAAATGAAGATCAAGATAAGTTTGTTTAGGACATAACATCTTCAGGGAAATTTTCTGTTAAATCTATGTATGGTGATATGCTAAATGGGCATTCTAGATATCTTCGTAAATATCTTTGGAAAATAAAAATCCCACTGAAAATTAAAATCTTTATGTGGTTCCTTAGCAAGAGAGTCCTCTTAACCCGCGATAATCTAGCAAAAAGGAATTGGAATGAAAATACAAAATGCTCTTTCAGTGACGCTGAGGAATCAGTTGAACATTTGTTTATTTCTTATCTTTTTGCTAGGCTTATTTGGCAAGTGATTTTTGCTGCATATAATATTTCACCTCCATCCAATGTCACAAATATGTTTGGGAATTGGCTTAATGGAACTGACAAAACTGATAAAGGTAGGATTCGTATTGGTGTTTCTGCTTTATGTTGGTCAATTTGGAATTGCGGGAATGGTATTTAATAGAAAGGACTGTACTAATTTTTTGCAGGTTATCCACACTATGGTTCACTGGATCCATCTTTGGCGTTTCTTGCTCCCGGAGGACCAGCGGGAGTGTATGGTTTCTGAATGCAACCGCCTTCGAATGGTTGCCTAGGATATTTTCTATCAGGCTACTTGGTGGCCTATTAAGAGATTACATGATGCGTAGTTTGCTTAGCAATATCCTCTTTTTTCGGTGGTTGATTTTTGTATCGACCCTCGTTGATCACTGATTTGTAAACTTTGAATATTCAGTTCATTAATAAAAAGATGTGTGCATCAGCCGATGCAGAGGCCGGGGCTCACCCCATTTCGAAAAAAAACATGCTTGTAAAATTCATGTTCTGTTTCATGATATTTCACTCAAGTTAACATAAGGCCATTTCATCATATATGCTTCCGTAGAAAGAAAATTTAGATTGAGAACGTTGACTTGTTAGCGTATCAAGATATCATGTTGCCACGATACAAATATATTCGTTTGCTTAGCATGTACTGGTTCTTTTTTAAAATATCTAGAAATCTAGATGCGTGTGTAACTATTGAATTTTGAGGTAGATAAGAGAAAAACTCTATCAAATAAAATATCTTATTAGTAATAGAATGTAATACTCTTGAAAGTTGAAACTCCCATGTGAGAGAGTGAATCTATCACAGTCTATGTATGTGTATGTGAATCAAGAGATGTTACATAACGAGGGCTGGAATCTAATAGCTATGAAATCTAACATTATATAAAGAGCATAAAGGCCCCAGATTTGCGTAGATTTTCATAAATAGGTTCCCGAGTGATCAGAAGTTGCAGAATGCCCCCCAATTACTATATGTTTTATAGATAGGTCCAAGAGTAACCAGCAAATTGCAGAACTGCCCCAGATTGCCCCAGATTTGGCAAAATAAAATAATTAAGTTTGTGTTGAAAAATACTTTCTAGTTTTACTTTGGTAACATGTTAACGTTTCGTCTAGAGACCGTCCATTCTTAGGTGAATAACATGTATTTCAGAACAGAGGATGTAAATAAGAGTACAAAGACTTTCTCGAAGTAGGACGAAAATGCTTTCTCTCATTAAGAATATTTGTTTTGGTAGCTCATACAAAATATCATATGAACATCTTTTATGGATGATGTGTTTTTGCACCCAGTTTTTAAAATGACTTCTAAACACAGTTAAAAATGTTAAAAATTGCGAATGAAAAATTAACACATACATATCGATATTCTATGCATGTGTTCATAATTAAAGTCATTTCGTGGAAAACCTACCTTTTATGTGTCGTGTGCAAAAAAAGACAAATTTTGGTGCTTTAAAAAAATTTCATGATACATTTCTTTATTTTTTTAAAGGATAAAAAATGTCAGTTTTACGTGAAACTTGGAGTGCGAACATATAGTGTCGACATATACGCTTCAAGTTTTTGTTCAATTTTTTTTGGTATTTTAAAATATATTTTTCTAGCTAGCATGAGCATATGCCCCCATGTTCAAAAGTGAATTTCCGCATCTTTTATCCCTTGCTTGGGTGAACGTTACTTGTAACTTTTAACTGGACTACAATATTAAAAGATTCTAAAATGAAATAATATTATTCACTTCACAGACTAGAGATGATTTAAAAAGTATCTTCAACGATGATTTTTGTTTAGGCAATTAGACAATAATATTATTTCTCGCATAATCCTTAAAACCATAAATGTATTTCTCAGTCATTTTTAATAACCGACTAAAGATGCTAGTTCAAAGAACAAACAATTCACCGCTTCAAGTTCATCACACGAAATGCAGTTTTATCATAAATGTCTTGTATTTTAGCCAAGTTATCTGTAGCGTGCATTGAATTAGGAAGTAGTTTTCTTGACCTGTTGTGTGTGTTTGTTCATGGTTCTAAAAGAGGAATACCCAATGGATGCACCTTCTTAATCTTAAATTATGACCACTGGAATCACGCAAGTAGATACAACACGTGCTCGGAGGCACGGGGATAAAACAAAGCAATCTAGCTCTCTCACTCTCACTCACTTACTCGTGCGGCTAAGCCAATCACGTGATTATCACTTACTACTACTAAAACACAAATACCACTATTACGCACGTTTACGTTACGACGGCAGCAACAACGGCTACAAACAAATAGAGCACTCGACGGCGCGCGAGGCATGGAATCGGACGCCGGACGGAATGGAGAGGCGGCGGCGCAGTGTGGGACGATGAGCTCTCAAGAGGAGGTGGCGACACGCGGCTCCCAGATGAAGAGTCGGCCGCTGAGCTGCCCGCAGCGGCGCATGTGGTTGAGGACCTCCTGCTTGCTCCGGCGCTGCCTCGTGGTCATCAGCACCTTGCCCTCGCCCGGCGGGGCGGTAGTGCCGTAATCCTCCGGCAGCGGAGCTGTGGCGCTGAGAGCTGAAGGCTTATTGGGCGGTGCAGCGCCGGCGTCGTTGATCTCGGGGGCGTTGACGGGCTCGGCGCCAACGAACTTGTTGATGACGAGCGAGGAGCGGTGCACCCGCGGTCCGCTGTTGTGCGCCTGAGGCTGCGTGCTGACCTTGACCTCGACGACGGTGCCCCTGTCCACGACCTGGACCTCCTCCTCCTCGGTTTCCTCCTCGGCCTCCTCCTGCTGATCGGGTTCCTGGTCGACGGTGTTCTTCTCCTCGTCGTGTTCGGCGGCCGGGGCGGCGGTGTCGGCGAAGGAGAGCAGCAGGCGCCCGCCGCGGCGCTGCGCTCGGAACAGAGTGTTGGAGAGCACGGGGACGGCCTCGACGACGAGGCGGCCGTCGCGGCGGTGCTGCCTCATCTGCAGAGACCCCACGGTGCGGCGCGCCAGGGAGGGCAGCGGTGGCGGGAACGTGCGGGCCGGCGCCGCGCGCGCGGCCACCCCGTTGGCGCCGTCCTCGCAGTCGGCGTCGTCGTCGGAGCCCGGGCAGGAGCGGTCGGCGTCGGAGAAGCCGTCGGAGCCGGTCTCGGAGCCGAGGCTCTCGGTGCAGACCTCCAGGCTCTTCTGGGTGAGCAGGCTGGAGGAGCCGCGGCGCACGGGCGCGGCGTGCACGTACGGCGCCTGCCTCGGGGCCGCCGCTGGCTTCTGCGACTGGATCATGTTCCATATGTCGTCCCTGTCGGCCGGGCGCTGGTCGGCGCCGGCGCCGCCGTGGTCCGCCTCCTGCAGCGGCACGGCCTGCTCGGCGGCGGCGGCGACGGCCTTGCTGGCGGCGTCGGCTGCCTGCTCGACGTGGCATGGCAGGCGCTGCTCCGCGGTCTGGAAGGCTGTGAGTGCCATGTCTGCTGGAGTCGTCGCAGGTAGCGTCAAAGGTTACAGTAGCAAGAAGAGGCCGCACAGCCGTGCAGTGGTAGCAGTGGTAGGAGAGTGAAGGTAGCTTCTACGGTCAGAGTTGCTTGCTGCTATCGCGTGAAGTGTACGTGCGTTTATATCTGGTGGCTTGAGATCGATCGAGAGAGAGAGAGAGCAAGAGTCAAACCAAACCGGGAGCGTGCACGCGGCGGCGCTATATAAGCGGAGGCGAGCGGCTTGACAGGGTGTGAAACGAGTGGCGGCGGTGGACGGCGGGGAGATAAGCTTGGTAGACTCTAACCAGCGTCTCGATTTCGATCTGATTTGAAAACTTCTCTCTTCTACGTACACTGACTCCTGTTTTGGCTGCTGAGCTTCACAGCTGGGATTTCTGGGGGAGGTCACACGATGAGAAGTGGGAGAGAGGGGGCGGGGGTATTTGTAGGAGCGGCGGGAGGGGGGCGGCTCCTGCGCTGCGCTCGGGGCTCCGCCGCTGCGAACCACACATCCCACTAAGCATGGAGGGAACAATACTTTTGACGCCGGCGAGGGACCCTCCATGACATATGCGCACTCCACTGGGAAATTTCGGGAAAACAAAAGATATACGTGCGAGTGAGACTTTTTTTTTTAAAAAAAAATATGGTTTCTACATTTACATGTATTAAGATCATCTTCAACGGCGCCTCTCTATACAGTTGTTCGGCAACACCGCCGGACAACCGCTTTGGAGACGTAGACATAAACTGCCACGGATTTGGAGCTGGCTGCCTACACCTGATCTCTATACTACCAGCTTAATATGTATATTTTCAATTTCTAAAATAAGATCATATTTTACCCAATCGGCAGTACAACAATTTAAATAATATTACACACCTAGATTTGGATGAATGCTGGGTTTTTTTAGCACACACGCCCAGCAAGATCCAAAGAAAAACATCTACCTCATCACAAACTTGACCTTCATTTTTTTCTTGTATGCATCACTAGCTACCACAAGATCAAACAACATGTATTTCAACATCTTATTCTCCTCTTCAGTTCTTTCCTTCCATCATCATTTTTTTTTTGTTCTCCTATAGTAGCAAGTTCCTCTTCTTCTTCCTCTTGTCCAACTCAAATTTACCTTGCTCCTCACCGTTTCTTTAATTTTGCCATATTTTGCTTCAGCGACTCTCAATGGTGCCATCCACTTCTTCACATCCCCCAATAAGATGATATATCTCTTATCCACCTTAGTCTCCTATTCAATCAAATTCTAGACCAACTCAAAATTTGATTTTTCTCCTGAATTCTAGCATTATTGTTGTTCTCATACATGCTCCGCAAAGTAGATAGTGCATGTCGTAATTGCAAAGGCCGCTCAGGATCAGCCCAACCCACAAAGGCACAGTTCATGCCATCCCACAAATAAAATAAGTGGTATAATTTTGAGAAAATCATTTACGATTGCTATATTTAAATAATATAGCACAATACTTACATCGTGATGTGAACATCCATAGAACCACCGACTTGTGTCCGTCCCTTCGAGAGCAATGGCTTTATTCGACAGACATCCGTGGATGTGGCAACATGCGTACGATTCGGCATCGGCAAGCCCCCTCCATACTGGATCGACAATTGTCTCCGATGCATAGTCCACCATGGGGTACTACAAATCAACAAAAATAGAACCAAATCTAAGCTAGGCCCAATATACTAATAATGTCCTAAATTGGAACACTAAACCCTAAATCTCAGTAATGCAGTGGGAAGAACTTACGTCCCCTAGCTAGGACTTGTTGAGGTCTCTCCGTCATTCCTTCTCGGCATGTCGAATGACAGAGACAACGGGTCCTAGGTGGTGGCGGAGAGTTGCAGATTCTTGGCAGCGATGACTCCAAACGATGGCGAGGCGACAACCAAAGCAGTTAGATGCGTCCTATTGCTCCGTCCAAACTGTCGGCGTGTTGAATCACGAGCAGCGATTTGGCGGCGACCCTTGGGGGTGGGAGAAGAACCAAGCACCCGATTGGGCCGCTACCGAGAGGGAAATCCAATGTGGCGTTGGTTGCAAGCACCCCTAGGCCGCTCCCTGTGTGTTGGGGCCGGCACGAGGGTGCCGAAAAGATCATCATGGAGGCCGGATTGGAGGACTAGCAATGGATGATCAAGTCTATGTGTTGTTGAGGTATTTGCATGGTGTTCCAAGCTTCGCAACAGAATTATGAAAGTGGGAGCGACAACACATGTGAAGTTCAGAGTCTTAGCTTTTAGGGTGAAAATCCTAGCAACTACCTTGTTGAAGGCATTGTTTTGAGGCGGGGAATATCTTCAGGGTGAAAACCTAAGAACTTTGATAGGACAACGACAACGCTTGTGCACTATTTCCTTCTTGGAGGCGTCGCTTTTGGAGAGCCCAAAGTTCAGGTATTGTCTTGGTGGTGGATGTATTGTTGTTGCTAGGGCTAGAATACTGTAGCGGGACTTTTATTTCTTAGTTTCTTTTTTCTCTTTTTTGGTTGTGTGCATCCGTACTGCCATTAGGGTGTTGCGTTGTTGCAGAGGCTAGATCTATTTGTTATCTCCTGATATTAATATTTCCCCTTTATCGAAAAAATGTGACACCAACACCCAATAGGCGTTGCCACTATGGGCCGTTTTATGCCCTAAGGTATCTCACCATCCAAGCCATCTAATCACATTTCCAATATAATTAATTTTGGTTCTGGGTTCGTTATTTTAGGACATCTTTGTTTTAAATATTAAACCGAGAAGACCATTCTTTACTCGTTCCGATGCAAGCAAAGAATCAAATCACCACTAACAATTTTAATTATTTTCATCTTAATTAGCTGTAAGTCAAATCTCTTTACATTTAGGTTCAATTGTCAAAATGCCTAAATTATACTTAACCCAAGAAAGCATCAGTTGTGGACGGTGCTATAAGCCAATGTACGTCCATCCATCCATCTGGCTTGGTTTTGGGTGTTTTCTAGTATGTCTATGGAACATGTTCTTCATCTTCTTTCGTATAGTGCATAAGTTGACCAGCATGAAATTAAATAGACAACGTAAAGAGTCGAGAGAATACATAAAGGTCCATTGAACGGAGGACTACAATCCATTATAAACCTGTTTTTCTTACTAGATGAGAATCTTCTGTAGTTCAGCTGGCTTTTCCAAATATCTTTTGTAATTATGGATTATTCTCTTTGCTAAAAAAATTATAGGTTATTCTAGTGAGTATGTGTTGTTGAAAGCACTCTGGGACTTGTCCACCAGGGCCGGCATGAGGGGCGACAGCCGGTCTGCAAGCAGCTTCGCGGAAATGGCTATCTCTGATTCATAACTGTAATCTTCATGACAGAAAACTGAAGAGCTAACAGAGCTAACAGGGAAACCTATTACGAGAGAAGTGGAATGGCTCCCAAGAGCATGTGCTCGGAAGATAGATAGTTAATTCATAACTATCTATCTTCCGAGCACATGCTCTTGGGATATATTCAATTTTAAGATAGAAATGCATGTTTGGTTCAAATGAGTTTATAGGATTATTATATTATTTATGTTTTTTTTCCAATGGAGCTTCTTTGGTTTGTAGGTTTGCAAACCATAAGATTTTTTTGCTGTGCCTACTTTGCATGCAATTCCATTGAAACTTTGCCAGATGTCCAAGCTAATGATTTTTTTTGTTTGTTTCAATGAAAACCATGTCATGCACGTCTTCACAAAAATTTCTGTGTTTTTCTTGTGGTGCAACAAAACATCTTCTATCGATAATTATTATATTTCCCTATTTTTTGACACATTTATAGTAGGGAAATGCTCCCTACTGTGTCATTTTCATTTATATATAAGATGTGATATTTACAAGTCTAGGACGATAGATCCTTATTACAACTCAAGTGTTATCTATCCATGCTCGCATCCTTCCTTGAGTATGGGCTTAGCTCTATACATTGTCAAATTGAAAAAGTGCTTCATTCTTGATACACATATGCTATTCATTGGTGACATGTCCTTGAATATTGCATCATTCCTCTTTTCCCAAAGACACTAGCATCCAGTAATAATTATCTCCATTATAAAGTCCATTGCATATCTTGTCTTTGAATTGACAATCATGTCATGAAAATCCAAATCTGTGTTCCATTTAATTCCTAATGCCCACCAGAAGCTTTGTTGAAGGAGCATTCAAAGAATAGGTGCATAATAGTTTCTTGTGGGCATGTGTCACATAATATGCAGTCAGAGAATTCCACGTGGAAGTTCTTTTCGAGCATTAGGACTTTCGTATTTAATCTACCATGTAGGAGAAGCCAGGCAAAGAATTTATGCCTGGAAAGATTGCATGTTTTCTAGATTTCCAGGATGGGTTTTAGGGTGTTAAATTGACCAATAAGGTGGGTGTATACCTTCTTGGTTGATTCCACTCGTCATTGTCATCATTCATCTTAAGGTTTATAATTTCATCCCTGATGTCTTCCATCTTTTCATGGGCAATCTCTGATAATGGTAGGTGGAACATGTCACTAGTAGAAAAACCCCCCTTTAGTACCGGTTCCAAAGGGCCTTTAGTACCGGTTTTGGAACCGGTACTAATTATCCGGCACTAAAGGCCTCCCACCTTTAGTACCGGTTCCTTACGAACCGGTACTAAAGGTCCCCGCGGGGCTGCTGATCTTTTTTTTTTATTTTTTTCACAAAAATGCTATTTCGTTTAATATTTTTATCCATTTTTTTTCACTCCCTTTTTTTCACAATTTCTAATATTTCCGTTAGTCTCTAACTACACTTAATCTCTAGTCAATTACTTACCCTTGGTCAAACTTCCCGGTCGGTCACCCATCCTCATGTCATATATATTCCCGTTGATTGAATTCTAGGCATGTTTCAAGTTAATGTTCCATTGCTTGGCAAAAGAATATAGGTAGAGGTATGTAAGCTCTCTGGTTTCATCGTCCCGTGAATCCTTCCATAGTAGGACAGTTTTACCATTATGTATTGTGACCTTAGTCATCTCTCTATATGTTTCATTATGAGCAAGGCAATCTCTCCACCAGAATGATCCTTTGGGATCAAATGACATGGGGTGCTGATGAGTTGTTGTACTATGCCTGTCTAATGAGTTTCACCCATGGAATATTATGCGGGTAAAATATGAACTTCATTAAATAGGTGGGGTTACAGTGCGAGCGAGCTCCAACAAATGAAGACCATATTCAAGTCCGAATTTAACAAAAATATAGTGCGCTGTTTCAATCTCCCAAAGTTTGCAAGAGATTCACTAACCCTAACATGTGCTCTATCGTTCCACATTTGTACAAATAAACACTCTCTATCCTGCATAGCAAAATTCCTGATCTCATGCACCTGATAATGCCACAAGTGTAGGGATCAGTTGTACTACCTTTCGATAGAAGAGGTTGTCGAATCCACGAGGAGCTAAAGGCATTGGTTAGTAAATTCAACAAAATAAACAACAAACGATGCAAGAATTTGTTTCTAGTTTATAGTTTCCTAGAAAGTAAATGACAAGTAAAGTAAAATGCTATTAAGTACCGTAAATTAAACGCTCTTTTTAGAGAAATCCCAATCCTCTCTTCAACGAGAGGACAAGCTTGGGTGTGTTTTTATATGACAAGCATTCCCATTTCGCGACAACATCTGGTTTAGCCAACATTCGCTCAGACAGGAGCCCCAAAGCAATTGGTTACCCAACTTTTCGAAATTCTGCTATTATAAGGAACAATGTGCCTTGTGAGCTCTCTCGCGAAAATAGGAGATCCGCATAGCAATTAGCTCGGCGTGCGTGTGTGTGTCTGTTGTGTGGTGGTTTGTACCGAGACTATGTGTTCGGTACCGTTCGTGGCTTTATATATATAAAGTCTAGACTAAAGCCTTATAAATTTTTGTAAATGTGTTAGGTATGAGGGAAAGATGAAACCCAAGGAAAGAGAGGCAAGAAAAGCACCAAAATGGCTTAGCTGCGTTTGTGACTTGTAATGGACGGGGCATGGCCTAGCTAGATGCTCGCGAGTTCCGAGAGCTCCTTATGCATGTGTCGGTGCTACATTAGCATAATTTGGCTTTTTCGTTTTCTTGTGTGATATTCAAACCTGATGGTGACGCAGTACGGACCCTGCGTACCTTTTGCACGGCTAAGTAACATCGTCCACATGTTAAACGTTTTCAATTCGTTTTTTCTTTCTGCAGCTAACGTTTTTAATTCTTAAAAGAGAAACTCGGCCAATCATTCATATATGAATCCAGAAACACGCTATTCGTTTCACTGCCAGTAGTGTATTATTGCTGGTCGATCATCCACCAAACGATAGCATACATAAACGTCCGAATGTGACGATGTGAGCGCAAGAGTAGACAAAAGGCTGATTAGCGAGCAGGAGGGAAGGGACCAACCTATCCGCTGCATCTTCCGAGAGGCGCACACTGTCATGCACAAGGCCACGCATCGTCGAGGCTCAGTTCGCTGGCTGGCACTCTGCAACAGCTCTCCCTCCAGCAACACCGGGCGGGCGGCGCACGCCCAGCGAGGACGGTGGTGGTGTTTTTTCCGATGGACGCATACGCGCGGCAGGATGCCAGGACCACTCCAGTACGTGCGGAAAGAATCCTCTACGCGTCGCGCGACGTGCCCCGCCGCCGGATCCAGGCGCTCCGCTCCGGCTGCGGCTCCATGACACGCGGATATGTGAACATGCCACGCTCAGGCAGTCAGGCTCAGCATGCATGCAGGGTTCCCTGCAGCTCATGTGCCAGAAATATCGCAGTGTCGATCTCCACCATAGCACCTGATGTACGTATGCTCTCCTTGCAAAATAAGCAGTAAGACACAACCATCTTTCATTTGCACGAAGCTCTACCTGCAACTCCTTTTCTTTTCAGTTACGCACATGCCCCTCTTCAGGGTTAAAAGAACGATGCAACCTCATGTTGCACTTCGAAAGCACATCACAATAACCCTAAATTGGACGAGGCAGTCGCCCTCGCTACTCGTCAACCTAAATTGCATAGCATCGGCGGCAACACGTTATGCTCACCTTTGCTACGCATTTGCGTCTCTCTACATCTACATGGGATAGTGGGGAACCTCTGCACATGTACCGCGCATTTGCTCCTCGCGGCGTCATAAACACAGTCATGCTGTGACGCAACTTCTAAATTAAGATACTCCAAGGTAGAAAAAGCAAGATTTGTGCATTAGTGACATGAATTGATACCGGAATTGCCACCTGGAGCTGTACCAACCAAAGCTGGAAAAGGAAGAAAGCTTGGGAAGCATGGACTTGAGCCGAAGTCGAGTCGTCAGGGCATGGGCCAACCACCAAGGCCAGGAACTAGAACAACTCGATACTTTCCACCATCCACAACCCTTGATTTCTCATATTTGTGCAACGGCAGTTCTGGCACTATTCTCCGATTTCCACCCATTGTTCACATTCTATATACCTTGCCCCCTCCTCCCAACTTCATCACACCCGCCTTTTTCACATTGTTTTGAAACAAAGGAAACATGCAACTGCCCGTACTTTCCCACTTGTATAGCCCACCACTTAATAGTAAAAAGCGGGCCCCGGATTCCGAAGTACCAGTACCTTTTGTCAATTCCCTTGTTTCTTAAGAATGGGCACTGGATGCGAAGGCTTCCTGTTGTTGACTCCGCCAACCTATGCAGTGACAAAGAGGCTACTTTCCATATAGAATTGACCCTCTTTCTCCATAGGAAGGTACAATGGCTCAAATTCTATTTGTTTTCCCAAAGTAGTTCTTCCAAGGCCTGAGAAATAGCGTAGTTGATCTTGTCGAGCAAAGCAAAAAGAACTCCACCGAAAGGGTAGATATCGTTCAAGTCTGCAAATGCAGTTAGAACGTGCTTTGATCACCAACCCAACGGCGAGCTGCTTACTCCTTTTTTGTTTGATAAGGTGGTAATATCTTGGGTGCCGTATTAGTAATCTTACCTTCCCGAAAGAAGACAAATAAAGTGTATTACTCCTGGCCTCTGTGCTAACAAGCACACCCCCGCTCACCTCTTGCTGGCTCTTGTCCTTGACCTAGATCCCCTCTAACTAAATACTGGTGACTGACGAACATGGTGGCAGGAACAATATTCATGGCTTTCAGAGCGCTGCTGCCGCTGCCGGCCATCATCAGACGTGGTCGGTTCCCGCGTCCGGGTTTGTGTGCGTGGAAGCAAACGGGAAAATTTGAACAGACAACCGTCGGAAACGAGCTCCTGCACCATGGACTTTTGACGAGTCCATAGGTCTCCGTTCGACCGTTCGTGATCTACCGTACATCCATACATGATGTTAGGAAAAAAATTCTACGAGCTACATCATTCGATTTAGGGCCGTCCAACCAAGGAGCGTACCAAAATCTTTACATCTCTCCATCACCTTTTCGAGGTGTTGCTTTTGTAGAGTCTAAATTTCAGGTGTTATCTTGGTGGTGGATGTATTACTGTTGGTAGGGCTAGGATAGTGTAGCGGGACTTTTATTTCTTAGTTTTCTTTTTCTCTTTTTTGGTTGTGTGTATCTGTAATGTTATTAGGATATTGCGTTGTTGCAGATGCTGGGTGTAATTGGTATCTTTAGATATTAATATATTCCCTTTATCGAAAAAATCACCAACAGTAATATTTGCCGCAACGTAGATGAGGTTCACACTGTTGTCATTGCATGAAAGAGGTTGTTGTGGATCTCAATCATCATTGTCGGATAGAGTTACGTTGGCTAGATTAGGAGCATCCAATTAAGTTGCGAAAATCACTTTGCCTAAATTTGATATGCAAATTAGTTTAGCGTGCAGGGAGTAATAAAATTCACGTGATCTGTTGTATCTCTGAAGCTCGTGAGGACTGCCAAATTTCGGAATCCCGTGCTTGACCGGCTCTATGAAAATAGCCGTACCATTTTTGGCATAGAGTTTTTGATATGGGGATCTTCATAGTGCAATTTTGACTAGTACATTTTTTATGTAAAACTTTGTAGGTAAGCTAGGATCAGCATTTTTTCTCTATTGTCAACTGTAAAGCTAACGATGTCATTTCTTGTTGAGTTGTCTAAATGCATATTTATCATCAAATGTGTAACACAAATGCTACCTAGAGGGGCCACACCGGTGGGTTTTCCTGTGTGGTGAGCAGCACACTGGCACTAAATGGCACTAAGCAGCACTAGGCTCTATCTCGACACACTCATCATGGCTAATTTTAGATTTACATGTAGATTTACATGTACAACAAAACACATTTAGATAGATTTGAATCTACACAAATCCAGGATTTCAAAAGTAAATATTTCTGAAATGGAAATTTTAAAACAACCTGATCTAGATAACAATGAGTTCCTCAATCCCATCCTTGGTCTGTTTCACTTTCTTGTAATTCAGTGGTGTAAATCTCCAATCTATGTGCTCGCTCTATTCCACCATCCGTTCAGGGTTTCCTTGAGGCCACCGTGCCACCGAGATTCGTTGGCCGGTCACCTTCGGAGATCAAGCGCACGGCCACCTTGGCGGTCGCTGCTCACGCACGGCCACATCCGGTGATCGTCGGTCAACGTCCACTTCAAGTCTTCGACGCCACGAGGCCCTTCCCTTTTCTTGTGAGTTCCGTTTTTCTTCTCTTCAAATTGTCAGAATATCAACCCTTGTACTCCGTCTTGCTTCGCAGTCAAAATTTATGAGGTTAGCTGTATTTTTTTTTTACAAAAATTGATCTAGTTTGTATTTTTTGTTTTAGCGGGCTTATGTCCAGACTATTAGTACCGAGGCTATTATGCATACCTATCAAGGTAAGCATGGTCGCAAAGAGATTCTACCATAAATGTAGCAATAAAGTGTGATCATTTGTTCTTTCGTTTGAATCTACATAAATGTGTTTAAAAAATCATATTTTTTAATCTTGACATCATAGCTTTTGTATCCTGGGCTCCTGGCTCCTGGCTCCCAGTGTTTCGAATGAAGGGTAGTTGGAATTAACTCTCGAGTCAAAGACGCCGATGATCCCCATAGCGCAGCTCGACTTGGACCAGACATAGCCGTCATCCATAGTCAGGTCATGGAACATAGGCGTTTGAGTCACGCCGGGGTACATGACCATGCTGGGCTTCCTGGGCTTCCAGCTACTCCTTGGTGAATGTACTTTTGAAAATTTTCATTTGGCCAAATATCTCACCTGATTTTCCATTTGGCCATAGCATCTTAGTGCACAACACATACATATTTTTCATTACGTTCTATTTGTTGCCACTTATTGTACGTTGGATAATAGATGAACTCAACAACAAACAGTTGTGTATCTATGCTGAAATTTTGCAACACATATGTAAAGCGTTGTAAAGTATGCATTGCATTATGAGGAGTTCTCTTGTAGCCAGATCGAGTTTGAAGCTCGTGGAATTAGTTTATGGAAAATCTAAAGCGAAAACAGGCCCACGTTTTTTCTTGGCGCGATGCAAAAACAAGTTCCCAAGATAAATTTCATGTGAGCAGAAGTTTTCACCGTCGCTACCTCCATTCCAATGAATAAGATTAATATTATTTTTAAAAAACTACATCCGTCATTCTTAGGTCTCAGTTTAGGAAAATTTTGTTTTCTTCTCGACTAAGGATTAGCGGTAGGCGGAGCGCCCAATCGCTGCATGCGGTGTCACTCTCCGTCTGTCCAGTGTGTCTGCCCCACGCTTGCTTCACCTCCTTTTCCTCGCCTTTGGATTAAGGTCGATCAACTGAAGCCCGATTTGACGCTCTAAAGCTCGATCTGGGTCACTAATCCAGTCGATCATTGCATCACTCTTGTCCTGGCCTTTCCAGCTTTCCAGTCTGCTAGCTCCTCCAAGCCCTACCACCTTTTAACCCAGATTTGCAACTGTATCAAAATAGTAGCCATTAACTTATGAGATGAAACCTTTGTGCCCGAGATCGAGTAGATGGCCGCGTCGTCAGTACGCATGCAGGCGCGGTGATCTCGATGCCGGGGCTGCGCGCATCGGACGGCCGGACGGCGCGGCCAACCCGGGGTGGACACGCTCGCGGGGACAGCAGCAGTACGTCGCTGGCCGGCACGATCTCGCCCCGATCGCGCGGCCTTTGGGGTCACCTGCTCGGCTGCTCCCCCACTACCTCCCAAAGGCTAGGGCACCGCCATTTTTGGCATCTCCGTGCTTGCCCCCGCTGGAGAAGAGCAAAGTGAGTAGGAGTACGTAGCTAGCTTTTCGGTTGCCAAAACATAGGAGTGGTACGTAGATCAGCGTTATCTGCCGTTCCATTGGCTAGCTGCAGACCACGGATGGATTTGTTGGGTACCAAGCTAGGAAAATGCGATGCGTGTACGATGGAGATCGATGGAGATGTATGTACGTTTTCCATTGGAGCATAGGTACGTAGCGGATGTTCGCTAGCTAGCCAGGAAGATAGAAAGGGGAAGGTGACTGGCGGGCTGTGTGACCAGTCGTTTGTATATATCTGGGTGTGCATGTTTGGTACGTACGGACGGCCGGACGTGTCTCGAAATATATTCCCGCGTTAGAGAACCTCCACTCGAAATCTCCATGAGATCTGGTGTTTGCTCGTATGGGATACCGGTGATCTTTTATCATATGCTTTTACTCGGCGTATTCTCTGGTCCTGTTCCTAGCGCAATCCTGGGCACTGTGGACTACTCGTAACAAACTTACCATCGAAATAAAGGTCATTAATTATCCTGCTGATATTATCTACAAAATTGTGATTTTCCTGCAGCTCTGGAGGCCAAAGTTTAAGGGAATGGAAAAAAGAAGGGCTGAGCTGGATGGAACGCGAGCTAAGGGGGTTGTACGCGTCCATGAAGCCAAGAACATGAAGAACACGAAGGGCTGATCCTCCCTGGTCTTTCGCTTTCTTCTTATGGGCCGGGGTCGATCGGTTGTTCGCCTTAGTAGTTGTTTTTAGCATCTTTTAGCTAAGCTGTATGCTGCAGCGGTTGAGTTGAGTTGTAATCCAAACTATGTGTGCTACCTTGGCTTTATTAAGTTAACGTCAGGCAATAAAGTTGTCTTTCACTGGTAGAAAAATGGCCTTCCGTCCAGCCCCATTAGTCGCCAAAATATAGGAACCGCGACTAATGGGTTCTTTAGTCGCGGTTCGGGTGGCGAACCGCGACTAAAGAGTTGGGCCCAGCGCGCTCGCTGGCCAGCTGGTGGACGGGATGGGCTTTAGTCGCGGTTGGCCAGGCCAACCGCGACTAAAGGTCCTCGAGGCTCGGACCGAAGGCCTTTAGTCGCGGTTGGCCAGTGCCAACCGGGACTAAAGGCCCATCCCTATAAAAGGGCCTTAGCTCACAGCACTTAGCCATTTGGTGCCACTTCTCTTCACAAGCTTCACAAGGGGTGTACATTTGCTTTTGGTTCCTCTTATGCACACAAGGTGTTTGATAAAATGCCCCAAGAGCATGAAACAAACATGATATGAAGTGTTGGAGCCACACTTGAGCTTCCTCATTTATTATTTGCTCCTCGATCGCGGTTAGCAACTTGAACCTTTCATGCATGTGTGTCATTGATAAAATATGCATGTGTGTAGTTCATTGTTTAATTTATATTGTTTATAGCTAGTTAGTTTAACAAATGCATGATGGTTAATTATATATTTTATATTATAATAATGCAGATGAATCGGCAATGGATGTACGGTAACCGACTCTCCGGCGAGTTCACTACGGGTTTGAAAGATTTCCTCGTAGTGGCTAATGCGAACAAGCGAAGGGTTTTGTTATCTATCCATGTGTTGACCGTAAGAATCGGAAGGGTTACTCTTCCTCAAGAGAAGTTCACCCGCACCGCTTCGGCACGGTTTCATGCCAAGCTATAATTGTTGGACCAAGCATGGAGAAAGAGGGGTTATAATGGAAGAAGATGAAGAAGGGGATGATTTCATCGATGAAAACTATCTTGATCATTTCGGTGATACTTTCATGGAGGATGCTGAAAGTGAAGGGGAAGGTGAAGGGGAAGGTGAAGGGGAAGGTGAAGAAGAGGCACATGATGAGCCCGTTGATGATCTTGGTCGGACCATTGCTGATGCACGGAGACGCTGCGAAACTGAAAAGGAGAGGGAGAATTTGGATCGCATGTTAGAGGATCACGGAAAGGCGCCGTACCCCGGATGCGATAATGGTCCGAAAAAGCTGGGCTGCACACTCGGATTTGCTGAAATGGAAGGCACGAGCAGGTGTAGCTGACTCGGCATTTGAAAACTTGCTGAAAATGTTGAAGAATATGTTTCCAAAGAATAACGAGTTGCCCGCCGAGTACGTACGAAGCAAAGAAGGTTGTCTGCCCTCTAGGTTTAGAGGTTCGAAGATACATGCATGCATCAACGATCGCATCCTCTACCGCGGTGAATACGAGAATTTGAATGAATGCCCGGTATGCACTCGCATTGCGTTATAAGATCAGAGGCGATGACCCTGGTGACGATGTTGAGGGCGAGAAACCCAGGAAGAAGGTTCCCGCCAAGGTGATGTGGTATGCTCCTATAATACCACGGTTGAAACGTATGTTCAGGAACAAAGAGCATGCCAAGTTGTTGCGATGGCACAAAGAGGACCGTAAGTCGGACAGGAAGTTGAGACACCCCGCAGATGGAACGCAATGGAGAAAGATCGACAGAGAGTTTAAAGATTTTGCAGCTGACGCAAGGAACATAAGATTTGGTCTAAGTACAGATGGCATGAATCCTTTTGGCGAGCAGAGCTCCAGCCATAGCACCGGCCCGTGACTCTATGCATCTACAACCTTCCTCCTTGGTTGTGCATGAAGCGGAAGTTCATTATGATGCCAGTGCTCATCCAAGGTCCGAAGCAACCCGGCAACGACATCGATGTGTACCTAAGGCCATATGTTCGTAACCGTGCTAGGCCAGAAGGAAGCATCGCCAAGGGCTATGGAAATGAGGAGGTAATTGAGTTTTGTGTTGACTTTGTTCCTGACCTTAAACCGATTGGTCTTCCTCGATCGCGGCACGAGGGGAGACTAAGTGGAAAAGACACGATCGGAAGGAAATCAACGATATGTATGGACGGCCATTCTCTCGACCGAAGCACACCACACAGCTTCTGACCAATTCCAGCTTGGTGGCTCCGTACTTTGAGAAACACAAGAATATTTTACGCTCGGACAACCCGGGGAAGCCTCGAATCCTGGATTAGGAAGGCCCACATGGAGACTTTCGGCAGTTAGTTGAGAAAACATTTAATGAATGACAATAAGGTTGTAGATCAGCTGTACATGTTGGCCAAGACACCATCTTCGACTATAACGACTTTCCAAGGGTACGAGATAAATGGGAATACATTTTACACGATCGCCCAAGATAAAAAGAGCACCAACCAAAACAGTGGTGTCCGCTTTGATGCAGCAACCGAGAATGGGCAAAAGATCACATATTATGGTTACATAGAGGAGATATGGGAACTTGACTATGGACCCTCCTTTAAGGTCCCTTTGTTCCGGTGCAAATGGTTCAAGCTAACAGGAGGTGGGGTAAAGGTGGACCAGCAATACGGAATGACAATGGTGGATTTCAACAATCTTGGTTACCTTGACTAACCATTCGTCCTAGCGAAAGATGTCGCTCAGGTTTTCTATGTGAAGGACATGAGTAGCAAACCGAGGAAACGGAAAGATAAGAAAACGATCGTACATCATGCGATGATCCAAAGCGCCACATTGTTCTTTCAGGGAAAAGAAACATCGTGGGAGTGGAGGACAAGACAGACATGTCGAAGATTATAATATGTTTGGTGAAATTCCGCCCTTCAAAGTGAACACCGACCCAAGCATTAAGTTAAATGATGAGGATGCTCCATGGATACGGCCCAATCGTAAGCAAGCAGGGACACAAGGGAAGAAATGATGTGTAATAATTTATTGTACCAAACTTTGTTGAATGGATCATGTGAATTATATTATCCGTGATGTGTTCTCGGTGTCCATTTTCGAATGATTCGATTGATTCGAGATAGCACTAATGATACATGAAATTTGGAGTGATTTAGTCATACTCCCGCCTAGGCGTATAATATGCATACTCGTAGTCTTCATAGTCGCCGCCGTTGTACCGGTAGTCGTCGCCTTCTAAGTTGCCGCCGTCGTCGCCGCCTGCCGTCGTCGCCGTCGTCGGGCGGCGCTCGTGGCTCGAACCGAGGGTAGCGCAGGCGGGGATATCGCCGGCCGTGATGTAGTCCATGACGCTCTGCGGAGTCCGGCCGTACCACCATAGCCGACGGTCGGCCCCGTGGAAGTTCCCAGGAGGCAGACCGTCCTCCTCATACCTGGCGAGCGCCCTCTCACGCCGATTGATGAAGAAGGCGTCCCAAGTATGCTGGTTATCGGGATGGCAGCGGGGATTCATCCGCTGCTCCGGCGTGAGGTCGAGGTAGTAGTGGTTCGTGATGGCCGCCCGGCGCGCAGTACCCTGAGGGACGGGAGGGACCGGCACGCCGCCGGCGCTTAGGCTCCAGCCTGCTGGAACGCGGTAGCCCGGTGGGCAAGGGTAGTTCGAGGCGCAAAGCTCCTCCACCTGCTGGTAGGTTAGAGTGGGTGCGGTGGAAGCCATGAGAGAGTGATGAGAGATTGTAGAGATGTGATAATGCTGGCCAAGCCGGGCTACATATATGTAGTGACAAATGACGGGAAAAATGGGAGCGGGAAGACAGGAGGCGGGAAGAAAGTGGCGGGAAGAAAGAGGCGGGAAGAAAGTGGCGGGAAGAAAGTGGCGGGAAGAAAGAGGCGGGAAGAAAGAGGCGGGAAAGAACTGGCGGGAAGACAGGCCGGGGAGAACTTATGGGAAGACAGAGGTGGCCGGGAAGAACTGGTGGGAAGCGGGGGGAGGAAGACAGATGAGGGAAGAAATTGGTTTTTCTGATTTTTTGATATATTATTTGTATTTTTAACATTTTGAATTGAATTAGGTTTATTTTTCTGATTTTTTTGTTATACTATTTGTATTTTTAACATTTTGAATTGAATTAGTTTTATTTTTCGGATTTTTTGATATATTATTTGTATTTTTAACATTTTGAATGGAATTAGTTTTACTTTTCTTAATTTTTTGATATGCTATTTGTATTTTTAACATTTTGAATTGAATTAGTTTTATTTTTCTGATTTTTTTGATATATTATTTGTATTTTTAACATTTTGAATTGAATTAGTTTTACTTTTCTTAATTTTTTGATATACTATTTGTATTTTTAACATTTTGAATTGAATAAGTTTTATTTTTCTGAATTTTTTGATATATTATTTGTATTTTTAACATTTTGAATTGAATTAGTTTTATTTTTCTGAATTTTTTGATATATTATTTGTATTTTATGATTTTGAAATGAATTAGTTTTATTTTTCTGAATTTATTGATATATTATATGTATTTTAAACATTTTGAATTGAATTAGTTTTATTTTTCTGAATTTTTTGATATATTATTTGTATTTTATGATTTTGAAATGAATTAGTTTTATTTTTCTGAGTTTATTGATATATTATATGTATTTTAAACATTTTTAATTGAATTAGTTTTATTTTTCTGTATTTTTTGATATATTATTTGTATTTTATGATTTTGAAATGAATTAGTTTTATTTTTCTGAGTTTTTCTGTATTTTTAGCATTTTGAAAAACAAAAAGTAATTTGAAAAATACCTTTAGTCGCGGTTGGCCTCGCCAACCGCGACTAAAGGTCTGTGCGCGCGGGAACGAAAAACCCGGCGAAAAAAAGCCTTTACTCGCGGTTGGTCTGGCCAACCGCGACTAAAGGGTACCCTTTAGTCGCGGGTCTCCTCCCCAACCGCGACTAAAGGGGGTGGGGCTATAAATACTCTGGCCCGAACCGTCGCCTCCACATCGTCTTCTCCGCCCGAACCGTCGCCTCCACATCGTCGCCTCCGTCTCTCTGCCGAGCGCCGTCAGGCTGCCGCGCCTCGCCGTCGCCGCACTCGCCGCCGCCGCAGACGCCGTCGCCGCCGCCCTCTCGTCGCGCCGTCACGTATGTCGCCGCCCCGCCCACACGTACCGTACTGTCGCGCGCGCGGCCCCGGCCCATACGCGCGCGTCGACATCGCCGGCCCCTCGTCGTCACCGGCGCCGCCGCCGCTCGCAGAGAGAGAGAGGAGAGGGGCAGGCTCTGCTCGCCGACGCCGCTCTGATCGCGTGAGAGAGAGAGGCCGGCGGCCGCCGCGTGTGGCCGCGCGGTGTGCATGAGAGAGAGAGAGGAGGGGAGGAGCAGATCGAGCCTCTGCCCCTGCCTTTTTTTCTTTGTTTTTTCGTTTTTGTTCTTGTTAATTTTGAAATTAAAATAACTAAAATTTGAGTTTAAAGTTTGTGTAAAAGAAGAACTACAATTTGACTTAAAAAAATAAATAATTGAGACTTAAAATTTTGTCTCAAAAAGAACTACAATTTGACTTAAAAAAGATTGTGTAAAAAAAACTAAAATTTGACTTAAAAAAAGTAAAAATTGACTTAAAATTTTTGTCTCAAAAAAGAACTAAAATTTGACTAAAAAAAAACTAAAAATTGACTAAAAAACCACCGTACGTGCTCGACACGCGGACCCGCCGTGCTCGTCGACTTTTCTTCCCCGTACCATCGTCCTTCCCCACCGACGGCGCCCACCTCGGCATGGGAACGCGCTGCCGCGGTGACCAGCTACCAGCGCGCGAGGCCCTCGGAATATTTCTCGGGCTAAAACATTCACAACGCATCCCTGGTTCCTTGGGCCGATTCATCGATTAGTACCACCTCGCGGATTTGCGAACGATGGTTTGTTGGGAAGAGCTATAAGGAGTAGTGTAGCTCGTCTGCGAAAGAACTCAAAATAACTAAAATTTGACTTAACCACCGCGCGTATACGGAGGGGGCCGGCAGCGCTCGTCGCCCCCTCCGTATACGCGCGGTGTTTTTTTTGGGATCGAGAGGGGGCGGCGAGGGTTATGTGTCGTCGGCACCGCCACCGCCCTTTCGCCACCGGTTCGCCACCGCCACCGGTCTCTCGGTCACGCGGTCACCGCGAGGTCGATTGTTCGCATATACACATCTAATACGCGTCCCCCTCTCGCCTCCCTCGTCGCCCTCTCTCTTTATATGTAGAAGAGATGTGATAATGCATATACACAATTAATTTGTTTTTACTACATGTTTTCAGGACTGACATATGGCGGACGATAGAGCTGACCCGATTATGGACAACTATGATCCGGACGCTGAAGATCACATGTTCGGCATCATAAACGGCGATATTATATATGTGCCGACCGAACAAGAAGAAGATGATATCTCTTCTTATCTGAACGTTGACGGTGAAGATGAAGTGCGCCGTCAGCAAGATGATGCCGAACAAACGTCGATAAACGACGATCTTCAAATGGAAGTAGCAACCACCTCCGGCGCCGAGGTATATATATACATTGAGCCTCTGGTGATACAAACTAACTGATTTGAATAAATATGTGTGTACTAACGTGCGCGACTCTCTTTCTTATTTTACCCCTCGGCCGGATCGTCGAAACAATCGAGTACGTCGTCAAAGCGTGGCGCAACCAAGACGATGAAACAAGGAGAAACATGCACCATCGAGGTTGTCGACAGTGCAACCGGCAGGCCGCTGGAGCCCCGCAAGAACGCCACCAAGTTTGTCAACCAATGCGGAGCCATTGTTAGAGACAACGTCTCGATCACCGTCCAGGAGTGGAATGAGCCAAAGAAGGCACGAATTGGTTTCACTTTTGTCGATAAGAGAACAAAAAAAGATTGCTTCAAGAAGCTTATGGAACATTTCGTTCTACCTCCGGAATACAACAAATTCGATGAGGAGGGTAACAAGATTGAGGAAAACAAGGAGAGGAGGAGGCTAGTCAAACAGTTCGCTCTTCATAAGATGTCCGGCGCATTCCGGAAATTCAAGCAAAATCTAGCCCATGACTTTGTCAAGGAGAACAAGACTCCGGATTTCAAAGGAAAATATGAGAAACTGAAACATGATTGGCCAGAATTTGTGAAGCAAAAGAAATCGGAGCAGTTCCTTGAAATATCGAAAAAAAATAAGGAAAATGCGGCTAAGAATGAGTACAATCATATTATGGGGCCAGGAGGGTATCGCCTTTGGGAGCCTAGGTGGGAGAAGATGGAGAACGAGCCGAGGGCGCGAGGAATCCGTCCGAGTACGGAGGGATGGGACCCAAGGGACAAAAGCTGGTGGTACGGGCATGGGGGATCGCTAAACCCGGAGACAGGGGAGTGTGTTTACCGGGGCAAAATAATTAAACCCACCCAAGCCCTTATTGACGCAATGAGGGATGTGAAGGAGATATGCCCTAGAGGCAATAATAAAGTGGTTATTATTTATATCTTTATGTTTATGATAAATGTTTATATATCATGCTATAATTGTATTAACCGAAACATTAGTACATGTGTGATATGTAGACAACAAAGAAGTCCCTAGTATGCCTCTTAAACTAGCTTGTTGATTAATGGATGATTAGTTTCATAATCATGAACATTGGATGTTATTAATAACAAGGTTATATCATTATATGAATGATGTAATGGACACACCCAATTAAGCGTAGCATAAGATCTCGTCATTAAGTTATTTGCTATAAGCTTTCGATACATAGTTACCTAGTCCTTATGACCATGAGATCATGTAAATCACTTATACCGGAAAGGTACTTTGATTACATCAAACGCCACTCGCGTAAATGGGTGGTTATAAAGGTGGGATTAAGTATCCGGAAAGTATGAGTTGAGGCATATGGATCAACAAAGTGGGATTTGTCCATCCCGATGACGGATAGATATACTCCGGACCCTCTCGGTGGAATGTCGTCTAATGTCTTGCAAGCATATGAATAAGTTCATAAGAGACCACATACCAAGAGAACGACGCGCACGACAAAAGCCCTCGAATCCCGAACACGGAGGACGTGTACGAGGCATGGGGCACATTCCGTCGAAAATAGGGTTCCCCTAACGATGACCCGTACGGTTGCGTAAGCCGTAAGAGAAAGATGGATCGGAAGCAGATGTTGTGGCGCGGTTGGCATCGGAAATGGATGTGATGAAGAAAACCGTGAGTGTACTAGTAGCCGAAAGAGATGCAGCCTGGCGCGAAGATGAAGATCATCCAACAGATCTCTGAAGCCATGAGAGAAGCAGCGTGGCTTCCACGTGAGGCCCCACCGGCTGCCGCACATGCACCGACGATCGAAATTACCGCACCGGAGCCTCCCGGCGGTCGAAATTACTGCACCGGAGCCTCTCCTCGCTACCCCGTGGATCGATATAAAGGAGATGAAAGAATGTCATCTCGTATTATCCTATCGGGAACATGTCCATGAAGGTAGCCATCGGCAATGCTTTACCATGTTTGACCTGGAGCACTCCACCACAACAACCCCATTCAAGATGGCTATGCTCGTGGTCACTGCTGGAGGACATAGTCCAAGGGTTTGAGGACCTGGAGATTGACATTGCTACACCCGAAGGGTGAGAGAAGACTTGGAGATGTCAAGCGCCATTTCATTCTATGGCAAAAGAAGTTTATCAAGCTTCCGTGCGAGGCGCCAAGGCCAACAAGTCCACCCCCACGATGGTGGTGGCGGTGGCTGTGCGGCGTGGTGGTGCTTCACCCACACCTCCTTCACGTGAGCCGACGCCGCCCTAACCCACCTCCGCGTGGCAGCCGCCGCCGCCTCAGCCTCCGCCCCGGCGGGTGGGCAGACGCTCGCCTCAATCCACCTCCGGCGAAGAAGCGTGACAGCCCCGGACAATCAACCCGACACTCTTATGTACCTAAGACCACAAAGGTACCGGGAGCCATCACCGAAGCCTCTCCCCACGAGGCCTTGGGGAACGCATCGCCGAGGAAGTCGACGCGCCGCGACTCGCGATTATGAGAAATGGAAGGCGGACTGCAAGAAGAAAAGAGAGCCCGAGCCCAAGCCGTATTTTCTCGATGAGCAAAAGAAGTGGGCTAAGTCATTTTTGAGCACACCGTCCCAAGCCGCGAAGAATCCGCCCGACGACTATGCACGTGAACTTCGTGAGGCAAGTGCACTCATGTTGAAGCGAAGAAAGAGCTAGCGGAGAAGCAGGAGAAGAAAGTCCTGGAGGAGGCCGAGAAAGAATTAGCAAGCAAAAAGCGACAAACGAGTTGCCCAGCTCGGGAACAAAGTAAACAATCGATTGCCCCGCTCATAGTGAAAGCCGCCGGATCCTGATGCCCTCGATATCATAGAAGCCGCAGAGACAGGATTGACCAGTAACTGAGTGCCGCAGAACAAGCGGCCAACTTAGGTATGACTCTTCGTCAACCGATTAGGCTTGATGAGGCGCCGATGAACGAGGTAGTAATTACATATGTGCCGAATGGGCCTCTCGTCGAGTCTCAGCGCAGAAGAGGATCTACCTCCACAAAATGACAAGTCTCGCTAAAATGGTACAAGGGTTACATAAAAATAAAAACGCCAAAGAATATATTTATGAAGTTAGACATGAGCATCAACTTCAAACATTACTATGTAACACCATCCGAGTGAATTGTTCCAGCCTTCCTCAATCCGCGCGACTTCGACAAATCTATCAACCGCTGCTACGTTCGTAAGTGATTTATTTCTACCCCATCTCGCTCATTGCCCGCACTATATATATGTCCTAACTATATTGTTCTGTACGCTATTATGCAGATTGAAGATCAAGGAATGCGAAGTAAGGAACATCCATGATGTTGGGTTCATTGACCCACAAATCGTTAATGGATATGTGTTAAAACATCACCCCTCCGACGCGGAGGAAGACCTCGTGGCGGTTTCTTGATAAAGCGTGAACTCAAAAGTGATATTCTATTTCCTTACCATTTTGGGTGAGTGTTTCGTCTTGAGTACATTCTCTTTTGTTTACTCCATGCATGGTATGTGTGGCTAATCGATGAGTTATGTATGACTGTGCATGTATCGTGGTCCGCAGGTTCACCGGGATTCTGCTAGTAATTAAATTTCACGACTCCACAAAGAATCGTCCACGACTCTCAATATGGATTCAAAGCTTTGGACTCGACATGAGAAAATGATGCAGAAGTAATTATTTTCATTCATTTGCGCTTATATCGATCGGCCTATTTCTGTTCATTTCCTAATATCAAGTAACTAATAACTCTCTTGTTTTCATTTAATTTTCTTTGCTCTCGTAGGGTTTGGAGACGGTTCGTAGATGCCAAGGTCGGTGAGTCAAAAAGAGCTACATTTTATGCGGTCAGCAGAGTGGGCCGGGGATATCCAGCCAGCGGGGACCAATCTATGTGGATACTATGTTTGTGAGATGATCCTGGAGATACACCTCTGAGCTGGGTTCCGAGTGACAACAATATCAAGAGGAATAACCTTCGGATGATGCTTACTCCAGAAGCTCGCTCCGACCACTTCAAGAGGAAACTAGCCGATGGTTCGTGAGGGAAGCCGCCGATCCTAAAGGAGAACACTATGTAGAGGACGTTAGAACTTTATATGCACTAAATTGTGTATGGAAACTTGTTCAAAATTGTATATGTCGGTCATCCGATATTGAATATATATTGTATATTTCTCTTGAATTTTCTCTTTGGTTCTAATTTCAAATTTGTTTGAAATTGTACATTCATATGCATGTATGTAGTACCGTAGAATATGTGAAACTCCTTCAAAATTAAAATAAAACACAAAAGAGATAAAACAATACAAATTAAAAAGAAAAAAGGTTTAGGGGGGCTAAACCTCAAACCTACGGCGGCCCTTAGTCGCGGTTGGCCAGGAGAACCGCGACTAAAGGTCCGCCCGCTTACGGTCGCCCGGCGCCCACGTGATACGGGGCTTTGGTCGCGGTCTCGTAAGCAACCGCGACTAAAGTGGGGCTTTAGTCGTGCTATTTGGTCGCGGCTGCGCAACCGCGACTAATGGAGTTGCGAACCGCGACCAATGGCCCTTTTTCCACCAGTGAGCTAGTTCTAGCACGTGCTTCTAGGCAAGGTGTGTGAATTAAAGGTGGACCATCTATTGAAAAAGTAGTACATTCTTATAGCCAACTATTGTACTTGTTAGCTACATGTTGACCATAGACGATATGGCATCTTGCTTATAGCCAACAACTCGATTATACTATTGGAGTTGCTCTCATCAGGTGTCTACAGTCCGGTCATACTCTTAGCCATTGGTCAATTTCACCCGTCGCTACAACAAATGGCCAGCTTGAAAAACACCGTCAACCTTCAGGTCCAATCTATATGCCAAGCACATAGTACATGAACTTACATACTATGTCCAGAACAAAATGACGTGAGACACAGATCCATGTGATATTTGACGCTTAAGATATCAGGAGTATCTACGCCGGGAGAAAAAATGCCGTGCCTCAAAGAAAACAAATATCATAATCCTTCTGAAACTTAGTAATTAGCTATCTCACGAGAAAACACACCGGCTCATCTCAAGAGCTTTTTTGCTCGGCATAACCAAGTTTTTCCTCAATTAAAAGTAATTATAAGATTAGTTTCTTGTCATCCGTGAATGACATAAATTATTTCAGGTCTACCCACCGGTGGAAAAGGGCCTCTGGTCGCGGTTCGCAACCGCATTAGTCGCGTTGCGCAATCACGACTGGCGAGCGTGACCTAAAGCCCTCCCTCCCTTAGTCGCGGGCCGCTACGAACCGCGACTAAAGGCCCGTCCACGTGGGCGCTGTGAGACTGTCGGCGAGGCCCTTTAGTGCGTTCTTTCCGGCCGACCGCGACTAGGGGCCGCCGCAGGTTTAGGCTTTTAGGTCCCCCCTAAACCTGTTTTCTGTTTAATTTGTATTGTTTTATTTCTTTTGTGCTTATTGTAATTTTGAAGGAGTTTCACATATTCCTACGGTACTACATACATGCATGTATTATGAATGTACAATTTCAAACAAATTTGAAATTAGAACCAAAAGAATTCAAGAGGAATATACAATATATATTCAATATCATCTATGACCATATACAAGTTTGAACAAGTTTCCATACATAATTTAATGCATGTATAGTTCTACTGTCCTCCACGTAGTGTTTTCCGTAGGATCGATGACTTCCTCGCGAACCATCCAGCTAGTTCCTCCCGAAGTGGCTCCGAGCGAGCTTCTGACTAAGCGTCATCCGGAGGTTATTCCTCTGATGCTGAGCTCATCCGACCGGGTCCCGCTCATTGGTGTATCTCCAGATCCTCCCACAAACATAGTATCCACATAGATTGGTCCCCGTGGCCGAATATCCCTACCGTCCGCACCGCCCTTTTAAAATGTAGC